>NC_133450.1:9237874-9537999 GCF_048565385.1 Saimiri boliviensis | reverse complement strand
TTATGTAGAAAATAATACAGTGATTCCATATACCCTTTACCCAGTTTTCTCCAATGGTAGCATCTTGCAAAACAAGATGTGTACAATTTCAGCACCAGGATTAGGATTTTTTTTTTTTTTTTGGGACAGGGTCTTGCTTTGTCACCCAGGCTGGAGTGCAGTGGTGTGATTACGGCATTCCTAGGCTCAAGCCTTTCTCCCACCTCAGACTCCCAAGTAACTGGGACTACAGGAACAGGCGGCCATACCCGGCTAATTTTTGCATTTTTTCGTGGAGATGGGTTTTCATCACGTTGCCAGGGCTGGTCTTGAACCCTGGGCTCAAGGGATCCACCCGCCTCAGCTTCCCAAAGTGCTAGGATTACAGACCACTTCCTCTTCCCAAAGTGCTAGGAGCCACCATGCCTGGCTTTCCACCAGGATATTGACATTGCTACAATAAAGATAAGAACATTTCCATCACCAAAGGATCCCTGTGTAGCCCATTTTTAACCACACCTTCTTACCTTTCACTTCTCTTCTCTCTCCCATCCCCTACTCTTGCAACAACTAACCTTACTGTATTTCTGTAATTGTCATTTTAAGAATGTTATATAAACAGAATCATATAATACGTAATTGCTGGAGACTGACTTTTTTCACTCAGCATAATTTCACCGAAGGTTCTTCTAAGTTGTTGCATGTATCGTTGCATGTATCAGAAGTTCACTTCTTCCACTGCTGAACAGTAAGTTGTCCATGGTGTGGGTACACCACAGTGTGTATAATCATTTGTCCATTGAAGGACAGCTGAGTTGTTTCCAGGTTTTTTTGGTTATGATGAATAAAGCTGCTGTGATTACTTATGTATAGGTTTTTATGTGGGCATAAGTTTTCATTTTCTTGAAGAAGTGCCCAAGAGTGCACTTGTTGAGTTGTATGGTTTTTGCATATTTAGTTTTATAAGAAAATGCCAAACTGCCTTGCAGAGTTGGCTGCTGGAATAAATCCACCAGCAATTCATAAGTGATCCAGTTTCTCTGCATCCTCAACAGCACTGGATATCGCTCTTTTTATTTTAGTCATCCTGGTGTGTGTGTATCGATACCTCATATGGTTTTAATTCACATCTCCCTGGTGGCTAATGATGCTGAACACCTTTTCATGTGCATTATTTGCATCTGTATATTCTCTTCGGTGAATGTCTGTGTCTTTTGCTCATTTTCAAACGGCCATTTCTCACTGTTGAGTTCTGATTCTCTTTATTCTAGACACTAGCCCTTTGTCAGATTTGTGATTTGCAGATTTAAAAAAAATTGTAATTTGTCTTTTAGCCTAACAGGGTCTTTCTCAGAGCAAACCTTTCAAATTTTGATGCAGTCCAACTTATCAGTTGTTTTTTTTTTATTAATCATGCTTTTGTTATCAAGTCCAAACACATTTTGCCTAATTGTCGATGCCGAAGACTTTAAAACCCAGGCATTCGTTTGATCTGGTCTGCCTGCTCTGCTTGCTTTTTTTGGTCGTTTGCTTTGTGTTATTTTTTTTTTCCTTTCCTTTTTCCATGCAGCTGAAGGCCTCAGTAGCTGAAGCCCTTGCTGCTGAACACTGAAATTTATCCTTCACTGGCTCCTTTATCAATAACTCATGGGTCACCATGGTAATGGTCACTTGGGTTGTTTTTCAGGAACTTGGGCCAGCTCCTGTCCAGTCTGAGCTGATGGAGACCACTTCCTCTTCAACTGGGCTGTGCGATTGCTGGACAGGTGGCGTTTTGATGTTAGAGGGCCAAAACTCCACCCTCGGATCGTGCTAACACTGGCATTTTCTGTGCATATGTTCTATGAAATGACACTTGTGCAGAACCTGCCAGTTTATTTTTCCCCATTGTCAACCACCTTTCCCCACAGCCTAGACCACCCAACTTCCCTAGCCCATAAATATTGCTAAGCCTAATCTTTGGGGAGGCAGATTTGAGAGCTGGTCTCCCACCTCCTCACCTGGCAGCCTTGTAAATAAATCTTTTCTCTTTTGCAAATCCAGATCACTGTGATTGATTTACTGTGCATGGGCAGAACAGACCTGGACTTGGCTGATAATAATTTTCTCCTATTTTTTTCTTAAAGTTTTATAGATTTACACCTGTGAATTAATTTTGAGTTAATTTTTGTATAAAGTGTGAGATTTAGGTTGATGTTCATGTTTTTAACCTGTGCATGTCCAATTGCTCCAGCACCATTTGTTGAAAAGGCAATCCTTCCTTCATTTAATTGCCTTTGCATTTTGTAAAAAATCGCTTGGACATATTTGTGTCGTCTATTTCTGGATTTTAAATCTATTCTGTTCCATTGCTGTATGTGTCTATTCCTCTGCCAATACCACAGTCTTGATTATTGGTTATGTTAAAAAAGTTTCTGCACTAATTCTCAGTGTGGCCTGAGAACCATTTTTGAAGCTAGAAGAACCTCTCCAAGGGACTGACTAGTCTAATTATCCCATGTAATCCAGAGAGCTAAAGTGAGAGTGTGCTGTACCGAGAGTCAAAAGACCTGGGTCTTGTAGTCTCAGCTCATCAGGATGATTAGTGTGAAAGGAAATGTATTTGATCTATATATATGGTTTAGACTTAAGTATAGTTCAAATACAAAGGGTTATTATTTTAGGGATAAACAAAATGAGATTCAGAGATTAAGGTTCTCCTTACCCAAAGTCATCTTCTATTTGATTTGGTGACACCCATCAGAAAGTTTCACGTATTATTCAGCACCACATAAACATAGAGTCCAAACTCTGCCAGGCATTGTGAAAAGTCCCTGGTGTATAAACACAAAAAGACATGGTCTCTGTCCTCAAGAATCTTTCTACTTAGTGAGGACATAACTAATTTTATAAAAGTTAAATGAGTACAAATTAAATTTGGATTGAGTATTCCTTTAGAATTCCAGGATCCACCTAGGTGTATGAACCGACAGGATAATAAATCATTGTCCCAGTTCTCTGTAAGTCCTCAGCTACACTCTCAGACTTTGACGGGGATGCATATGACTTTGGTAGAGTCAACAGGAGAGAGGATTTTCCTGGACAGAGCTAGAAATCCTGTGAGGCTTACACACTTGTAACCCATTCCCAGCAATCACCATCTACACTCCAGGATTCCTCTGCCATCCATTTATTAAATCCAAAACATCCTGTGGAGACTATTCAGAGCCCAGATGTCAGGCTTAGTCCTTGGGTGATGAAATAATGTGTATAACGAACACCCATGACACAAGTCTACCTATTAAAAAGCACATGTATCCCCAAACACAAAATAAAAGTTAAAAAAATACAATTAATAAAAGTTTTTTTAAAAAATGTATATTGCCTCCATCAGGTGGGGTAGAATGTGCGGAAAGTGGGCATTATCAAGGATCAGCCTGCTTCTCCTGTGTGCTCCCAGGTCTCATTTCATGAATTGATTTCAGCCTAGGACTGTCTGTCAAGTAAGTGCACGTGGACTAGCTTGAACAGTCAGAGAAAGACTGGATGTTTAACCTTCTTTTAGGTAGCCGGCAGTGAAGAAAATCTTATTTGGAGAACAAAGGCTATTACTACCAAATCATTTAAACATTATTACATGCTATTTGGTGCATTCCAAATGCACGAGAGTAAAGCAAAACACACAATAGCAAAACATGATCTATTGCAACAAAATCAAAATCCAGTCTCTGACTCAGATGGCTGGAGAGATGCTCTGAAGCAAGAAGTGCCATCTCAGCCACTGGTGAGGCTCTGCTGCCCCTAGGTGGCCAAAGTGCTTCTCTGACAAAGCTGCTGGTGCTTTCCTGCTGATAATGTTTGAGCTGGGCAGAGCCCACTACAGCTCCGCAAAGCTGCTGTAGCCAGATTGCCTGTCTAGATTCCTCCTCTCTGGGCAGGGCAGCTCTGAAAGAAAGGGAGCAGCCCCAGTCAGGGCCTGTTCCATAAGATTCTAATACTGTTTGTTCACTATACCCTTTCTTTGTCTAGATATGTTTAGAAACGAATGTTATATTACAATTGTATACAGTATTCAGTACAGTAACATGCTGTACAAAGTTGTAGCTTGGGAGCAATAGGTTATATAACCTAGGTGTGAGGTAGGCTATACCATCTAAGTTTGTGTACATACACTCTATGATGTTCCCACAATGACTCACTTCTCAGAATGTGTCCCTATCATGAAGCAACACATACTGTAGTTGCAACTGTTTGATTCTGGGATGCTGCTATGTCTGGATTAAGCACTGGTGGAGTACATTAAAGACTTGAAAAAGTTGTCTGTAATAGCTATCACCACTTCATCACCAATTACTCTTTCCTCAACTCACTGTGTTCTGACTTCTGCCCAAGCCACTCCACTGAAACTGCTTCTGCCAAGAATCTTGCTGCTAAATCGAAGTCCTTCTACTATTTGCTCAGAAGCACTTAAGAGTCTTGAATTCCTCCTCTTCTGTGATGCTTCTGGGCTTTCCTGGTTTTCCTCTCCCTACTTTTGGTCCCCTTAGCTGGTCTATCCTCCTCTCTATAGTCTGCCCGTGTTTCCTAGGGTTCTGTCTTAGGCCCAGTGATCTTCTCCCTCTAAAGACTCTCCTTGGGCAGTCACAGACACCCCCACTTCTAGATGCTGATGTCTCTCAATGCTCCATCTCCATCTCAGCTCTCTTCGGGGTCCCACATCCATCTGCTTGCTGGGCAAGATACTCCAGTAGGAGGTCCCAAATTCGTCTCAATATAGCAGTGTTGAAAATGAAACTCAACTTCTTCCACTCCCAGAAGTACCCCGTGTTCCAATCAACGGCACCCCTACATATCTAGATGCTCAAGCCAGAAGTTTCGGCATTGGCTCCTTCTTCCTCCTTTCCCACATTTAATCAATTCTTTAATCTTGTTGATGCCAGCTTTAAAGGTCTCTCAGATCTGTCCCTGTGTTTCGTGTCCTCTGCCACCATGAGTCCTGGCCCCTATCATTCCACCCCTGGATTAGGGAAGCAGCCTCCTCACTTGGCTCCCGATCTTTAGTCTTGTTTCCCTCCAGCCCATTCTTGATGCTACAGGAAGAGTAAGCTTTCTGGAATACAAATGTAATCACAACCGTTCCAGCTCAAAACCTGGCAGTACTCTCCATTGTCTCAGATTAAAATCCAAGCCCCTTGCTTCCTGAGGCAGAGATGAGTGTATGTGAATTTTAAAAAATAACCACACAGAAAAACAGATTCTTTGGGATGTGCCGTTCTGCGAATTTTTTTTTTTTTTTTTTTAGGTGGAGTCTCCCTCTGTTGGCCAGGCTGGAATGCAGTGGTATGATCTTGGCTCACTGCAACCTCTGCCTCCCGGGTTCAAGCCATCCTCCTACCTCAGCCTCCCAAGTAGTTGGGACTACAGGTGTGCGCCACCATGCCCAGCTAATTTTGTGTTTTTGGTAGTGACGAAATTTCACCACGATGGCCAGGCTGGTCTCCATCTCCTGACCTCAGGTGATCCGCCCACCTGAGCCTCCGAAAGTACTAAGATTACAGGCGTGAGCCACGTGCCAGGCCTTCTGTGAATTTTAACACATGTATAGATTCTTGGGGCCACCCCTATCCATCACCCCCCCAAACACCCTCATGTTATCCCTTCGTTGTCGTACTCCCTCGCCCCACCCTATCTTTTTCAGAATGTCAAGGAAATGGAATGTGATCTTTTGAAGAAGCAAAAACACCCAAACCCCTCAATGTGTTTTTAATGCCCTTGCCTACCTCTCCCCCCGGGCCTCCGACAACTGCCCTCCCAGCTCAGTTCTCGGAGCGCTCCAAGCTGTCCTCCACTGAGCCAAGCCCCCCAGCCGCTGTCAGGGCGTGGTTTCCACTGTGCAGCAGTACTGAGTGCTTTCCCCACGACAGACCTTTCACGCGTGATAACGGCCAGGTTATTGGCCTTTCTCATTACAGTTCTTTCCTCGCCTGGACCGCGTTCCGGCCACCGCTGTATCCCCAGCGCGCAGGATGGGCCGAGCCCCGACCCGCCCCGAAGCTTCACGGGCGCACGCAGTATGGAGTCGTTCCCAGTTCCGGCTCGGCCCGGACCTACGAAGGCGGAGCGAGCATGCGCACTGGGAAAAGGGGCGGGACGCGCGCGGTCCCCAGCCTCCAGCACGCGGCCCCAGGAGGGGGCGGGCCTTGGCCGCTCGCGCGCCCCGCTCTCTCCCCGCTGCGCTTGCGCGCTGGGGACAACGGTTGCGGGGCGTCCCGGGGCCTGAGGCAGGACGGTCCGGCGCTGACACCTCTCCTGTCGGCCCTGCGGTTCCCAGCCTGGTGGCCCCAGAACGTTACGGTCGCATGGCGGAGTGCTGTGGACGACGCCCATGGAGCCCTTAGTCCTTCTAGTTGCGCTGTTGCTATGGCCTTCGTCTGTGCCGGCTTATCCGAGTGAGTGACCGGCCCGAGGCGGCAGCGGACCCGGGGGAACCTCCCGGGCTCCGCGACCCCGAAGCCTGGCCCTTCCTTCTCCCTGTTCCTACACGCCTCCCTCCCCCTGTCCAGGGTCCTGGCCTCGACGCCGAGGGTTGTCCCTCTCCTCTCCTGCTCAGGGCACGCAGCGACTCAGGCGGCGGGGCCCCGACTGACGGGGGGCGCGGGCAGGCGGTGGGCGCCGGTGGATCCCCCCCGAGAGGCCTGCCTCTGCCCCGCGGCCCTTCCCCAGCCTTGGGTGGGCGGGTGACGGCGCGGGGGTTGGCTGACTGCCGCCAGCCGGCCACGTCGCCAAGTGGCTGGCCAGCTAGGCATGCTTTTTTTGCATTTTCAAATGTAAATATGAAATGTGCTCCTTCATGACGTGTGGAAAAGCATGACATTCACATTTCATTGTTCGTGAATAAAGTTTTATTGGAACACAGCCGCGCTCATTCCTTTATGTATTACCCATGGCTGCTTTCCCCGCGTTGCAACAGCGGGGTGAGGTGGTTGCCGCACAGTCTGGCCTCCAAAGCCTGAAGTATTTACTGTCTGGCCCTGTACAGAAAAAAGTTGACCCGTGCAGTAAAAGTTGGAGAGCGTGTGGATTGCGGGCCGCGGTCTGGGACACTCACCCGATGATGCAGTCCCAGAGAGCACGCATGTGCACACGGTATTCAAAACCTGAGTTAAGCAGGATTATAACGACTTGACAAAAAGCAATTTTGTCCCTCCCCAGAAGCTGAAAACCAATAAACTCAAATTCAGGGGCACTAAGACTTCGTTACCAATGTCATGTGGGCACCTTGAGGCACTTAGTATTTAAGTCAGATTGGTGAGGCTTACCCATTTAGTCTAGCTAGTTCACTGTGGGATTTAGTAATGCTGGAATTTGGTTTAACTTAAATCAATAAATCCAATTTAACAGGTGTGAAAAAAGTAGTATTGTGCATGCTGATTATGCAAATCTATGTTTCAGAATCGCTAAAAGATCTTAGTTGAAAATCGATTTAGAAACAAAATACGACACAATCTAAATTATCATGAATAGTAGTGGGAAAAGTTCTAAAGTGTCCCAGAAAACTAAAGTTATCTCTTTAAATAATAGCACTTATAATTTGTAGCTGTTTTTAATAAGTTTTGTAAAATTTTTCTTCCTTGGCATAAAGGACCAGAACATAATGAAGATGCTACTGTCTTTTCTTGGTGTCGGATGATCATTATTACTGACACCAGTTATTGCATTTTGATAGTTGTAGATCAGCAAATCACAAGTGACTAACATATATGGAGACTTTAACTGAAGTGATTTTAACACTGTCACACAGTACTCGGGGGCTGCTGGGTAGGAGTCCCTGGACACCCACTTAACTTAGCACTTTCTCTTGCCTAACACCATAATTTCATGGCCTGTTCTCTTTCTTTGCACCATATTCCCTAAGTCTTCTTGGGAAGAAAGAAAAGGGTTGAAAAAACACTTCTCAGAAAAAAAGGTGATTTTGTGTTGAATATATAGATGTTATAAGACATGAGGAAACTATATACAGGTTGTAATCATAGAAGATGTCATGGAAAATGTAATTTACCTCTGTTTTACAGAGTGGATTAAGAAATATATAGAGCAGGCCGTGGTACATGGCTCTTTCTCTGTATCTGTCTCTCTTTTCTCTAAATAATTTTAATTTTGTTTTAAAAATAAGTATATGAAAATAAGTATATAATTGAGTTTGATGTAAATCAGCTATGCATTCTTTCATATGGCCACTATTTGAACGATTGTTGGCAAGATGCAAAAGATAAGGCACATAGGTTTTTATGATGAAAACTGCAGCTTTGACACACTGTTTCTAGATACTGGCTACAGTTTGGAGGTTATATTACATAAACATCAGGGGTGTATTAAGTAACTGCATTTGTTGAAATCTCAGTACTTCTTGTATTGGCCCAATCCAAGTTTAGCTAGTATTTGTTTAATTTAAATTCAGTTAGACATAAATGCCACTTGGGTATACAGAATTTGGCACTCCTTTACACACACACACACACACACACACACACACATACCCTGATGGGCTGGATAAACAGCTTTTTACTATATAGAATTTAATATGTTCAGTTTCCTGTACCTGATTTTTCCATAAATACTTTCTCATTTTTAAAATCATGCCTCTTTAATGTATTTATATTGTGCAACTTCTTAATGAGAATTCTTTTTGCTTTAAAAAAAAGTGTACAGGTTGGGTGCGGTGGCTTATGCCTGTAATCCCAGCACTTTGGGAGTCCAAGGCAGGCAGATTACTTGAGCCCAGAAATTTAAGACCAGCCTGGGCAACATGGCAAAACCCCGTCTTTACAAAAAATACAAAAATTAGCCATATGTGGTGAGGCACGCCTGTAGTCCCAGCTGTTTAGGAGGCTGAGGTGGGAGGATCACCTGAGCCCAGGAGGTAGAGGTTGCGGTGACCTGAGATGGCACCACTGCCTTCCAGCCTGGGTGACGGAGTGAGACCTCATCTCAAAAAAAAGAAAAGCACAGTAACTTCTAAAGTAATATTAACTTAATAGTTACATATTTAAGTGATATCAACTACTATTAAAATTATATAATTTGTCTTTTATAATTTTAAGTCATCAAATATTCATGGGCTGGGAGGGCAAACTAATATTAAAAATAAAATTAAAGTATATTAATATGTTAACATTTAAATCAAAATTGTGTAATTTAACATTTTAAATATAAATAAAATATTAATTTTGGGATATGTCCCAAATAAATTGGATCATGTAGATCATCTCTTGATATAGACTAGGAAAAATAGGGTTAATGGCACTGGTTTTAGTCTAGGATTACAAAAGCTCTTATTTCTAGATTGGTATTATAAGAAGGCTCAATATGTCAGTCTTTGGCTTCTGTCATTGTCTTTAGGAAGGATTTTGTTCTAATGAACCAGACAAGGCAAGGGAAATAATAAGGCAGCAACCAGCAAGAATTGTTTGACTCTATCACCAAAGAAATTCAAAGGAAAAGCAGATTTCTTTTATTTCAGATACATTCTAAAAATAACACTGGGTTCTGGTGCTGCAAGTTCACTTTACACTGTTAGTGGCCAAGGCTGTAGCACTTAGGAGGGTCTGTCAAACCTGTGAATGAAATGTCATGACACACTTCATTAATGTTTGAGATAATGAGGAGCGTGTCATCTGATAGGTGGGTGTCCAGAGATAACCTGTGGGACAGTAGCAGGAAGTTTCATTATCCTGTCCATTAGTATTTTATGGGGGAAAAAAGTCCCGTCTTTCTGTTCTTTTGACCATATTATCCCTTAAATGAATATACTTTAATCTCTTGATAATATATGTGAAATTAAACTTAACAATTTTTCATATCCAAATAAAATACTAGTGATTTGAAAAGTTTTCTTTTAGTATCACTATATATTTGAAGCACTTTAAAAACATACAATTTATTTAACCTGAGTATAATTTTTTCTGAGGCTCAAATATTCATACCTTGACCATTTAAAGCCACTGTGAGCTGTCCTCTCGTGTTCTTTTGATAGGATCCCACATATTTCTAAAGACTTCTTGTTTTCTGACATTAACTGATTGTTCCAAGCCCACTTTATGTCTTTCCCCTCTGTGTCTTTCTCACTCTGAATGGAATAAATCGTCTTTCCAGGGGGATGTAGAACATGGTATTAGAGACCGAAGTGCCTGTGAGACGTACTAGACTAGTGCAGTGGGGCAGTACTGTTACTTTTGTCATTTTAGTGAACAGAACTAGAAGAGAAATATTTAAAGTCATGAGTTTATTTTGGTTCCAATTATAACATTACTCAGAGGATATGTCTTGATTTTTAACGCTTTATCCAAACTAGAATTGTAACATAATTTAATGAGGCTATTTTGGTTGTCTGTTGTGGCATAAAAGACTGCTACCCCGGCTGCTCACACCTGTAATCCCAGCACTTTGGGAGGCCGAGGCGGGTGGATCACGAGGTCAAGGGATCGAGACCATCCTGGCCAACATGGTGAAACCCCGTCTCTACTAAAATACACAAAAATTAGCTGGGCCTAGTGGTGTGCGCCTGTAGTCCCAGCTACTTGGGAGACTGAGGCAGGAGAATTGCTTGAACAAGGGAGGTGGAGGTTGCAGGGAGCCGAGATCACGCCACTGCACTCCAGCCTGGCGACAGAGCGAGACTCTGTCTCAAAAAAAAAAAAAAAAAAAAAAAGACTACTCCCCAAATTTATCATTTTTCATGATTATATGGGTTCACTAGATTGAGCTGGGCAGCTCTGCTTCAAATGGTATAGCTGAGGTCATTCATGCAGCTGCATTCAGCTGGATGTTCAAATGGATAGTAATATCCAATATGGCCTCTCATTCTCCAGGGTATTTACATGACTTCTCATCTTTCAGTCCGCTAGCCCAAGTTTCTTTACACCATGGAATTTTGCTTCCAAGAGGGAGATTCATGAGCCCCAACATGGATGCTCTTACTAAGCCTGTGCTGTATCAGACTTGCTAATATCCTGTAGGCCAAGACGAGTCACATGCGGCAAGCCTATATCCAGTGTGAGAAGACACAACCCAAGGACATGAATACCAGGAAGTTCAAAGTCATAAAGTTCATTTCTTTAACTGGAACACCTGATTAATATGAACATAATAACTTGTTTATTTACCTGTCAGCAAAAATTAAGATTTGAATAATAATAAATTATAGGAAAATTGCTGGATGAATAACAAGGTCTAATATTTCCTTTTATGACCATTCCTTGAGTACATCTCAGTAATCAAGCACAATTATTACTACTTTGAGTTGGAAATACAGTACTTCAGCTCAGTTCATTTTAACATTTTAACCTTCATTAAAGTTCATTTTAATTGGAAAGTGTTCATGTTTTAACTGGTAGTTCTTACATGGTGACAGCTTTCAGTTATTCTTACTTTAGCACTTAACTGCTGTAGAATAAGGGAAGTCTGTTCTTTGTGAGTCCACTTCATGGCATGTGTAGAAAATACAAGCAATTTGTTCTCCAAAGTTATGGACATTCAGCCAGAGTGCGGATGCTTGGTATATGTTTAAGTTTTATATACATGAGTTCTTTATGGATAAAGTCATTCTGTTTTCACTATTGTTGTAATAAAAATCCTAGTTATAGTCAAATCTTTAACAAAATGAGCATCTGTAATTCTTGGTTAAATTTTGGATGCAATCAGCAGTTGCCCTATCAAGGTTACTGGCCAAGGGCAAAGTAGAAATGTATGTATATCTATGCAATGGAATATTATTTGGCCATAAAAATGAATGAAGTACTGATACATGCTACAACATGGATGATCTTGAAGGCATTATGCTATGTATAAGAAGCCACTCATAAAAGGACATGTATCATATGATTCCATTTATATGAAATGTTTAGCATAGGCAAATACATAGGTACAGAAAGTAGATTAGTGGTTGTCCAGGGATTGGGTGATAGGGGTTATGGGAAATGGGTTTTATTGTGGGGGTGACAATACAACTTAGATTGTGGTGGTGATTGGACCACTCTGTGAACATACTGAAAACCATTGAATTGCATATTTTAAGAGAAATAAAAGGTAAATTATGAAAATATTTTAATATTAAGATTGTGACTTGCATTAAAATTATGTTAATGCAGTGTTACTTTAGGTTGATAGAATTCAATGAAAGATGATTAGTAGGACTTAAGTTTATGTGATCTAAACTTATATTAAGTATTTAGTAAGAGGCAGTTATAAGAAGTATGAGGGCTGTCTGAGAACTGGAACTATTTCACCATGATGTTTGTGATGTTATTTTATATAAATTTAACACTTAGAAATTTAGAAAGACATAGTAAGCTGTGTCTTTTATTATTTAAAAAACTGCCTACTTTGCCTAAAATAAAAGAAAATTGTTATGATTCATTTAAAATTTTCTCTCTAACAATTATTGGACAATTAGGGAAACTGCACCCCCATGTGATAGTTTTTAGACTAGTAGATTTATTTTTAAACGTAACATGAAGTCTAGTTTTCCTCCTCTGTATTCTTCTACAGAAATGTTTGTACCTGTGATTATTTTCTTAAGCTAAATTACTAGAGGTGCAATTAATTTGCATATTTTCCAGCATTCTGTTCATTCAGTTAATCATTTAACAAATACTTTTTGACTGTCTAGTATGGTTCTAGGCATGGGTAGAACAGAGGAAATAATGAACAAAGTAGATGTGTCACAGCTCTCAAAGAGCTTACTAAGTGTAGCAGTTAACAAACATTAAACAAACAAATACAGTTAGAACTGTCTAAATTCTGTAAAGAACAGGTCAGTGTGCTAGAGAAAGACTAAAGAAGGATTTAGGGATCAAAAGGGGAGTAAGGATGGAATTTATTTTTTTCTTTATTAAAAAAAAAAACAAACCCAGGATACATGTGCGGAATGTGCAGTTTTGTTACATAGGTATACGTGTGCCCTGGTGGTTTGCTGCACCTGTTGACCCATCCTCTAAGTTCCCTTCCCTCACCCCCAGCCCCTCAGCAGGCCATGCTGTGTGTTCTTCAGGGTATATGGGAAATGGGTTTTATTGTTCCCCTCTCTGTGTAGCATGGAACTTACTTCACTAAGGAAGTAACATATACACATCCCAATCTAGGTTTTATAATTAAAAAAATATTTGCCTACTTGACTGCCAAAACCAAAATTGTTTTTAATTTGCATATCTTTTATGAACAATGAGTTTTAGCAAGTTTTCACGCAAATTGGCTTTTACATTATTTTTCGTACCCTGCTCCTTCTCTTTTAATTGGTCATTCTATGAAAAGGAAATATATTTCACATACATTATTTACTGAATGAAGTTTTAACATTTTATTTATTTTGTTTTATTTATTTATTTATTTATTGAAACAGAATTTCACTCTTGTACCCCAGGCTCAAGTACAATGGCATGACCTTGGCTCATTGCAACCTCTGCCTCCTGGAATCAAGGGATTCTCCTGCCTCAGCCTCCAGAGTAGCTGGGATTACAGGCACATGTCACCATGGCTGGCTAATTTTTGTATTTTTAGTAGAGACAGGGTTTCACTATGTTGGACAGGTTGGTCTTGAACTCCTGACCTCAGGTGATCTGCCTGCCTCCGTCTCCCAAAATGCTGAGATTGCAGGTGTGAGCCACCATGCCCGGGCTGAAAGTTTTATATTACATTGCTTATTTTAAATCATAATTTTATTATTTTCCTTATAATAAATTCAAAAGTAATTAAATTGCCTTTTATTTCTGTGTCAACTGGATTTTTTTTTGGTAAGTTATTGACTGTCAGTTAATCATACTTTGTGGTAAGAAAACATTGTATTTGGATTGTTTTCAATATTGCTAGGTACATCTTAATGTTCAAAAAGGATGCATTTTGGTCCATTTGATGATAGAACAAGATTTGGCCATATTTAATTTAATTTAATTTTAATATTCACATGTAGTTTAACATATTTTGGTCCAGTTGACAGGACAGTTTTGTATATTGTATTTATTTATTTGATTTTATTTAGTGTTCACATGTATTTTTAAATAGAGTAGTATCCCTGCAGAATAATTTTATCATAACACTAATACAGTTTTGCCAGCATCCTTCTGTCATTTCTTTATAACAACATTGTGTAGTTGTTACATGCACCTGCTTTGAAGTAAGGCAGCCTGTGTTCAAATCCCATCCTTAATTCTTATAAGTTGAATATAATCTTAAGCAAATTGCTTATCCTTTCTAAGCATCTTCCTTTTCTTCTTTGAAAAAGTACTTCTCCCATTTAAAGCTTGTGGTATAGTGCCTGCCACATTGTGATGATTCAATTAGTGGAAGCTCTCAGGATCTTTTAAATCATTATCGTCCGTTTTGCCCTTCAGATTTCCTACCACTTTTATTCCTACAGTTGTTTAGTACCGTTTTGTTTAGTTTCTTATCATTTCTGTTGTGTGACAGTTCTTCCTGTACTATTTTAAGAAGAGAAGTGCCGGCAACCTCAGGCTCACCTGCCGGCCTCATATCTGAGATTCCAGCAAAATCTCAAGCCTGCTTAGGAGTTAGCCATCCTCCTTACGAGAGGCACTGGAAGGCAGCATCATGATTTCTCAAGCTGGAGATTCTTACCTGAGCCATAGCTATGTTCTAGGACACTGCCATGTTTTCATGAATCACTTACTGTTAAAAATAGAGAGGATATTGTTAACTATGCCAGTATAGACTATGAATATCCAAGTATAATAACACAACTTCTAGCAGGATTGTCTGTTCTTTGTAAGAATTTGGATTTTGTTCACCTTTCTAGCACCTCCTGAAGAATAGAGAAAAGCGGGTTTTCACAGTGGCCGTGGCCATCTGTAGGGGTATTTGAGGCTCCACTATCTTTTACTACCTTAACTACAAACATTTTTATAAAGATCAAATTGATTTGCAAGAGCAGATCTGATTAGTAAAACTGAGAAGGTCAACATGAAATATGGAGATGTTTTAGGGGACAAAAGCAGGAGGTAGAAGGTGTATGGAGACAAGATGGGTTTAACGATAGAAAAATATGGAGCCAAGGGTACATGAAGAACAGAGGAAAAGTGAGATAGGAGATAGGGCACTCTGTTGCTAGGCAGCCAAGAACAGGCTTTTGGGTGTTGCCTCAGTAACAATAGAAGCGGATAATAAGTATTTCAGTTTGTTAAGGAGTCAACTAGTAGTAAGTATCTCCTTTTCCTGTCCTTTGACACTCTAACTCACCTAATATCTACCTGGTATCTTATTTACTACTTTGAGAAGAAGCAAGCTAAATGGTTTGCAAAGCAAGTGTTCAGCAGACTATAATTTAATGGCAATGTCTTTTTTTTTTTTTTTTTTTTGAGACGGAGTTTCGCTCTTGTTACCCAGGCTGGAGTGCAATGGCGCGATCTCGGCTCACCGCAACCTCCGCCTCCTGGGCTCAGGCAATTCTCCTGCCTCAGCCTCCTAAGTAGTTGGGATTACAGGCACGCGCCACCACGCCCAGCTAGTTTTTTGTATTTTTAGTAGAGACGGGGTTTCACCATGTTGACCAGGATGGTCTCGATCTCTTGACCTCGTGATCCACACGCCTCAGCCTCCCAAAGTGCTGGGATTACAGGCTTGAGCCACCGCGCCCGGCTGGCAATGTCTTTTTAAAAGCATTGAAACCTTTGTTGGTTATACATTTTAGATTTGCTTATGATGGTTGCTCAGAATTAAAATCTTTTTCATATTAAAAATTTTATTATGGAAAAATTTATATACACAAGTACAAAGAATTTATAATTTCCACATATTTATAATAGCTTCAGTTATCATTATTATCATCATTTCAATAATTTTGGGGGAACAGGTGGTTTTTGGTTACATGGGTAAGTTCTTTAGTGGTGATTTCTAGCTTTAGTTACTATTAATTCATGATTAACCCTATTTCATTGATAATTCTACCCACATTCCTTTTCCTCTCACCTCTCTGAACACCCTTCTCAATTTCTTGGGCTTGGATTGTTTAGAAGCAAATTCTAGACATCATATAATTTTATATATTTCAGCATGATGCACTAATACGGACTTTACAAAACACAAAACAATGTAATTGTTTACTTATAATGGTAATTCCTTAATGTTATTAAATATCTGGTTAGTGTTTTCTGATTGTCTTTCTCTTTTTCCAGTTTGATAGAATTGGAATTCAAGTAAGATTTATACATATAACTTACTAATATACCTGTTAATTCTCTTTTAATCTATAGTTCTTCCTCCATCTCTGTTTTTCCCCTTGCAATTTGTTGAAGAAACTGGGTCATACATCCTTTAGTTTCTCACAGTCTAGGTTTTGCTGATTATATCCCCATGGTGTAATTTAATATCTCCCTTGCTGTCCTATGTGTTTTCTGTATTGTTAGTTATCTAGGGAGACCTACTGGATTCAGATTTGACTTTGTTTTTGTTTTTTTTGTTTTTTTTTTTACGAGACTACTTCATAGGTGGTAGTGTGTTTTTCCATTAGGAAACACATGATGTCTGATTTTGTACCTTTTTAGACATGCACAGCCATAGAAAATTATTGCAAAGGCTGGGCGCGATGGCTAAGGCCTGTAATCCCAGCACTTTGTGGGGCCAAGGCAGGTGGATTACCTAAGGTCAGGAGTTCAGGAACAGCCTGGCCAGCCTGGTGAAACTCCATCTCTACTAAAAAATACAAAAATTAGCTGGGCATGGTGGTGGGTGCCTGTAATCCCAGCTACTCTGGGAAGCAGAGGTTGTAGTGGGCTGAGATTGCACCATTGCACTCCAGCCTGGGAGAAAAAAATTATTGCAAAATGATCACATTTTAATTATAAATGGCTTCTTTAATTATTCATTGGAATAGTTCATAAATTGCATCTTTTTCCATATGCAATTGGGTCTATTTCTGTATTTTCCATTCTGCTCCATTCATCTATTCATGGCCAATGCTATACTATTTTTCATAATAGAGACTTTGTAACATATTTAAATATTTGATTTTAATATTTGATAAGGCTAGGGTTTGTTTTCCTGGCTGTTCTTATTTGTTCTTCCAAATAAACTTTATAATAAATTTTTCTAACTCCAGAAAAAAATTAGTGGCATTTTAAGGAACATATTAAATGTATAAATTAAAAGAGAGGATATGACATATAAATATCTTTATGATGTTGAATCTTCTCATCTGAGATCATGGTATAACTATTTGTTGATATTTATGTCTTTCAGAATATTTTATTATATTCCTATGTTAGTTTGCTGTAGCTGCTATAACAAATTACCACAAACTTGGTGGTTTAAAACAGCAGAAATTTACTCTCACAGTTCTAGAGGTCAGAAGTCTTGAATCCATTTTCCTGAGCCAAAATCAAGGCATAGGCTGAGCCATGCTCCCCCTGGAAGCTCAAGGGAAGATATGCTCCTTGCCTCTTCCAATTTCTGGCGTCTGCCCACATTCCTTGACTTGTGACCACATCAGTCTGATCTCTGCCTCTTCCTCTATACTACTTCTTTGTCTTCTGCATGTGTGTCAAATCTCTTTGTGTCTCTCTATTTGTGATTGGATTTAGAATCCACTGAGGTAATCCAGAATAATCGCCCCACATCAAGAAACTTAATTTAACCACATCTGCAAAGACCCTTTTTTCTTAAGGTAATATTTACGGGTTCTAGGGTGATATCTTTGAATATTCATTATTTAGCCTACTATAACTCTTCATTGAAAAATGTTTTGTTTTATTATATATATATAATCCCAGGCTAGAGTGCAGTGGAAAGATCATGGCTCACTGCAGCCTCAACATCCCCAGGCTCAAGCGATCCTTTCACTTCAGCCTTCTCAGTAGCTGGGACTACAGGTGTATGCCACTGTACCCAGCTTATTCTTGTATTTTTATAGAGTTGGCATTTTACCACATTTCCCAGGCTGGTCTTGATCCCCTGGGCTCAAGCCATCTGTCCCCCTCAGCCTCCCAAAGTGCTGGAATTACAGGTATGAGTCATTGCACACAGCCAATATTTGTTTCATTTTTTTTCTGTTATGTAAACAGCATCTTCTTTCTCATCTCTTCTAACTAGTTTTTATTTGTATATTCATTTTAATATATTGATTTTCATGACTTGCTGTTTATGAAATTCTCTTACTAATGGTGGTAGCTTTTCAATGGATTCTTTTGTGTTGTCTGTATTTATAATTACATCATCTGTATATGAAGATAGTTTTACCTCTTTCTTTCCAATTCTCATGTCCCCAATTATTTTCCCTTGTCTAATTGCATTGACTAGTGTCTCCAATATGATGTTAAATATTAACAGTAATGAGGATATTAGGTATTCTTACCTTGTTCCTGTCTTTAGCGGAAAAGCTTCTACTGTTTCCCATTAAATAAGATACAAAGCATATTTTAATGTTCTTTTTAGGGACCATGTTTTTCTACCAAATTTTAAAGGAAATTTATATTTAAAATGAGAAATATAAGCAGTTACCTTTATAAAGAATAATATCTTATTAGTGCTCTATAGCTTTGAAAATGCTTAAAAATATTTAATTTATTTGGTTCTGTGAGATGAAAAGGCAAATGTAGTATCTTAGTTTTATAGTTAAGTGAATGTTCAGATAAGTTAAATAATTGCCTAAGGTCATGCTGCTATAAATTGGTAGAGCCAGGACCAGGATCAAATATTTTATTTTCACTGCACAAGGGATATTCATTTTACTCAATATTACCTTCATGAAGACTCTGAACAATGCGTTCTATAAATATGAGTTTACATGAATAAGTTATTTTTAATGTGATTTTCATACAATTTTTGTCATTAAAAAATAAAGGAGAAAAAATACTTGAAACTTAAAAAGTAAATGTGACTTTTAATGGTTTACTGTATTAAATGATTGAGGGGTGTGTGTGTGTGTGTGTTTGTGTGTGTGTGTGTGTGTGTTTAGGGAGTAAAACATTATAAAGTCACCTCTACTGACCAAACGGAGTCCTACTCCCTCTCCTCAGAGGCAACTGCCCATATGGGTTTAGTTTGTTATCATTCCAGTCCAGTAAAAAAGTCTGCAGTTCACAGACAAAATATATGATACTATGTGAGTGATTTTTTAAAAGTGTTATAAGGATAGCATCAAACTCTACTTTATGTTCTATGCTTTCTTTTTCACCTATCATCATCATTTGGATCTTAGGAGTATACAAGGCTTTTCTAAGCATTACGTAAAATGTAGAATTTGCTTTTAGAATCAAGATCTCCAGGCAAGTGTGGTATCTTTCCACTACCACATTGGCTCACTAAACTGTTCTTATTAAGAATTTTTTAAAATTTAGAAATACGGTTTTAATTTTGATTAAACGTCTATCTGGTCTTTTTTTTTTTTGAGACGGAGTTTCGCTCTTGTTACCCAGGCTGGAGTGCAATGGCGCGATCTCGGCTCACCGCAACCTCCGCCTCCTGGGTTCAGGCAATTCTCCTGCCTCAGCCTCCTGAGTAGCTGGGATTACAGGCACGCACCACCATGCCCAGCTAATTTTTTGTATTTTTAGTAGAGACGGGGTTTCACCATGTTGACCAGGTTGGTCTCGATCTCTCGACCTCGTGATCCACCCGCCTCGGCCTCCCAAAGTGCTGGGATTACAGGCTTGAGCCACCGCGCCCGGGCTATCTGGTCTTTCTAAGTTGTAACAGAATAAAGAAGAGAGGAGAAACATGTAAATACAAGGCAATTTTTGAGTACTTTGTGCTTACCAAAAAGCTAAATAAAAGTGCCTCCTGAACAGAAAGTTTATTACTTTAGCCTGCAGAGGGATGGTTCAGGTAGGAGTAATACATTAGCGTTTGGTGAGAAGTGACTTCCTTCCCTGGGTTAGTGACTTCCTTCTCTGGGTTAAATCAATTTGTATACTTGAAAATGGCAAACCTTAAAACAGCACATAGTAAAATATCATGGCACTTAAAATTAAAATACTCTGGGTCAGGAGTATTTTAATACAGTAAACCTTTAAATACTGTAAACCATTAAAAGTCACATTTAATTGAACAGAATTCCAGAATATCTTAATATCTTACTGTCTTTTCTCATTTCTCCACATTAGAAATGAGAGGCTTTACTGCTCAGATACTGCAAAATAGGAGTATAAATATAACTACTGGTGTTTTTTTTTGGCTTATCAAAATGTTTTATTTTAGGAGATCCCTCAGAAAAAGACCCTCCATATTAGATAGAGGCCCTAACGATACCCTTGGCCTTCTTTTGGTCTTTTCTATATTTTTTCCTTTTTAAATCAACTAAAACAATTGGATGCTTAAAATAAAACTACTCCCAGAATTCCAGAATATCTTATTATCTTTTCTGTTCTCCACATTGGAAATGAGAGGGTTTACTGCTCAGATGCTGCAAAATAGGAGTATAAATAGAACTACCATTTTTTAAATTTTGCTTATCAAAATATTTTATTTTAGGAGACCCCTCAAAAAAAGACCCTCCACATTAGATGCCCCAACAATACCCTTGGCCTTTTATTGGTCTTTTCTGTATTTTTTCCTTTTTAAATCAACTAAGACAATTTGATGCTTAAAATAAAAGACAGGAAATATTTCCTGATCAGACTTTAGTCAAGAATATATATGTTTTTTTAATCCACGGGCGGGTGAGGAGAAGGAAGGTGCAGCCAGTGGTTCACGAAATAGAACTACCATTCTGTTGTTAAGAGTGAAATGTTGATGATTTAGACCAGGAACCGGCAAACTTGTTCTGTAAAGGGTCAGATAGTATTTTCAGCTTTGCAGGCCATGTGGTCTCTTATGGCTACTCTACTGTTGCAGGCAAAAGCACCTATAGATAATACATAAACAAATGGACAAGACTAATTGGGTTCCAATAAAACGTTACTTAGTTAGATCTTTGTTGAGTTTAAGGCAGTAGTACACTGGTAAATATTTAAAACTGGCTTTTGAGAGAGAGGAGGAAACTCTGATTTATAGCATTTGCTCATTTACATGGCGTAGATACTCTCACCATGGTTGATTTCAAACTATCAAGTTGACATCACTGAGCAG
The DNA here is from genome assembly GCF_048565385.1 of Saimiri boliviensis. Lineage (NCBI taxonomy): Eukaryota > Metazoa > Chordata > Mammalia > Primates > Cebidae > Saimiri > Saimiri boliviensis. Next base: position 9,516,972 of record NC_133450.1, on the reverse strand, counting down.
GGAGGTAGAGATGCACAATAGCACACCATCATATTACATTTTCATCATACAGACACACTAGATGTAAATAACCTCACCAGCAGAGAAAATAGTGAAATAATTAGAAAGCGATGAGTTTGGGGTATTTATTGCATTTGTTTTTAATATGATTTATTTGTAAATGTAAATAAGTTAATTTTTAAAAATGTCTGTGTGTAACATCTGGCTCACAAAATTCATAAAAATCTAACAATGGGCTCTAGTGAACCAGTATAAGCCTACTCCAGCACACCATTGTGTCAGAGGACATAATCAAGAATTTTGGTTTAATAAGTTGCCTGTTGAATCATAAGTTGTATGGGAGGATCAAAGCAGCAATGTAGAGAGAGTGGTGTTAATATGCAACTTTTGCAATAATCTTACTCAACTGTTTTAATAAGAACCTGAAGAAATAATTTTGTTTATTTAAGTGAAAGTTAACTGTGTATCAAAAGTGCTTTGCTTATTGGTTCTTTATTTCAATTTTTAAGTGATAGCATATGAAATAAATTTTGGTCAGTAGATTCTGTCAATGTGTCGTATATAATAATAAATGTTACTTATTATTTATTTGATTTTTTTCCCTTAAGGCATAACTATGACACCTGATGAAGAACAAAACTTGAATCATTATATACAAGCTTTAGAGAACCTAATACTAAGTGTTCCCACTAGGGAGCCAGGTCGTGAGAAAAAATCTAATTCTCCAAAACATGTTTATTCTGTAAGATCGAAGGGATCAAAATTTAAGGAGATAATTACACACGGAGACACTTCAACTGAGAATGATGGTTTAATCAATCCTGTGAGTGAAGAACCTACAACTTTCCCTACTAGAGGCTTCACACCAGAAACAGGAAGGAAAAAACACATTGAAAGTACCCCATTCTGGTCAATCAAACCAAACAATGTTTCCATTGTTTTACGCACAGACGAACCTTATATTGAAAATGAAGAGCCAGAGCCAGAGCCAGAGCCGGAGCCGGAGCCAACTGCAAGACACACTAAGGCACCAAAAACATTGCCAGTTGTTACTGAATCATATACAAGTCCATATTTCACCTCATGCGAATCACCTGTCACCTCTTTTTATAGGAGCACAGGGATTGAGATGTCTACAGAATCAGAAGATGTTCCTCAGCTCTCTGGTGAAACTGCAGTAGAAAATCCTGAAGAACCAACATTTGGAAGACACCCACAGAGTTGGAATAATGATGACATTTTGAAAAAAATTTTAGATATTAATTCACGAGTGCAACAGGCACTTAGTGACACCAGCAAACCAGAATATAGAGAAGATATTCAAGCCTCTAAAGATTACCTAAAACGAAGCCTTGCTCTAGCAGCAGCAGCAGAACATAAATTAAAAACAATGTATAAATCCCAGTTATTGTCACTAGGACAAACGAGTAATAAAATTGATGACATTGAAACTGTTATTAACATGCTGTATAATTCTAGATTTAAGCTCTATGAATATTTAGATATTAAATGTGTTCCACCGGAGATGAGAGAAAAAGCTGCTACAGTATTCCATACATTAAAAAATATATTATGTGTAGATCAAGGGGAGACTCAAAGTCTTATTAAAAAGTTATTAAACAATAATATAAAAATTTTAAACCTACTTGATATTCCATGACAAAGTTGATTTAAACAAACTGCATTTTTTCTACAGGAGAAATAAGCATATTAGTAATTTCAAAAGTTGTATAAAAATATTTTCTATTGTAGTTCAATGTGACAACATCTTTATGTGTCATGTGTTATGAACAATTTTCATATGCACTAAAGACCTAACTTAAAATAAAATGTTGGTTCAGGAGTTTGTAGTTCTTTCTCATTAATTTTAAATGTGAAGATCTTTAAAATAAGCTTTGATTTTACTTGAATAGATTGAATTTACTCATTTTATAAGTTAAGAGACTGTGATCTCTATAACTAGTTTCAAATATATATACATAAAATACAAAATTTTGGATTGTGTGGTCTTTATTATTTTTTCAGATAATCTGAGTTTTCTGTCTTTTTTTTCTTCCTTTTTTTGAGATGGAGTCTCACTGTGTCATGCATGCTGGAGGGCAGTGGTGCAATCTTGGCTCACTGCCACCTCTGCCTCCTGCGTTCAGGAAATTCTCCTGCTTCAGCCTCCTGAGTAGCTGGGATTACAGGTGCCTGCCACCACGCCTGGCTAATTTTTATATTTTTAGTAGAGACAGGGTTTCACCATGTTGGCCAGGCTAGTCTCAAACTCCTGACCTCAGGCAATCTGCCCGCCTCAGCCTCCCAAAGTTCTGGGATTACAGGCATGAGTCAGTGTGCCCAGAGAGTTTTCTATCTTAATAGTGTAACTTTGGGGCTTGTATCCAAACTTTTATTTGAATATAGGTGTGATTCCTTTGAATTTAGGTAATATATTAAGATACAACCTTATTCTTTTGTCATTAAGTACTTTTGGAGTTCTCACTTCTTATCCTTGTGTACATACACATTGAAGCTTTGCAAATCTTTTGTCAGAGAGTATGACTGACACCATTAAGGTTAATTGTGTAATATTGTAACTTTGGTTCAGGTAATTCTGTTTATGATTTGACCAGTATTATATTCAAACACATTTATTTATCAAGATATTTATTCATAATTTGATAAAGATTTATTGACCTTTTACTATGTGCAAGACATGATAGATGTTAGGCTTTGGGGATACAAAAATAAGACCTACTTTCTTTTCTCTTTGTGATTAGATTATAGCAGGAAAGATAGGCATTAAACAAATAATTTCAAAAATTTTAAAATTTCGGTTGTGATAAGCTGTTATGAAGGTGTGAGATATTTGACCTCAGACCAAGAACAATGAGAAAGTTACCCCAAGAAAGTGGCAGTTAAGGTGTAGTCTGAAAGATCAGGGTGTGCATAAGGAGAAAGTGAGCATTCCAGACAGAGGGAACAGCAGGTATGAATGCTGTTGTAACACCAGAATTAAAAATAAGGATGAGAAGTTCAGGAATTACCTGGAGTGTAGAAAGGCAAGGAAGAGCATCACAAGATGGATCTGGTGACATACACACCAGGTCAGAATAGATCCTGTGGCACTTTCAGTGCGTTATTGAATATTTTAACCATTACCCTATGATCAATGAGAAGCCATTAGCGGATTTTAAGCAAAAAGGACAGGTATGATCAAATTAGCATTAAAAAAACAACAACAACAACCCACTCGCTACAGTTTTGAAAGTGGGCAAAAGTAGAAGTGTACTGTGCATAAGCCAAATGCTGCTTGGAGTAGGTGGAAAGAAGTGGCAATTAAGAGGGAGAATCAGGCCAGGCACAGTGGCTCATGCCTGTAATCCCAGCACTTTGGGAGGCCAAGGCGGGTGGATCACCTAAGGTCAGGAGTTCAAAACCAGCCTGGCCAACATGGTGAAACCCCGTCTCTACTAAAAATGCAAAAATTAGCTGGACATGGTGGTGGGCACCTGTAATCCTGCCTGGCTGGAAAATTGCTTGAACCCAGGAGGCAGAGGTTGCAATGAGCTGAGATTGTACCACTGCACTCCAGCCTGGGAGACAGAGCAAGACTGTCTTAAGGGAAAAAACAAACAAACAAAAAAGAGCAGGGGGATCCAAGATGGCCAAATAGGAACAGCTCTGGAGTGCAGCCTCCAGCCAGAACACTGCAGAGAGTGAGTGATCACATTTCCAAATGAGTTATTACTGCCCACAGACCAGGAGATTCCCAGGTTGAAAAGCGCCATGTTTCCAAGCTGAGTTTCCAGCATGGCTGTTTCAGCTGGTGCAGTGGGTCTCCACACAAAAACTCACACAAATCTGGGCGGCTGTTTCAACTGGTGCCTGGAATGCCTGGGAGACAAAGCTACTCATTCAACTGAATAAAAGGGAGCTGAAATGGAGCCAGGTGATGTGGCTTGGCGGGTCCCACCCCCACAAAGACCAGCAATCTGAAACGCTTTGGATCGAGACTTTAACAGCAAGCACAGCTGGACCCAGGGTGGTCCAGCTCTGTGGGGAGAAGGGCGTGTCTGTCATTACCAAGGCAGTCCACCACTACTGAGGCAGTCTGCCATTACAGAGGCAGTCTGCCATTACCGAGGCAATCCGCCATTACTGAGGCAGTCTGCCATTACTGAGGCAGACCATCATTACCGAGGCAGTTCTAACTATAACTCTATAGACAAAACCATAAGGAAGTTCACACAGCAGCTGAGCAGAGCCCACAGCAGCTCAGCAACACCTCTGCTGGCAGACTGTGATTAGGCCATCTCCTTGCTGGACAGGGCATCTCTGAAAAAAGGCAGCAGCACATCAGGAACTTATAAATAAAGCCCAACCTTCCCAGGACAAAGCACCTGGAAAAAAGGGCAGTTATGAGTTCCACTGAAGCAGACTTAAATGTACCTGCACAGCAGCTCTGAATGGAACAATGGAGCTCACAGCTCAGCACTTGAGCTCCTATAAGGGACAGACTGTCTCCTCAAGCAGCTCCCTGATCCCTGTATATCCAAAGAGACACCTCATAAAGGAGAGCACAGGCTGATGGCTAGCAGGTACCCTTCTGGGACAAAGATAACAGGAGAAGAAACTGGCAGCAACCCTTACTGTTCTGCAGCTGCCACAGGTGATCCCCAGGCAAGCAGGGTCTGGAGTGGACCTCCAGTAGTCCTGCAGCAGAGGGGCCTGGCTGTTAGAAGGAAAACTAAAAAACAGAGAGAAGTAACTTCATCATCAAAAAAAGGACGTCCACTCAGAGACCCCATCCGGAAGTCACCAAATACAAAGAGCACAGGTAGATAAATCCACAAAGATGGGAAGAAACCAGCACAAAAAGGATGAAAACACCCAAAACCAGAACGCCTCTCCTCCAAGGGATCACAACTCCTCACCAGCAAGGAAACAAAGCTGGATGGAGAATGAGTCTGATGAATTGACAGAAACAGGCTTCAGAAGGTGGGTAATAACAAACTTCTCTGAGATAAAAGAACATGTTCTAACTGAATGCAAAGAAACTAAGAACCTTGAAAAAAGGTTTGACAAAATGCTAATGAGAATAAACAGCTTAGAGAAGAATATAAATGACCTGATGGAGCTGAAAAATACAACACAAGAACTTCGCGAAGCATACACAAATTTCAATAGCCAAATTGACCAAGCACAAGAAAGCATATCGGAGATTGAAGATCAACTCAATGAAATAAAATGAGAAATCAAGGTTAGAGAAAAAAGAGTGAAAAGACATGAACAAAGCCTCCAAGAAATACAGGAATATGTGAAAAGATCTAATCTACATTTGATAGGTGTAGCTGAATGTGATGGAGATAATGAATCCAAGCTGGAAAACACTCTTCAGGATATTATCCAGGAGAACTTCCTCAACCTAACAAGGCAGGCCAATATTCAAGTCCAGGAAATACAGAAAACACCACAAAGGTATTCCTCAAGAAGAGCAACCCCAAGGTACATAATTGTCAGATTCACCAGGGTTGAAATGAAGGAAATGAAAGGTAGCCAGAGAGAAAGGTCGGGTTACCCACAAAGGGAAGCCCATCAGACTTACAGCAAATCTCTCAGCAGAATCCCTATAAGCCAGAATAGAGTGAGGGCTGATATTCAATATCCTTAAAGAAAAGAACTTTCAACCTAGAATTTCATATCCAGCCAAACTGAGCTTCACAAGTGAAGGAGAAATAAAATCCTTTACAAACAAGCAATTGCTGAGAGATTTTGTCACCACCAGGCCTGCCTTACAAGAGCTCCTGAAAGAAACACTAAACATAGAAAGGAACAACCAGTACCAGCGACTCCAAAAATGTACCAAATGGTAAAGAGCATCAACACAGTGAAAAAACTGCACCAACTTATGGGCAAAACAACCAGCTAGCATCAAAATGGCAGGGTCAAATTCACACATAACAATATTAACCCTAAATGTCAATGGGCTAAATGCCCCAATCAAAAGACAGAGACTGGCAAATTGGATAAAATGTCAAAATCCATCGGTGTGCTGTATCCAGGAAACCCGTCTCACATGCAAGGATACACATAGGCTTAAAATCAAGGGATGGAGGAAGATTTACCAAGCAAATGGAGGGCAAAAGAAAGCAGGAGCTACAATCCTAGTCTCAGATAAAATAGACTCTAAACCAACAAAAATCCAAAGAGACAAAGAAGGGCATTACATAATGTAAAAGGATCAAGGCAACAAGAAGAGCTAATGATCCTAAATATATATGCACCCAATACAGGTGCACCCAGATACATAAAGCAATTTCTTTACAACCTACAAAGAGACTTAGACTCCCACACAATAATAGTGGGAGACTTTAACTCTCCACTGTCAATATTAGATCAATGAGACAGAAAATTAACAAGGATATTCAGGACTTGAACTCAGATCTGGACCAAGCAAACCTAATAGACATCTACAGAACTCTCCACCCCAGATCCACAGAACATACATTTTTCTCAGCACCACATCACACCTACTCTAAAATTGGCCACATAATTGGAAGTAAATCACTCCTCAGCAAATGCAAAAGAATGTAAATCATAACAGTCTATCAGACCACAGTGCAATCAAATTAGAACTCAGGATTAAGAAACTAACTCAGAACCACACAACTTCATGGAAACTGAACAACTGGCTCTTGAATATTGACTGGATAAACAATGAAATGAAGGCAGAAATAAAAATGTTCTTTGAAACCAATGAGAACGAAGACACAATGTACCAGAATCTCTGGGGCACATGTAAAGTGATGTCTAAAGGAAAATTTAGAAGAATAAATGCCCATATGAGAAGCAAGGAAAGATCTAAAATTGATACCCTGTCATCAAAATTGAAACAGCTAGAGGAGCAAGATCAAAAAATCTCAAAAGCTAGCAGAAGACAAGAAATAACTAAGATCAGAGCAGAACTGAAGGAGAAAGAGACACAAAAAACCCTTCAAAAAAAAATCAATAAATCCAGGAGCTGGTTTTTAGAAAAGATCAACAAAATAGACAGACCGTTAGCCAGATTAATAAAAAAGAAAAGAGAGAAGAATCAAATAGATGCAATAAAAAACAATAAGGGGGATATCATCACTGATTCCACAGAAATACAAACTACCATCACAGATTACTACAAACAACTCTATGCACATAAACCAGTAAACCTGGAAGAAATGGGTAAATTCTTGGACACTCGCCCCCTCCCAATCCTACACCAGGAAGAAGTCAAAACCCTAAATAGACCAATAAAAAGGGCTGAAGTTGAGTCAGCAAGGCCAGAGCCTCTTTCGCTTCCTTTTCTTGCCCATGCTGCTTCTAGAAGCCCGGCATAGGTTGCCAAGAGGCTGCAGCAAGCTATGATTGCACCCACTGCACTCCGGCCTGGGCAACGGAGTGAGACCCTGTCTCCAAAAAAAGAAAATTCGCAGTTGGACATGGTGGCATGTGCCTGTGGTTCCAGCTCCTCAAGAGACTGAGGCAGGAAAATCACTTGTCACTTGAGCGTGGGAGGTCAAGGCTGCATGAGCCACGATCATGCCACTGCATTCTGGCCTGTGTGACAGAGCAAGACCCTGTCTGAGAAAAAAAACAAAACAAAACCAGGTGACCCTACTGTGCTCCCAGGGTTGAAAACTACTAGGCTAAATAATGGAAACAAAGAGCCAAACAGCATTATTCAGCTGACTGGATATGGGCTGGTGGGTCCCTTAGACACTGAGAGAAGTGAACTGAAATAAAAGGGTTTACTTCCATCTAAATAAATAAATAAATAAATATAAAGCCCAACCAAAAAAAGCCCAGGTCCAGATGGGTTCACAACCGAATTCTACCAGGCATACAAAGAGGAGCTGGTACCACTCCTGAAACTATTCAAAACAATTCAAAACAAGGGACTCCTTCCCAAATCATTTTATGAGACCAGTGTGTCCTGATACCAAAACCTCACAGAGACTCAACAAAAAAAGAAAACTTCAGGCCAATATCTGTGATGAACATAGATGCAAAAATATTCAGTAAAATACTGGCAAACCAGTTGCAACAGCACATCAAAAAGCTTATCCATCATGATCAAGCAGGCTTCATCCCAGGGATGCAAGGCTGGTTCAACCTACGCAGGTTTATAAATGTAATCCACCATATAAACAGAACCAAAGACAAAAACCACATGGTTATCTCAATAGATGCAGAGAAGGCCTTTGACAAAATTCAACAGCACTTTGTGCTAAAAACTCTCAATAAACTAGGTATAGACAGAATGTATCTCAAAATAATAAAAGCTACTTATGACAAACCCACAGCCAGTATCATACTGAATGGGCAAAAACTGGAAGCATTCCCTTTGAAATCTGGCACTAGACAAGGATGCCCTCTCTCACCCCTCCTATTCAATACAGTATTGGAAGTTCTAGCCAGAGCAGTCAGGCAAGAAAAAGAAATAAAAGGTATTCAATTAGGGAAGGAGGAATTCAAATTGTCTCTATTTGCAGACGACATGATTGTATATTTAGAAGACCCTGTTTTCTCAGCCCCAAATCTCCTTAAACTGATAAGCAACTTCAGCAAAGTCTCAGGATGCAAAACCAATGTGCAGAAATCACAAGCATTCCTATATACCAATAACAGACTTAAAGAGAGTCAAATCAGGAATGAGCTGCCATTAACACTTGCTACAAAGAGAATAAAATACCTAGGAATACAACTAACAATGGATGTAAAGGACCTCTTCAAGGAGAACTACAAACCACTGCTCAAGGAAATAAGAGAGGACACAAACAGATGGAAAAACATTCCATGCTCACGGTTATGAAGAATCAATATTGTGAAAATGGCCATACTGCCCAAAGTAATTTGTAGATTCAACGCTATCCCCATTAATAAATGTTTAATAAATGGTGTTGGGAAAACCGGCTTGCCCTGTGCAGAAAGCAGAAACTGGACCCCTTCCTGACACCTTACATTAAAATTAACTCCAGATGGATTAAAAATTTAAGCATAAGACCTAACACCATAAAAAAAAACCTAGAAGAAAAACCTAGGCAAAACCATTCAGGACATAGGCATAGGCAAGGACTTCATGACTAAAACGCCAAAAGCATTGGCAACAAAAGCCAAAATAGACAAATGGGATCTAATTAAACTCCAGAGCTTCTGCACAGCCAAAGAAACAGTCATTAGAGTGAATTGGCAACCAACAGAATGTGAAATAATTTTTGCAATCTACCCATCTAACAAAGGGCTGATATCCAGAATCTACCAAGAACTAAAACAGATTTACAAGAAAAAACAAGCCCATTCAAAAGTGGGCAAAGGATATGAACAGGCACTTTTCAAAAGAAGACACACGTGAGGCCAACAAACATGAAAAAATGCTCATCATCACTTGTCATTGGAGAAGTGAAAATCAAAACCACATTGAGATACCATTCTCACGCCAGTTAGAACGGTGATCATCAAAAAAATCTGAAGACAACAGATGCTGGAGAGGATGTGGAGAAATAGGAACACTTTCACACCGTTGGTGGGAGTATAAATTAGTTCAACCACTGTGGAAGACAGTGTGGCAATTCCTCAAGAACGTAGAAATAGAAATTCCATTTGCCCCAGCAATCCCATTACTGGGTATATAGCCAAAGGATTTTTCTTTATAAATTACCCAGCCTCAGGCACTTCTTTATAGCGATGCAAGAATGAACTAATACAATATGGTAAGAATATGTTTAGCTGTGCAAGAAATTGCCAAATGGTCTTCCAAAGCAGCTGTACCATTTTTGCATTTCTACTAAATAAATGAGAGTTTGTTACTTCACATCCTCACCAGCATTTAATATTGTTAGTAATCTGCATTTTGGCCATTCTAGTAGGTGTTTAGTGATTGATACCTTATTGTTATGACCTACTGCTTTTAAACGAAATTTATTTTGTGGTATAGTTTCACATGTCTTATAGTTGTAAAAAATAATGCAGAGGGATCTAGTTAAGTGTACTCTTTCCCCATTTCACCCAAATGGTAGTATTTAGAGTACAATATAACAGCCAAAATACAGATATGGGTACAAGATACAGAACATCACCATCATCATAAAAATCATGTTGCTGCTTTCTTGCTACACCACTTCCCCACTCCCTGTCTGACCACTGGTAATCACTATTCTGTTCTCCATTTCCATAATTTTGTCATTTCAAGAATGTTGTATGAATTGCATCATACAGTACATAATCTTTTGGGATTGATTTTTTTTCCCCACTTAGCTTAATTCTCTGGAGATTTTCAAGATTTTTGCATGTATCAATTCATTCCTTGTTACTGCTGGGTGGTACTCCACAGTTTAACCATTTACCTGTTTAAGAATGGATGGGTTCTTTCTGTATCTTGGCTATTTGAAAAGAAAAGCTGCATAAACATCGATTCACAGGTGTTTGTGTGAACATAAGTTTTCGTTTCTCTGGGAAAAATGCCCAGGAGTGTAATCGTGTTGTATGGCAGCTGCATATTCAGTTTTATAAGAAACTGCCCACTCTTTTCCAGAGCAGCTGTACCATTTAACATAATCACCAGCAATGTATGAGTTTCTGTGAAACCTCACCAGTATTTGGTGTTATCACTATCATTTAACACTTATTTATTTTCAAGTGTACAATTCAATGGTTTTTAGTATATTCACAAAGTTGCATGTCCATCATATCTAATTCCAGAACATTTCATCACCTCTCCAAACAACTCTTTACCCATTAGCAATTACTCCCCATTTCTTTGTCTTCCAACCTCTGGCAACCACTGGTAATAATGTTCTGTCTCTATGGATTTACCTTTTCCAGACATGTAATGTAATGCAATCATACAATAGGTATTCTTTTATGACTGGCTTCTTTCACTTAGCATAATATTTTCAAAGTTCGTCTGTAGTGTAGCATATGTCTACTATTTATGCAGATATGTTTACTTTTTATGACTAATATTTCATTGAATAGATATTCATTTTGTATATGAATTCATCAGTTGATGGGCATTTGAGTTGTTTCCACTTTTTGGCTATTAAGAATAATGTGGCTGTGAATATTTATGAACACATTTTGTGTGGATACGTGTTTTATATCAAGATGTGGAAATTCTGGGTCATATGGTAACTTTATGTGTAACTTTTTCAGGAACTACCCAACTGTTTTCCAAAGGGGCTGAATCACTTCACAATCCTACTAGCAATGTATGATGGGTTCAGTTTTCCATATCCTCCCTGACATTTGTCATCTTCTGTCTTTTTTATCACTGTCTATCATAGGACAGACAGCCCAGCTGTAAGGGCTTTAGACAGCCAATACTGTGGTGACATCATAGAAGACAACCTGGGCCTGGAGAGTTAAGACCTGAGGGCTGAATCCTGGCCTGGTCCATCTTGTGCTACAAGTGTTTAAGCAGAGGGTGGAGGCTTTGGGGCAGAGTGAAAGGAAACATTGAACTTGAATTTGAACTCTCTGTCTCTAACTTGCTGAATACATTTAGTTAAGTTACTTAACTGGTCTGTGAGTATTTCTTCTCTGCAAAATGTCCTGGCCCACCAGGCTGTCGGAGAGACCAAAGGAAGTAGTGATGGTGGGAAATATTTGGAAAGCAGTAAAGATCTGCGTAAATGCAAGGTGGAAAAGTCACTGCTATCATGGTGTGAATGCAGTCACAGCATCACTGCTGTCATGGTGTGAATGCAGTCACAGCACGCCATTCTCTGACCAATCCCCACAGTGTGGGTCCATCTCACTGGGGCCCTGTCATTTCAGAACCTAAAGAGAAGAAAGCCTGGGCCAGTCACCCCTGGATAAGAGGAAGAGACTGAGGCTTAGAGAGGTGGAGAGACGGCTGTGGGAAGCTCTAATCCATAGCCAGAGCTGATCGACCTGATTCAGTTCACGGAGGCCCAGGGCCCTAGTTAGAGCAAGGCAGAGGCCGTGGGACCACCGTGAGACCTCACAAGCCCATAAACGTTTTCCTTTGCCTCCCAGCACTGTGAGTGCTGAGGAGGATGCCAGATGGCTCCGGTGGGTGACTCAGCAGTTTAAGACCATTGCAGGAGAAGATGGGGAGATCAGCCTGCAAGAATTCAAAACAGCTCTGCGTGTGAAAGAGACAGGTGTTGGCCCACAGTGGAAGCCCTGCATTGGTCGTTATGTGCCCTGGTTCTCAGGGCATAGCCCTTACAAGGAGGGAAAGGGAGCTCCGTGGGGTTCCTGAGGTCTCCACCTTGTAGCGGAGCTGGTGGGCTGTTTCTAGCACCCTCCCATTCCTCTTAGTAACCATGGCCTCCTGGGGTCTTCGAAACAACACATGAAGTTGGTAATCAGTAGCTTGTCAAATCTTAAGCAATATGATTAACCCCAGTTTCCACTAGGTTTATGGGCAGAGCTGATGCTCTGACTTAGGCTTTCTTCCGAGATAAGCTTGTTAATGGTCTGCACCTGTTAACACTCTATCTGCTGTGACACACTGTCCCCAGTCCTCTGGGCTCTGCAGCCACCCTGCATGCCCTGACCCAAGGAGGAGACATCAGCGGAGATGTGAGGACTGGAGCCTGAAATGCCAGCCTTTCCCAGCTGTCCTTGGGACTGGCATCAGATGCTCTCCTGGTCCTTGACAGACACTAGCCGATAAGCATCTGAATGCCCTGCTTGAATCAGAAGGGCCCTCCCCTGCTGGTCCTGGGGATACTGCTGAGAACTCTAACTGCACACCTCCTCTCACAACAAATACGGGGAAGGAAAAAAATCTCATTTTCCCTAATAAGATAGTCCCATCCAAATGAGAGGCTATAAAACATCTTAAGACAAAGAGCATTCAGGAGGGTAGAGAGTGATAAAGGTACTACCCAGGGATCCTGGGGATGAAGAAGCAAGCCCAGGGAGGGTTATCAGTCTACAGCGGACTTCAGCCTATACCTCATACTTGTGAACCCCTCATGGTTTTATTAAGTCAGACACTATAGCCCCAAAGGGTCATCCCCTTGCCGTGAGGGGAGTCTCCTAGGACACAGCATCTCTAGGACACTCATCGAATCCTGTCTTTTTAATTTCTGTGCTCCCAGTGTCTTAATACCAGGCCTGGCAGGTAAAGGCTACACAGCACAAGACTGCTCAGTGAATGAATGAGTGAATTGGTGATTAAGAACAAGCCTAAAGTATAAAACATAGGCAACCTTACAAACAAACTAAAGAAAGGACTTGGACCTTCCAGTGGAATCTGTAAGTCCTTCCCAAATTCACTCATCCCTTGGGCTTACCCCAAGGCGGGTGAGACAGGGCTGGAAGGAGCCACAGGAGGACCCCCTGTCTGACCCTTTCCCATGTTGGTTAAGGAACCACCCAGAGGCCTGGACTGCAAGGCTGATGGGGGTGATTGTATGTAGGGGGCAGACAGCCCATGCAAATTACAAAGCCCAGTGTCAGAAGGGGGCCTGAAACCCAAACCAAGTCCATGCTCACTGCAGGGATCAGAACAGGTCTTCCACTGAGCAGATCACCATGGGTGTTCAGGCACCTGCATCCTGCCTGAATACTGCCACCCCGTGGTGCACCTCCTTGCCACCCCTCGCTACCCTCCCACACACAGGAAGACAGTGAACAAATTGGAAGCCCAGGCCCTGTGGCCACAGTTGTGCCTGTCTTCCACTCTTCTTGCCCACAGTCCTTCTTTGCAGAGAGATTCTTTGCCCTATTTGACTCCGGTGGAAGTGGCACCATCACCCTCCAGGAGCTGCGGGACGCACTGACCCTGTTCATCCACGGCGGCCCCATGGACAAACTCAAATTCCTCTTCTAGGTGTATGACATGGATGGTAAGGGCTCTTCCTGGGTGTGGGCTGGGGTGGGGAGAACAGTCGGGGCCCTCAGTGAGAACTGGCCATTTCACCTCGTTAGGCCTGGAGGTGCCACCCGAGGCTGCCGAGCCCAGCCTGGGACTGGTTTCTCCAGGTGAGACTGACGATTCATTCCCTCACTTCTCTCCCCGTGTCCCTGTCTCTCTGTCTGATCCCTGCTCGCTTTCTGGGGCAGAGGGAGGAAAGGGGGACTCTGGCACAGGAGACAAATGCCTTCTATTCAACTTACCAGAGGCCAGAACCTTCTTTTGTTCTTTTTTATGTTTGAAAAAAAAAATCTCTGTTGCTTTTTCCTTTTCATCATAATATAAGCTCACTATGAACATTTTAGGCAATACAGAGTGGTATAAGGAAGAACACAAAAAGCACCTGTCACATTCTGCTGTATCGCCTTCTAACTGGTTGCACATACACACTCCACTCACCTTTTTTCTTTTTAACAAAATGGGATTATGTTATGCATACTGCGATTTTTCACTTTAAAAAAGTCAACATTTTGAAATGTAAAAATACATTGCTTTACAGTATGATTTTTATTGTGGTAAAATATACATAACATAAAAATTGCCATCTTTTTTTTTTTTTTTTTTTTGAGACTGAGTCTTGTTCTGTAGCCCTTAGGCTGGAGTGCAGTGGTGTAACTTGGCTCACTGCAACCTCCGCCTCCCGGGTTCCAGTGATTCTCCTGCCTCAGCCTCCCGAGTAGCTGGGATTACAGGAGTGTGCCACCAGGCCTGGCTAATTTTTATTTTTAGTAGAGATGGGGTTTCATCCTGTTGGCCTGGCTGGTCTCAAACTCCTAACTTGAGGTGATCCACCCACCTAGGCCTCCCAAAGTGCTGGAATTACAGGTGTGAGCCACCGCACCCAGCCATAATTTGCCATCTTAACCATCTTTAAGCATACAGTTCAGTGGCATTAAACACATTCACATTCCTGTGCAACATCACCACCCTTTATCTGCAGAAGCTTTTTGTCCTTCCACGGAAACTCTGTGCCCACTGAACGCTGATCGCCCATTCCTCCTCCCCTAGTCCCTGGCCACCACCATTCTATGAATACTTTCTCTAAGAATCTGATTTCTCTAGGCACCTCATCCAAGTGGGATTATACAATATTTGTCATTTTGTAACTGGCTTATGTAACTTGAGTGTCCTCAAGCTTCATCCGTGTCATAGCAAGTGACAGAATTTTATGCCTTTTTAAGGCTGTATAATATTCCATTGTGAGTATGTGCCATAGTTTGTTTATCCACTCACCAATTAGTGGACATTTGAGCTGTTTCTACCTTTTAACTATTGTGATCAATGCTGCTATGAATATTGGTGCAAATATCTGAGTTCCTGCTTTCAATTCTTCTGGGTATATATCCAGAAGAGGAATTGCTGGATGACATGGTAATTCTCTTTTAATTTTTTGAGGAACTGCTATACTGTTTTCCACAGTGGCTGCGTTATTTTACATTCCTACCAGTAATGTACAAGTGCTTCAGATTCTCCACATTCTTGCTAACACTTGTTATTTTCTGCTTTTTTTTTTTTTTTTTTTTTTTTGAGATGGAGTCTTGTTCTGTTGCCCAGGCTGGAGTGCAATGGCACAATGTTGGCTCATCACAGACTCCGTCTCCCAGGTTCAAGCAATTCTCCTGCCTCAGCCTCCCAAGTAGCTGGGACTACAGGTGCCCACCACCACATCCAGCTAATTTTTATACTTTTAGTAGAGATGAGGTTTCACCATGTTGGCCAGGCTGGTCCCAAATTCCTGACCTCAGGTGATCTGCCTGCCTTGGCCTCCCAAAGTACTAGGATTACAGGTGTGAGCCACTGTGCTCAGCTTTATATTCTGCTTTTCGATGATAGCCATCCTAATGGATGTGAGGTGGTAACTCACTGCATTTATGGTGCCATTTTTTGGCTGCATTGTACTCCACTGTATGTGTCATGCAGCATGGTGTAGTATTTAAGACTCTAAGGACAAGCTACCTAAGTTCAAATCTCAGTTCCATCACTTATTATGTGAACTCAGGCAAGTTGCTTAACTTCTCTGTACCTCAATTTATTTATCAAGTGGGAGTTATGATAATAATAGTTCATACTCATAGGGTTGAGATGAAGGTTAAATTAGTTAACTTATGAGCAATGGGAGCCATCACAGAGTGTTGAGCAAGGGATTCACAGGGATGGACCTGCATTCTGAAAAGTTTTTCTTCAGCAGTGTTCGCTTTGCTGCCCTGGTGCAGGAGGGCAGAAAACAGGTAGCTGGCTTCACCCAGCGATGGGATTTTCTGAGAGTCAGTGGAATCGAAGGTTAGAGGGACAAGGAAGGAGAATGTGTGCATGAGAATTGTGAAGGAGGACCCTGGATTTGAAATTGGCCAACAGAGAGATGAAGGCAGATAGAAGAGGCCATGAAGGAGCTGAGGAGGGACTGGTCCTCCAGATGAGTACAGAAACCTGCTGCCGTCATGGCTCTTGACTAGGAAAGCAGAGCAGGAGGTGCATGGAGGTTTGACTGGGGAGTGGTATAACATACTCTAATAGATCCTGCATTGTAATGTGATTACGGACTTCGGCTTGGGCCAGAATGATGATCACACCACCAGTGAGAATTTCCATTTATATGCAATGGCCTTCTTCCAGATACTGCATTTGGTGTTTTGCAATTATCTAGTGTCCTTGAACCAGTTCCGAGAGGGAAGAATTATTCCTCTCATTTTAGAGATGAGCAAAGTGAGGTCCACGACCCCAGAGAACTTAGAACCCACTATCACAGAGTGAAGGAGAGGCAGGAGCAGGGTGCCACACTGAGTGTGTCCATATCCAAAGTAGGCCAAGAAGTCATTAATCATGGACTCTGCTGCTCAGGAAGAAAAAGATACATACAGGAAAATCTCATCTCTGTTAGTAGTTTTGGCTTCTGTAGTTAGTTTTGTAACTAACTACAGGGGAAGATTCATCATTGACGAGCAGGAATGCCCACCTCTAGCTCAGATATGCTTCTAGATATCAGCTTCTTGTTAAAGTGGGTTTTATGGGTTTTCTTTTACATTTATCTTTATTATTTTTAAATTGTTAATTTTAATTTTTGTGGGCACATAATAGGTATATATATTTATGGGGTACATAGGATGTTTTGATACATACAATGTGTAATAATCACATCCTGTAAAATGGGGTACCCATTCCTGGAGTGGGCTTTGCGTTAACAGTGTAACCAGCTGACCAAGAGTTCATTCCAGGAGTGGGAGGCATGTGAC
This sequence comes from Saimiri boliviensis, assembly GCF_048565385.1. Lineage (NCBI taxonomy): Eukaryota > Metazoa > Chordata > Mammalia > Primates > Cebidae > Saimiri > Saimiri boliviensis. The sequence goes on along the minus strand of NC_133450.1, from coordinate 9,499,830 downwards.
TTATTTTCTTGGTCACTTGCTCTTGCATTATCAACACGACTGTCAATCTGTGGTTTCTCTTCCGGGAAACTTTTAAAGCTACTTGTCCTTCCTGTGAGGGGTAGTTAGCTGAGTTTCGGTAACACCAAATACTGGAACCTGCAAGTCCACATCCTTGGCACACATAAACGTACTGAAAGCAAATGAGCAATGGGAGAACCCTGGTGAACCACTCTGCATTTAGGGAAGTCTGCTCCTCCTCCAAGGCGCCTCGAGAACTAACATGGCACACACCCATCTGACACAGGGACTAACATGGCACTGATCTCCTTCCTCTCTCCCAGGTCACTCATCTCCTCATCAAGCGGCCCCCTTCCTTTCACTATAGACCTGGGGACTACTTGTATCTGAACATCCCCACCGTCGCCCACTATGAGTGGATCCCCTTCACCATCAGCAGTGCTCCTGAGCAGAAAGGTAACAGCCACTTCCTCCGGTCACTCTGCTCATATTCACTGAGTTCCCACCATGGGCCTCAAGTACAGGCTGGGAACTCGGAACACAGCACTGAGCATGACCAAAAACACAAAGTCAGCCTCAAAAAGCTCTCTTTGAAGTGGGAGCAGGCATGCAGACACCGACTGTCACGGCAAGGGCTGTACCTGCTGCACTGAAGTCTTACAGGGAGGGCCTGGCTTGGCGGGGAGAAGCCTTTGCAGACACAAGGGCATTCAACTAGACTTTGAATGATTAGTAGGAGTTTGCCAGATAGGGAAAGAGATGGGGAGGAGGCAGAGGAAAAAGCAGAGGTAAAAACTTGAGGACCTGGAAACTCCGAAGAGGCCTGTAGCTAAAGCTACAGTGGGGAGCAGGAGGAGTAGCAAGGCCTGGGCCAACCCTGTCTTGCCATTGGGGAATTTAATGTCTAGGGTTGAAATCTAGGTGGAATCCTGCTTGGCCAACCAGAGGACCTGTCCAAGATCACACCAGGAGCAAAGCTCTGGGATATGCAGGGATAGGTAGGAAAAGCAGAACGTTCTCTGCTGTTAATTAGGGAAACTTCCTGAAGGAGGAAGCTGACTTTCAAAATCAGATGAGTCATGGCACACTGCGGCTCAATGGGTTAGATACACTAAAAGCTGTTTCCTAGGGCCCGGGGAACTGTGAGTCAGGGGAGGTCCTGGCTTCTCTGGGAAGAGCTTGGAAGAGGAATAGCACCTTCAAATGAGCTGGGCAATGAAGGATGCAGTGTGCACTGAAGGAATTGACAGCTGGGGAAGAGGAAGGGCATTTCAGGCAGAGGGGAAAGAATATTTTAGGCTAGGAGGGGAGTGCTCTCCAGTCACACCCTGAAACTGACTTGTGCTGGACCATAGGAGCCACTGTTAAATTTTCAGGAATTTCATGAGCTGGTTATTCAACACAGTTGCTATGGTGGGAGCATTTACACCACAGAAATGGGCAGAAGCTAACAATCAAGACTGTTACCCCTTCTCCCAAAGTCAGTTTACCAGCATATCACTGATGTTCTCCTTCAAAAGGGCTTCGTGTTCCTTGAATGGTTTGGACAGAAAAAGCAATTCCCTTTTTATAAAGTTGCTCAGACTGGCAAGGGCGAGGAAGCTTCTAAGAAATGCCTAACACTGTCCATTCCAAGACCCATAACTCTCTGCTCTACTCCCTGCAGGGTTCCGAGATGTTTTTGGAGAACCACCAATTCCGTAACATCAAGGTGAGGGGCTGCAGGGGGTGGACATGAGCAAGAACTCCTGCCCAACCAAAGGAAATGAAGTCTTTGCCTTTAAGGAGGGGCTACTGTGGTTCTGGGTACTGAGGGTCCTCAAATTCCCATGGGCTGACATTCAGGTATCTGGGTCTTGTAACCACAGCCCTCCCCCTGCTCTTTATATCGAAGGGTACTCAGTCTCATCCTTGACCTGTCTCTTCTCCAGGAGCAGAGATGGGTGTGCAGTGTACAGAGCTACACGCTCTCTGTCCCTGCCTCCCGGGCACCCCACGGTGCACACCCGGCGGTGGCAGACACAGCATCCCAGGGATTCGGATTGGGTCCTTGTTTTCACCAGCTCTGCATTCTAACACCTAGAGCTCTCCCCACTTGCTGGTGCTGAGAGCACAGCAAGTGAAAAGCGCACTGGAGTGGGAGCCGCTTAGACCTGGCTTCCAGCCCAGGAGATGTCTTTCTAAGTATAAAGGGGATCCTGAAGCCCTGGGGACATCCCCTGATAGCAGGGGAGACCAGCATCACCCCCCATCTCTCTTCTCTGATGTCCTCTTGTGCACAGTGCTACATCGATGGGCCTTATGGGACGCCCACCCGCCGGATCTTTGCCTCTGAGCACACTGTGCTCATTGGGGCAGGCATCGGCATCACCCCCTTTGCTTCCATCCTGCAGAATGTCATGTACTGGTGGGCAAACAGGGTTCTCCTTCCTGCATCCTGGGTCAGAGCCCGAAGGCACCCTCCCCGCGCCTCCTCCCTTTATACCTTCTTCTTCCACTCCTCTCACCTGTCTCTCTCTGCCCTTCTGTCTCTTTTCTCTCCTGCTCTGCCCTCCTCTCCTTTTTGTGTCTCATCCTTCCCCTTCCTCATACAGTGGGCTCTGCCACTCCATCCTTGCTCCCTGTCCCTCCTTGTTCTCTGGGGTCCTGAAAAGTCTCACCCCAAGTTTCAAATCCCTTCCTCCTGCCTCCCCTCAGGCACCAGAAAAGAAAGCATGTTTGCCCCAGCTGCCAGCACTCCTGGATAGAAGGTGTCCAAGACAACATGAAGGTCCATAAGGTGAGTACCGCCTCCTGCAGGCAGGCCTCCAGACCTTCTCCCCTGGACACCTCCTAAAATAGGAGCCCACCCTCCTGTGCAAAGGTGGGAGTGGCGAAGTGATCCCTGATGGGATCATCTTTCTTTCCCACAGTACCCTGAGTTGTCTTATAAATTAGTTCTCCTCGTGCCTCCTGTATGTGTGAGCCCTGCCCCCACTTCAACATTCCCATCCCCTCTGAGAGATGTTCTCAACATTTCTTTTAAGGTTGCATAGCTTGATAGTCAGGAAGTCTGGATTCAGTTACAGCCGTGATGCTACCTATCCATGACCCTCTGGTGGTTTTAAGAATGAAAACATACTGGCTGGGCACAGTGGCTCAAGCCTACAATCCCAGCACTTTGGGAGGTTGAGGCAGGCAGATCACTTGAACCCAAGAGCTCAACACCAGCCTGGGCAACGTGGCGAAACCCTATCTCTACCAAAAATATCTTCGAGATGTATCCGTGTTGTTGTATGTATCAATAAGTCATTCATTCCTTTTCATTGTTGAGTAGTATTCTGTTTTATGGGCATACCACCATTGTCCAATTATCTTTGAAAAAGACATTTAAAAATCAGAAGAACAATTTTTTTAATTTTTATAGATGTATTTAGCATTTCTGGGTTCTTTTCACTTTTTGTGCCTAGATCTGGATTTCTATCTGGTTAAGTTTTCCTTCTGCTTGAAGAGCTGATGGTTCTTTGTAGTGCAGGTCTGCTGGTGAGAAATTTTTTTGGCTTTTGACTGCAAACACCTTATCTCACCTTGTAAAACCCTGTCTCAAAAAAAAAAAAAAAAAAAAAAGAAGGTTTGAATGTCCTTCCCTCAAGCCCTCCAAACTCTCCCTCCTCACTGCCCAGGTGTTTGCTGTATTCTGTTTTTTACTAAGCATTTATTCTCATCATTACTAAGTATGATAAAACGTTTCTCTGAGTCATATCATGGGACTCCTTTGTGGAATACTGAGGGTTTACACTATATTTAAAAGTTAATCTATTAAAATCATTGTTTTGTTTATGATTTATACAAGGAGAAATATCTTTGGATATGTTTCTAACTTTTTAAGAGAATTGGTGTAGTGTTTTAGACTTGTTGAGATCATTAGAACTAGATTGTATTTAACTATTTAATTATTAGGTTGTCATGAGTAAATTCAAATTCCAATGATAAACACAGTTTATATGTTCAAGTAATCAAACACAGTTTTCTACAAGAAACTATCCAAACAGATATAGTTTACCATAATAAACATTCAGAGCCTTAAAGTTCAAGTCAACAGTCTTTGGAAGATAACTCTTCAAGCTTAGAATAGTTCAGTAAAGCCCCTTGCCCTTTCTTGTAAATACAATCACAGCAAATATTTGTATAGCATTGCCTTCTTTTTTCTAAATGCTTTTACATGTGCTAATTCATTAGGAACTCAATTTTATGATGACAAGCTAAAGGAAAAGTTTAAATTTAAATTTTCTAGTTACTGGCACATAAATATTTGCTGTTTGCTTCTTCCTAATCTGTATACACAAAGGGTAACAGCTAACCCGGTGCTTTGCATTCTCAAATCCACTTGAGTCAACAACTCTATCACATCAAATTTCTTTCAGGGTTTCTCATTACCTGCAGCTGAAACTCATGGCTTCTGATTTCCACTTTAATTATACGTCAAAGTTTGCATTAAAGAATTTTTGGTTTATAATTTTCAATTTCTGTAGCTTCAGCGTCCATTATTCTGCCTGAGTTTGTATCTTTACTCCAGCCTTAATAGCTAGAGGGCCTTGGGCACATTATTTCGCTGCTTTGCCTCAAAAACAGTTATCTGAAAAAAATGGACACTACTAGTAACCACTTCATAGGATTGTAATGGGAATCAGATGAGATGTCCTCTGCAGAACACGTAGCACAGTGACTGGAGCTCAATAAACTGCTAGATAAATTTAGTGGTGGTGGTCATAGTAACTGCTTAATAAATTTCTTAGTAGTAGAAGCACTAGTAGTAATAACTGTTTAATACAAGGAGTAGTAGTATTTAATGGCTATATAATGAATGGTAGAGTATACCATAAATTATTTAACCAAGCTCCTACTGCTGAACATGTTGTTTATTCCGAACTCTCCATAATCCCAAAAAAAAAAAAAAACACTAACATTAACATATTTGTGCACATAGTTTTTTTCCTTGCTTTGGATGATTTTCTTAGGACAGTGTCCCAGAAATGAGATGTCTGTCTCCAACACTGCTGGATAGAGGATGAGACCATGCCAGCCCACCCTCCACGGCCCCTTTATCTTCTCCCCCCCCCCACCATGGTGTCTCCCCTTCTCTCCTCTTACCCCTCTCTGGGGTATGGAGACTCTGAGGGGGGGTAAGAAGGGGCAGAGTCCCCCCAGGTGGGCATCTCATAATGCATCCCCCTCTCTCCCACACCACCCAGCATGACTAGGGCTTGAGTGAGATGTGACCTGAAATGTGCTATCCCTCCCAGGGCCATTTGCATTGTAACAGCGGCTGAGACCTTAGGCCAAATGAAAAATGGGCTGATAGTGACATAGGAAAGGCTAGAGAGCACGTTGGAATGGCAAAGCTCCTTTCGTCTGGGTGTCGGGGGAGAGAGGGAGAGAAGGATGAGGTGATCCTCAGCTCAGGAATGCTCCTTCCCACATCCTAAATCAGGGCCTGCCAACTTGGGCTTGAACCAACGCACAAGCCCAAGGCAGCACTCACCAATCTTTTTCTCATCATGGCACACATAAACGTGATGACATTCGGATGTCACGTCTGGATATGGCACGCAGAGATGTCCACGTGGGAGCTGCGAAGTGCTGAAGGAGCAGTATTCCAGCAGACTGTAATTTCTTGGTACAGAACTGCAGGTGTTCTGACCTCGTGGGCTCCTTGGGGCCAGGCTCCTCCCCTGTCTCTTCAGCCCTCCCATGCCCTTTCCCAAAGCTCTGTTTCACTATGTCACTCCCTACTCAGTTACTCTCAGCTCTCCTCGCTTTCCTATCTGGGCATTCAAGACCCTTCTTATTCTGGCCTCAACCTGTTTCCAGTCCCATCTCCTTTCTCTCCCGTCTGAGGATGCGGCTCCAGCCAGGCACCACGCCCTGCCCCGTGAACATCACATTTGTTCCAGCCTCTCACTCTGTGCTCACGCTAGTCCTTAGCACGCATTCCCTTCACCTTTGCTTTTACTTTTGCCCTTCGTCCCACACCTAACCCAGTCCCTGTCCCTTCTGGAAAGCAGCTCTGTCTGCATCAGCCCTTCCCTGCATATCAGTAGCCTTCACACTCTGATCCATTTACTCCACCCTTGACCCTTTAGTCTAAATTACCTTTTCATGTATGTGTGGATTGTGTCCCCAGCCAGGCTGAGGACAGACATGTAAAGCATGGAAGGGCGTGAGCTTTGGAGCCCAGGGACTTACTGCCCTGGGATGCATTTCTCCTTCTATAAGTACAAAAAGTCTTGGCTGGGCACAGTGGCTCACACCTGTAATCCTGGCACTTTGGGAGGCTGAGGCAGGTGCATCACTTGAGTCCAGGAGTTCAAGACCAGCCTGAACAACATAGTGAAACCCTGTCTGTACAAAAATACTAAATAAATAGATATAGGCCGGGCGTGGTGGCTCAAGCCTGTAATCCCAGCACTTTGGGAGGCCAAGGCGGGTGGATCACGAGGTCAAGAGATCGAGACCACCCTGGTCAACATGGTGAAACCCCGTCTCTACTAAAAATACAAAAAAAAAATTAGCTGGGCATGGTGGCGTGTGCCTATAATCCCAGCTACTCAGGATGCTGAGGCAGGAGAATTGCCTGAACCCAGGAGGCGGAGGTTGCGGTGAGCCGAGATCGCGCCATTGCACTCCAGCCTGGGCAACAAGAGCAAAACTCCGTCTCAAAAAACAAAACAAAACAAAACAAAAAAACAATTGATATAAAAGGTCTAACTCTTGGAGTGGTTGTAAGGCTCACCTTTGTGTATATAAAGTAACTAATGTGTGCCATGCACATAGTAGGCCCAGCTCAAGCAACAGACTGCCTTTCCTCTCCGTGGCACTGGTCGCATGACAGAGCCTGGGCAAACACAGTTGGCTGATGGTGTGAGTTCCAAGATCTATGGGTCTCCTTCCAAGCCCCAGGGTGAGGTAGTGACCAGCATCCTGCCCAGCGCCCATCACGGGCACTAGACCCTCAGTGCAGCCCTTGTCTCCTGCCCGACAGGCCGCTTCCTGGAGTTGCACATGTACATGACATCTGCACTGGGCAAGAATGACATGAAGGCCATTGGCCTGCAGATGGCCCTTGACCTCCTGGCCAAGAAGGAAAAGAAAGACTCCATCACGGGGCTGCAGACGCGCACCCAGCCTGGGTGGCCTGACTGGCACAAGGTAATGCCAGCTGTGAGCCCTGCAGGTATGGGTGAAGCTGAGAGCCCGAGGCAGCGATTGGGAGATGAGGGCCAAGCAGCCAGAGGCAAAGTGTGAGGTTACAGTCCAGAGTCCAGACGAGGCCTCATGGTGCAAAAGGTGAACAGGGCACCCACACTGGCTTCATCACTAGCCTTTATTCCTCCATTAGCCTCAGTTTCCCCATCTGTTCAGAGAGGAAGTTAGTCTCTATGACCTCAAAGACCCCTGCAGCCTTGACTCCCTATGGACCAGTGTCAGAAGGCCTGAGCAGACAGGGACCTGGAAAAACACCAAATCTTATCCTCTCCCATTACAAATGGGTAAACTGAGGTTCAGAGATATGAAATTGTTTGCAAATCTTTAATTTTATTTCTCAGATTGGTTTTATGATTATTTTTCTTCCCTGGACACTTACCTGTCAGGGTATACAGTTTACAGGAAGTGGCCCAGTAGGTATTGCTTTAAAAAGTGCTGCAGATGACCCTATGCCTGGGTCACGACACCTGAGTGGGAGGGGAAGGTCAGTGGTGAGTGCTTGGACATCAAAGAGGACTTTCTTTCTTTCTTTCTTTTTTTTTTGAGACAAAGTCTTGTTCTGTCACCCAGGCTTGAGAGCAGTGGTGCGATCTTGGCTCCTGCAGCCTCTGCCTATCAGGTTCAAGCAATTCTCCTGCCTCAGCCTTCAAGTAGCTGGGACTACTTGCCGACCACCATGCCTGGCTAATTCTTGTATACGTATGTGTGTGTGTGTGTGTGTGTGTGTGTGTGTGTGTGTGTGTGTCTATGTATGTATATATATATATATATATATATATATATATATATATACATATATATATATATATTTGTAGAGACGGGGTTTCACCTTATTGGCCAGGCTGATCTCAAACCCCTGACCTCATGATCTGCCCACCTCGACCGCCTAAAGTGCTGGGATTACAGGCGTGAGCCACCAGGCCCAGCTTCAAAGAGAACTTTCAGAGAAAGGCAGTTCGTACGAGGAATTTGGGGTAGAAAAGCGTTCTCACTGGGGGAAAATACTGACGTCAGGAAAGATACTTGAATCATAGCAGGTGGCCAGCCCTGGACTAACAGCAGCTTCAGTCTGCCCGTGGGGGCCGCAGAGCACTGTATGCCTCTCCGCCTGTCTGATTTAGTGCCTGTCTCCCACAGTGGCAGATCCTTGAGTGGAGGGCCTGGGTCTTGTTTATTTCTGGCCCTGGTCCCCTACCTGGGGTTCTGGGTCATGTTGCCAGTCAAACAAATGGCCCTTTTTTTTTGGAGACGGAGTCTCGCTCTGTCACCCAGGCTGGAGTGCAATGGTGCCATCTTGGCTTACTGCAACCTCTGCCCCCTGGGTTCAAGCGATTCTCCTGTCTCAACCTCCTGAGTAGCTGGGACTACATGTGTCCAGCAAACATGCCTGGCCAATTTTTGTATTTTTAGTAGAGACAGAGTTTCATCACATTGGCTAGGCTGGTCTCAAACTCCTGACCTTGTGATCTGCCTGCCTTGGCCTCCCAAAGTGCTGGGATTACAGGTGTGAGCCACGGCGCCCAGCTGAACAAATGGCTCTTAATTGAACAGCTGAGTGTCAAACTCTGCTGTAAAACCCAGCAGCTATGCCATGCAGCTCTTTGTGTAAAATGGGGACACTCATTGCTGCTGACCGGTTATGCTATTACCTCCAGGCGGTTGTGTCAGTGGTGAGTCAGCAGCTCCATCTATCCTCCGTCTTCTCTTCCCCATCCCCACTGACTGCAGGTATTCCAGAAAGTGGCTGCTGAGAAGGGCAAGGTGCAGGTCTTCTTCTGTGGCTCCCCAGCTCTGGCCAGGGTGCTGAAGGGCCATTGCAAGAAGTTCGGCTTCAAATTTTTCCAAGAGAATTTCTAGCCTCACCTCTCCAAGCTGTGCCCCAAATCCACACCATGGGTCTGCTTCATCGCATTAGTATAGGTGCCCTCACAGGGACCAGCTCAGACAACTCACCCAGTTAAGACAAAGCCCAGGGATCGCCTAATCCTGCTCAACACGGAGAACAGGAGACTCTAAGGGGAGATGAACTTCTTCCAGAACTCAGGGGAAGGGACAGTGCCTTGTTCAGTCTGCTGTACATTCCTGGCTTGCTGTGAATCTGAGGAAACCAGAGGCTGGTGGCTGGAGGCTGGAGCATGGGGATGGGGCTCAAGGGGGCAGCGGGCAGCCACTCCTCCAAAAGTTTTCCGAGGCAGCCTTCCCCTACATCCATGGTCCCAGACCTGCCCAATCATCACAGTCAGTTGGAAGCTTGTTTCTCTGGCATCTTGTAAAGTCTTTCAAACAAAGTGAGAAGAATCATACAGTGAGCAGCGTTACCTACTTTCCAAACTCCTCAGTTAAGATTTTGCTCTGTTTATCACATATTATCCATCAGTTCCTCCTCCCGCTTCCATCTGTCAATTTATCTGATTTTTTGGGTGCATTTTCAAGTTAGGTGCAGATATCTCGGCACCCCTTGCCACTGGGAGGAGCCTTCTTTAAATGCACGTTCCTTGGTCCCGCTCCAGAAATTCTGTTTCGGATGATCTGGGTATGAAACCTGGAAGATGTATGTATGCAAAGTCTATTTGCGTAGGGAGAAATAAGCAGCATCTTTCCCTGCCCCTCCTTGTGTCTTTGTCTTCCCATCTCCCTCCCCGTCCCGGTGCCTCCCTCTGGCCTCGCTGGGCTCTGTACGTTGGCCTCTTCCTTCTCTCTGTGTGCTGAGTTGCTTGAGAAACAGGATGCAGACAGCCTCTCTGTGTGCCTCTCTGTTATGGAAACGCCAAGTGCTTGGGGATGAAGCAGGCTAAGCCTGGAAGCTCAGCTCAGCCACACCCTGACTGTGTGACCCTGGAAGCCTCCCCACATGTTTTTTCATCTGTGAAATGGGCTGATGCCATCCCTTGGTCACAGTTGCTGTGAGGTGAAATGAGACGTCAAGTGCTGAAGACATTCCTCCCCCACTGTGGTGCAGCTCCTTGCTGAACCAGGCTTTCGTGCGTCTGCATCACTTCTCCTCACCCCAGCTCCCTCCTTCTCTGTGTACCAGCCTCTGTTTGCATCTGGCCCTGTTTGGGCAGGAGGGAACGGCAGAGGCAGCAAAGGCTCTCTCAGCACACGCTGTGGGGAGGAGCGGCCGTGGGCAGAGGGCAGGGCGGGCCTCACCTCCTCCATCTGAGCTGGGCATTTCCACCTGCACTACACTGTGAGCTCTGTGAACCGCAGATTTCCTGGGCATCCTCCACCTTGCAGTCAGTCCTGCTAGGACTTTACTTCTTGACAGCGTAAAGCACCTTTTCCCAAGTCCGCCATCATGGGGTTGGAACCAGGCATGTTCCAATGGGATTGTAGCTGGCACCGTTTTTTCCCCAAGGGTTGGAAGTCCATGGTGGGGGAGGGGGAGGTGAAGAAGCCGGATCATAACCTGGACGATGATGTCCCTTATCTAAGGTGTGGCTGGGATGCAGTAGATGGGGTTGGGGGTGACGTGCACGGGATGAGCCAGTTGGAAGGAGGAGGACAGGGGAGACTCTCTTCTGAAAGGAGTGATAGGAAGGGGATAGTGGAGGAAGAAGCAGACGCAGGCTGGGAGGGCAAAAATACCCTGGGGACTGGGACAGACCAGGATGGGAGTGAGGATGTCATCTTTAAGATGCGAGGAGGAACAGGAGGAAGAATCCGAGAAGAGGAGTGGGGCCTGGCTGCCAGCTCTGCAGTGAAGGAGAGGCTCATTCGGTGTGGGTGGGTGGAAAGCAGGGACCAGGCTGGCACCGAGTCTCCATCTCCCAGGACCGGGAGTCAGCCAGGCCAGGAGACCTGGCATAGAGGTCTTCCAACTGGATCCTGTTTAATTTCCAGCAAGCCTGGGGAGGCACACGACTCAGTGAGGAAACTCACACCTGGGGTTTTACCAGCCTGAGGCCACACACTCTTGGAACCTCTTTCCCTCTGTTGAGTCTGTACTTTCTCCTCTTCACCAGGCTTGTGAAGGCTTGTACAAAACACTCTCCGGAGCACAGAAGGAAAACTAAAGAGGGTGTCCTGACTTAAGGCTGGAGGATGTAGAGGGTGTGCCAAAATCATTTGGAAACGTGGCAGAATCTGTTTAGCACAGGATTTTTCACACATGCACACACACACACACACACACACACACACACACATGTCACCATTTTGCATTCTTTCTAGTCTCTGTCCGCACTGCCTTACACACGAGCCCCGTCCTCAGTCCTTTGCTCTCTCGTAGCAGATTTCCACCAGGGTCCAACCCATATATACAAATAACCAGCTGTTCGTTTAGGACTTCATATCACAGTGGGTGGGAGCAGGTGGAAGAACTTGAATATACGATTCTAAAATCCATGAATGCCCATGTGTGACTTATGACCACGTCCCCACGTCCTGAGGTTTTTCTCTCCAGACAGATTCCAGTTGCCCACGAGAGGGCGCTGCAGAATCAGGGATCTCAGGAGGGTTTGTTTCCCAGGAAGGGAGACTGTTTCCTGAGTGGCCGTGAATAAAAGGGAAAGGGTCCGGGAAGACAGCGCCCTGTTCCAAAGCTCCCCACCAGAGGCAAACCCTCCAGGCTCCATCTCTGTGAAGTCAGGAGACTTCATGTTCAACGTCAGAGTTTCTCTAGCTGTCAGCTCCTCTCCACCGCTGCCTTCCCCCCAAAACTCTACCCTCCCCATACCCAGTGTCTAGTTCTGGGCTTTCCTCTTTTCTCCTTGCAACAAAACGTTCATTGGTGAGGTCAAGTTGAGCTGACCAGTCCTGGCTCGGGGAGAGTTCACAGGTCCAGGCTTTGCGTGCCCCAGTGGACATGTCATGGAAGGCCGCAGGACCGCAGACGTGAGTGTACAGCATGTGTGATCTGACCATTTGGATGTTTCCCAGATGTGCAGATGGGCCTCCTCGGCCATCAACTGGAAAACGCATCCGGAGGGCTGGCTGACTTTTCTGCTTTCACCAGATGTTGGCAATGCTGTAGACACACCTGGGCCCACAACAGATAAGGCTGACACACACACAGAGAAGAGAGAGGCAGCACAGGCAGGTTATCAGCACATGTGCCCGTCCTCCCCCATCCAGCTGCAAACTCCCCAAGACCAGACGTGTGGACCCGAAGCCTAGCACAGAGTGTAGACGGGATGTCGGTTCCTGCCAGGGGAAGGGGTTATGTAAATGGAATTATCGTCACAAAGGGTCTTTTGCATCTAATTGTCATTTGTAATTTGGGGAATAAAAGCACAAACACAAGCCCACTGAACCACTTTGCCAGGTGCCACGGCTCTGTTCTGTGAGGGCAGCGCTGACAGAGACGGCATTCCTGAAATGAGCCATCAGGAGGGGCTGCCCAGCGGAGCGGTGCGGAGCCGCGCAAGTGAAGGCTATTAATACACTGAGCCAGGAGCATTTGTGGGAGGGGAGGGGGCGTGGACAACATGGAGAAGAGTCACCAGGCTGTCAGACAAGGTTGAAGGCAGGGAGGAGGAATGAGGAACATTAGCTGAGACTGGCTCTGGGCCAACCTGTTGGAGACGCATTGGATGAACCTTGGCTCTCTGGAAGGCGGGGCACCGAGCTCTCTACACTTGTCTCCGCCCCGGTCTACTGTGTGACCTTGGGTGTGCCATTTGACCTCTCTGAGTTCTGTCTTCTTATAAAGTGTACAGATCAAGTATGTATGTGTTTAAGCACTTGTATATGCATTTACAATCATCGTTTCTAAAAGGATACATGAATATATATTTATCTGTGTGCTCTGAGGAGTGGGAATGGAGGGATACAATGAAGAAAAGGATTTTGTTTTTATTTATACTTTTTGCCTTTCTGTGAAGTTTAAGTTTTTATTAATTTTATAGTTTTATTTTAAAAAGAAACTCAAAGTAGAATGTCATGTAAAAGAAAAAAAACAAGTACCAAGTATTTGATATGATCCTATTTATAACACAGAAATTAAAGGAGATATACATATATATGATCATATATATGCAATGTGAGGATAAATAGGTAAAAATACACGGAAAGAGAGTTAGAAGCCAGCCCTTCTCTATCTTGGGCCTAGCATTGCCAACATCTGGTGAAAAGAGAAAGGCCAGCCAGCCGCCCGGATGAGTTTTCCTGTTGACGGCCAGTGATGCCCAAATGCCAAGCAGTTCTCAGTGGTTAACTGTGGAGGAGGAAGAGGTAGACTTGAATGTTTTCCCCTTGTATGTTTCCTGTATTTGTGTATTACCTGTGTAAGGTTTCACTTCCTGTATTACTTCTGTGATATTTTGCTTTTTAATTTATGTACTTTTGCATGGCTTGTATCTATTTATTAAGAGTAAAAGAGGCCGGGCGTGGTGGTTCATGCCTGTAATCCCAGCACTTTGGGAGGCTGAGGCAGGCGGATCCCGAGGTCAGGAGATAGAGACCATCTTGGCCAACATGGTGAAACCCCGTCTCTACTTAAAATACTAAAAAAAAAAAAAAAAAAAAAAAAAAAATTAGCTGGGCGTGGTGGCACGTGCCTGTAGTCCCAGCTACTGGAGAGGCTGAGGCAGGAGAACTGCTTGAACCCGGGAGGCAGAGGTTGCAGTGAGCCAAGATCGCACCACTGTGCTACAGCCTGGTGCCTGGCAACAGAGAGAGACTGTGTCTCAAAAAAAAAAAAAAAAAAAAAAAAAAAGTAAAACAAAATGCAGAGATTATCTGCAGTATTGTCTAAGATCCTGAGTACTGATTTGTTTTCAAGTGAAAGTATTTTGGACCTAAGCAAAGGGACCGGCCCTCGACGTCAGAGGTCACTCCCTGGCCTCTTCAAAAAGGGAGGCTGCTACAGTGCCCATTACCAATATGTAAAGCTGCTGGCCCGGAATGGCCTAAGTATTCAAATAAAAGGTTCTGTCAAGGCCCAAAGCTAGTCCAGAAGGACTGTGGAGACCAGGGGCATACATGTGAAATTGTGTGCACAGGGGCTAAGCCCAGCACCTGCCCAGCCTGGGAGTTCAGATGCCGCAGGCACGCTGTCTGTGCTGAACAAATACTCATTCAACCAGCCTTCCTGATAGATTGATGCATCTTTTTATGATCTGTCTTTACAATATGAGACTCTCTCCTTTTAAAAATAAGATTAATTCAGACAAGACATTTATTTTATGAGGAAACTCATCCCAGTGGGAAAAATACTCAAGCTGAATTGCAGACATGGCTGGAAAGAGACTTGACTCTCAAGGAAGCTTCCAGCTGCCAACCTTAGCCACCCAGCCATGGCCCCAAAGGGGCTGCCCTGATACTACTCAGGGACAAATGGGCCATCTTTAACGACCCTAGCTGTGTGAGCGTAGCCTCTTGGAGAAAAAAGAAAGAAAGGTAGTGAGTTTTAGTGTGGCAGGGGAGAAAAGGGTGCATTTTTGGTAAAGGAAAAAAAAATTCTGAGATTTACCCAAATTTGGCTGGACATGAGTTTATACATACAGATGAAGCTTGTCTTTAAATAACCCTAAAGAGTGTTCAAGAACAGTGAGATTTGTCTCTGTGACCCCAGTGACTAGAATAGCGCCACCACCTTGTGGGTGCTTGGCGTGTTGCATGGATGTTTCCACTGCTGTGATCCGTTCCAACTGGTGACCCCATGAGGTACCCTTGACTCCTCTATCTCCCCATCTTCCTCCTTCAGCCAATCACCAAGCCTGTCAACATGGCCTTCTAATTGCTTCTCAAACCCCTTTCCTTCCCCCTTGGCCCTGCATTGGTTCAGTCCTTAAATTGCCTTTTGCCCGGACTGGTGCAGCAGAGCCAGGCTGGAGAAAGGAAGACCGGTTAGCTGGAATGGAAGCTTGGAACTGATGTACCTTTCTCCAGCCTGGCTCTGATCCATCCTCCACACGCTGCTGTGGGTCTGACTGCACACCTTCGTTTTGGATGACTCTCCTACGACAGTCACCAAACTCCTGAGTCTGGTACACGTTACACAAACCCTGTCCCGCATAAGCCCTCATGAAGATCTACTACCACTCCCGCCATTATTCGCTGGCCCTTGCCTACCTCTCAGGTCTTGGCGGTGTCCACCTTGCTCTTTGTGCCTTAAATAACATCATTTCGTGCTCCCTCAGGACACTGTGCTGGTTCACACCTCCAAGCCTTTCCTTCTGCATTGCCTGACACTTGGAGCACCCTTCCCCACTTTCAGATTGAGATTTCAGAACACTCGATCACCAGCCTGTCTGTAAAGACTTCCTTGCCGGTCCCACCCATGGCAGAATAAACAGCCTCCTCTGTATGATTGTACAGCAGGTACCTACTTGTACCTACACATGGATGGCACAGTATTGCATTTGCCTACTTCCTTGTCTGTGAACTCCTCGTGGGTTTTGTCTCCCGCGTGCCTGGTGGTCAGAGTAAGTGTTGGGAAGCTGCCTTGACTTCTTTGAACCTTCGTCTCGTTCCTTTCCTTACCTTCTCTGCTGGTCCTGTTTGCCTGCATCCCACCATCCCCGAAGGCAAACAGGACCAGTGGTACAGGTGGATAGAGCAGGCAGCTGCCTTTCAAGGTACACCTTTAGGGGCCCTAGAAAGATCCCACCTCCCCCCAGCTCTAGATTTCCCACACATGTTTTCATTCCATAGCCAGGGATCAGGTGGGATTTGCAAACCCTACAAATCCATTGGCAGGGTGTACTCCACCTTAAAGTCACACTAAGATGGGACAGGCTGGTGACAGAGCTGCTCCCAGCTCCCTCTTTGCATAATTGAGGAGGTGGGGCTTATGGTCCCTGGTTCCTCTGTGCTACCTCCTCCTTCTCTTCCTCGTTCTTCTCCCTCTTTCTTCTTTTAACTCAAAAGAGATGAATGACTTAGAAAGCAAATGAATCAGAGACAGGGAAAGCAGAAAGAGAGGGTAATTTTGCCAAGTTATTATTCAAAGGACCTCTCTGGGACTGAGAGCAAGAGTGGTCCCATCAATCACCCAGCAGAATGGGGCAGGCGGGGGACACAGTGCTTGGTGTCTGTGGATAGCTGTATGTGTAAACAACCAGGCCAGGAGTCTGGGGCCCTTGCCAGATGTCACGGAGGAAAGAGGCCAGAGGGACACTAAATGGGAACAGTTAACCCAAAGGCCTGAGAGGACTTCACTGATCTGCTTTACTCAACAGGCCAGAGCCCCTGAAAGCCCCATTCTAGGGCAGGCCAAGAGTGCAAGGAAGGCGACGTGGCTGGCAGGGGCGTGGCAGGAGCCTGTTCTACCCAAGGCTTTGCTACCCTGAGGGAAGAAGCCGCTGCTTCTTTTGATCAGATGAGGATTCAAGCCATACTCATTCCTGTTTTCCAGGACTTAGCCCAGTGAACACACTTTGAATGAACGAATGAATGAATGACAAAATTATCACAGCACATTGTTTCTCTTAGTTTTTAAAATTACTTTAAATCTTATCTTAACCATAATTTTTATGCATAGGTTATCCCTGCTTGTTAAATTGTAATTAGAGTCTACTTGGAGAGTAGGAACCAGATCTGATTCCTCTCTGTTCGCAAGTTTGGCTTACAAGAGGCATTTGAAAATTAGTGTGAAGGGAAGGGGGCGGGATGGAAGGACAGAGCCTCTTAAATGGTGTCAGAGCCACGGTCTATCCCCAGAGTCCTGTTGAGCTATTGTCTGGTGGATTCTTCATCCCTGGGCCCTATGTTAGAGCATGTCATGGTGCTAAGCAGGTAAGTTTCTTGAATTCCTGTCATTCAAGGTGCTGGGGTTCTACACTGAGCAGAAAAATCAAGATCCCTGCTCTGAGTTTTCTCACCTGTAAAATGGGGATGATGAATGAATGTACATGAGGTGTTTAGCGCAGTATGTGGCAGGTAGTATATTTCAATCAGTGTTGGCTGTCATCATCCTCATCACGATTACATTCTATGGAGGCGGGCAGGCAGAAACCAAGTAAACAGATGAATAAACAATGACACTGCAGAGAGTAAGTGATCTGAGAAAATAAAAAAGGGAAGCAGCAGAGAGTACATGCAGAGAGGAGCGTGGGTGCTGGGAGTCAAGCCCCTGGGGTGCACATGCCAGGAGCTGTGTCATGACAGGAAGTCGTGAAATGCTTGGGGTTTTAGTTCTCCCTGTGCCCTGTAAAGCAAGGTCAGTGAGGCCCACCTCACCATGGGGAGTGTGTGTGTGTGGGGGGGGGTGAGAATGTATGCGAGTGCATGTGTGTGTTCATGGGTGTGAGTGTGTGCTTTTGGGGGAGGAGGTAGAGAATTGGATAAGGTAACAACCGGGAATGACCAGCACTGGGGCACAGAGAAAGGTCTAATAAATGCTGATCGTTGTTCATGCCTATGACAAGCCTCGACAGATGCTAATTCAGTGATAATGTGATTTGGAAATTTTCCAGATGTGAGGACTTTCTCAGGGAAATGTTATTCAGCAGTGGGGTCACCATGGGTTCCCCACCTTGTATGTGCCCCTCCCGAGCCCCACTGCCACCTAGAGGTCTCTGCAGCCCCTCATCTTCATGTCCTTTGTGACCAAGCCACATTTGGAGGCCTAATAAACATACCTCCCCTTCCCAGGAGGATCATCAGGCTGCAGGATGGGGGAGAGCGCCTGGCAGCAGCGCCCCTCCCTGTGTCCGTCTCCAAACGCTGACGATCCCGGGCTGCAAGAGTGCAATGGAGATCAAATCGCAGCCCCTCCAGCTCATTAGCGCTGCATTATGAATTCCGGGGATAATGTATGTATGTGCTTTCCTCTCCTGATTGCTGCTGAAATCTCCTGCCTGTTTATCAAATCCGAGCCATGCTCCACAGCCTCTGCTCCTTGGCTCTGGGCTCCTCTTCTCTGGCGGAGGAAAGAAGGAAAGGCTCCTGGGGGATTCCAGTTCTAGTGAAGAGGATGATGGTGACAGTGAGCAGGAAATAAGCTTGGCTTTAGGGGCAGAGGGCAGAAGGCTTCATAAAGCACCTGACCCCCCCACCCAGGGCTGCACTGAGGCTAAACTCCCAGGGAGGAAGGCCCTGCTGAATCAGCTGAGACCTACTTTGTCACCACTAGAGAATCACTCATTCATTATTTCACCCCACAGGCACTGACTGAGTGTCTGCCTCATGCCAGACACTGTGCCAGGCAACGAGGATACCAAGATGAAGCACTTGAGTGAGAGGGAAGCACACAGGCCCATGGTGCCAATACAAGGGGAAGATGTCAGCACAGTCCTCATGAGATGCTGGGGCAGCATGAAAGAGAGAGGAAGCAAGGTCAGGGTGGGGGCAAGATGACCGCAGGCGGTGGTATCAAAGGAGGAATGGGACTTCACCAGCTGGAAACGGGAGTGGGGAGGGTACATTTGTGCACATGAGTCTTGGTATGTGAAAAGACTGGGTGGTCCCATCGTCTGATGGAACCAGACACGCCCTTGCTTTCATATCTTTTAGTCGCTCTTCCTTGCTTTTTAACACCTTTTAGTGGGGTGGGGCTGGGCCTGGACCTCATGGGACAACACGTTTAGCAGCTGTGAGCAGGGCGTGTTCCCTGGAAGGCGCGTGGGCAGGACAGGCAGGGAAAGTGACTAGGACAATGACTGCTGTGAACTGTGCATTCGGTTGCCACCAGATCCATTTTCACTTCTTCTGGGCACAGGTTGTTTCAGATGCATGTGTGTCATCTCCCGCCAGTCTGAAAGCCCCGAGGCTGGACCCTTCCTTCCCTCTTCACATGTCCTACTTGGAAAGACCGCAGGAAACAGCAACCACACAATGACTTTTTGTCATATTTTGGATTGTTTCAATGCCGTTTTACAATTATTTCACGATTTCCTTGCTATTTGCAATGATATATTTGCCATGGAATGTTTACCTTCTCTAGTGTCTGCCTCCCCTGCAAACACAGAGACAGCCCGACCCCCTGACTACCTGCCTCCCTTCCTTCTCCCTTGCACACTGAACCCTTGTTCTCGGCAGCCCCAGGTGAAAAACAGTGACCAGATTAACCGTGAAGATTCTGAGGTAGCCACAGGCCTGATTCTCCAGTGATGGTAAGGGAGGATCTGCTGGGGATTCCGGGGAAGCTTTTGCTCTTCTGCTGAAAGGAGGTGCCACCTCTTTCTCCTGCTTCTTGTCTTGACTGAGATTCCTGGACATCCTGAGATCTCCTGTGCCCGTGAGGCAGAAGCCATTCAGGACAGTGACCAGGTCCTGCCCTGACCCAGGCTGCCTTCTTGCTCCATGAGGGCAAGAAGTTTGCTTTTCTCTCTGCTGTTTCCAGCTCCTAGAACAGCGCCTGGTATGTGGTGGCCATTCAACCATCCTTTGTAGATTGAGGGAAGGTCTACATCGCTTAGGCCGATATGAGCGGGGAGTTCTGTTCCTTACAACTGAACATACACCTAACTCAGTGACTGTGAAAAATGATAACAGCGTATGCTAAGATTATAAATGGCGTAAACTGGGTAGAATCACAAACTAAGGTACCACCCTAAAATTTGAAGAAAGATGCCATCATGAGCTACCTGGCTTCCTGACCCCTCAGTCCTTCTCTTCCCAGAGCTGGAACCACTTGTCCCTTGCCCCTCCAGCTTGTACTTGCACCCACGTTCCTCAAGGGACTGGCAGAATGGCTCATTTTCCTGTAAGTCCACGTTTCATAGCACAGGTCCTCACCTTCTGGCCTTGCCCTGACTCCCTGAGCTGAGGATTCAAGCACAACCCAGATCTTCCCAGGCAGGAGAGCGTCAAAGCCCCATCAAACACAGGAAGGGAGACAAGCAAAGCAGGGAAAACCCCAGAGTCATTCCTGCCCTGTGGCTACAGCCTCGCTTTATCCCAGTTGTGAGCTATTAATCTGCCCATTACCAACCAGTTATCTCTGGTCTGGGCTATGCTTCCCTAGCTTGTCTCTGCTCCTCATCAGCCACACAGAGGGGCCCTTACAACCCCCATCCACTGGGGTGATAAGGTTCTTGGAGGAGACCTAAAAGGGTCCTCTGTAAACAGGCTATATGCATCTTTCTGAGCCCCCTCCAATGGGTGCTGAAGAGGAAGATCCCCCCCACCCCAGAGACTCCACAATCAGGGGCATCTATAAAGGAATTATGCTGCCATTTGCAAGTCACGTTTTCGCCAAACAGAATGAAGCCTATGAAATAACCAGCTTTCCTGAGGTCCCTGCTGCAGGTCTAGAATCTGACTTGGCAAGATCTCCTTTGAGACCCATTATGTTTATGTCCAGCTGATAACAAACTTAAGTTTCTCAACTTCCACTCCACATGCTCCTATTTTATTGCTATATTGCTATCAATGCCCCCCCCCACCGACTCCCAACCCCAGCCATTCTTTGAGCTGTCACCAGCCCTTTGCTTCAAAATCCAGCTCAAGACTCTCTCCCTGTAGGAGTGTTCCTAACCCTAACCCAACCCCAATGATCCCATCACTAAACAGTCTGTTTACATCACACTTCCAAGCACACACACTTGTGTGTGGATTAGTAAATGTCTAGAATCTTTGGAGTTGCCTTTGTACAATCTTCTTGCTCAAACTAAGTTCCTGAAGGCAATTGTGGGCCGTTCTGCTGTCTCCCTCCTAATGAGAGCTCATTTGGTACATAGTGAAAGCTCAAAAATACTGCTGGGCTGGGCGCGGTGATTCACTCCTGTGATTCCAGCACTTTGGAAGGCCAAGGTGGGTGGATCAGAGGTCAGGAGTTCAAGACCAGCCTGGCCAATATGGTGAAGCCCCATCTCTACCAAAAACAGAAAAAAATTAGCCAGTCGTGGTGGCACATGCCTGTACTCCCAGCTGCTCTGGAGGCTAAGGCAGAAGAATTGCTTGAACCCAGGAGGTGGAGGTTGCAGTGAGCCAAGATCACGCCACTGCGCTCCAGCCTGGGTGACAGAGCAAGACTCCCTATACATATGTGTATGTGTGTGTGTATATATACATGTGTGTGTGTGTATATACATATACAAATACACACACACACACACACACACACACACATATATATATATATGTATATATGGAGAGAGAGAGAGAGAGCGAGCTTTTTCAATAATCTGTTGCTTTGTAATACACCTTTCCAAAAGTGAATGGCTTAGGACAACCATTCTATTATCACTCCTGGGATCAGCTGGGCGGTTCTTCTGTTGCACATGATAGCAGCTAGGGCTGTAGCCATCTGGGGACTGGCCTGGTCTGGAGTATTCAGGATAGGTCACTCACCTGGCTGGTGCCTTGAGGGGTGGATGGAGGCCTGGCTCCGTTGTGAAGCGGGGACAGCTGGGCCTCCCTGTGTCCCTCTCTTTCTCTATTTATATATTCTCAAGGCCTCTCCTTCTCCGCTTGCTCTCCCCATGTGATCTCTCCAGCACAGAGACCACACTTCTTACATATGGACTTAAGGATCCCCAAAGCACAAAAACATAAACTTTGGGGATTTTTAAAACTTAGACCACTAGCAGCTTAGCGTCACTTTCAACACACTTTATTGGTTAAAGCAGTTCACAGGCCAGCTCAGATTCAGTGTGGGAGGGGATCATACCAGGGTGGTGTGATTCGCTAGGGGAGGTCTGATTCACTAGGGGACATCATGGGATACTTGCTACCCCTGACTGAATGCCCAGTAGCATTTATGGAGGCCAGGGTCTGGTTTTCATTAGTGCCAAGATTACTACAAAAAAACCTCAGCTGTCTCTTCCTCAGACTGTTTTCATAAAGAATAAGAAGAACACACACACACACACACACACACACACACACACACACACACCCTGGAAAAACACCACTCAATCTATAAAAATTATTAAAAATCTCTAAGAATGTGAAAATGTGCATGTTTTGAAGTAAAGATTAAACATCACTTTAGCTCTCCATTTAAAAAAGATGTCTTAAATACATTATTTCATTTGATCTTGATTCCCATCCCCATTTTAGAGATGAAGAAACTGAGGCTCAGAGGTGAGAAGCAATTTACCCAAAATGGTGGAGCTAGGCCTGAATAACCCCAGGACTCGTCTTTGATGCCGAAAGGAATTATTAGACTATGAATTAGTACGGTGGCTCATGCCTGTAATCCAGCATTTTGGGAGGCCAAGGTGGGAGGATCACTTGATCCCAGGAATTTGAGACCAGCCTGGGAAGCATAGCAAGACCCCATCTATGCCAAAAAAAAAAAAAAAAAAAAAAATTTTTTTAAGAATAAGAATAAATGTTTTTAGTCTAAAGAAACTGAGATCCTGAGAGGTGAAATAGTCCAGGGTCCCTCAACCAGGATCCTGATTCCCCTTTAGAAGAGAACAGATGCACAAGGCCTGATGCATAGTAGATGTTGAGTAAACACAAGCCCCCACGCCTCTTCTCCAAACTAGATTTCTTCCACAGCTCACTGTCATTGGTCCAAAGAATGCAGCCACTATACTGTGTTATTGGCAGGATTGTGGGCATGACTGATTTCCTTTCTGATTGGGTGGGAAGGCTGAAGGGTGAGTTTGGAAAGGCTCTGTTCCCTTCATCTCACTCCTTTCCCCACTTGCATTTCACCCAACAGTCGTTTGGTTTTTGAGCAATCTGTTCCTGGAAAGCAGAGGAAAGTAACAGATTGATGCATCGACCGCGCGTGGCCAAGTGATTTATTTTTAATGTGACTAAACAAGACACACACCTGCCTATGGAAATGTAATCGCTTTGAATCATCAGGGACTCAGCCATTTAGGCAAGGGAAAGACAGAGAGGAAACAGAGGAGAGGAGGGAAGAGAGAAGGGAGAGAAAGAAAGGGGAGTCAGGGGAGCAGAAACAGAAAAGAAGAGATAAGGGGCTGGAAGAGAGAGAAGGGGAGAGAAGACCGGGCCAGCTCCCTAAAAACGTTGATTTCAGCAGCATCAGTGAAGCACCCTCAATTGGCCCAAATGCCCCTGATTTAGATTTGCTGATGCCTGAAATTTCATAATTAGACTTTCATCCCTATGATTTAACCAAACACATGGCAGGTTCTCCACTAAAGGTTAAATGCAACAGAAGTAGTGTGTCAGACTACATCAATTATTTTCACCTCGGTGAGAAAGAATTGATATCTTTTAGGAGTTTTTCGGTGGCGGCAGTGATATTAGTTCATCTTGCATTGCTATAAAGGAATACCCGAGACTGGGTAATTTATAAAGAAAAGAGGTTTATTTAGCTCATGGTTCTGCAGGCTGGATAAGCATGGCACCGGCATCTGCTCAGCTTCTGGTGAGGCTTCAGGAAGCTTTTACTCATGGCAGAAGGCAAAGGGGGGACAGGCAGGTCACACGGCAGGAGAGAGAGCAAGACAGAGAAGAAGAGGTGCTAGGATCTTTTTTTTTTTTTTTTTTTTTTTTTTTTTGAGACGGAGTTTCGCTCTTGTTGCCCAGGCTGGAGTGCAATGGCACGATCTTGGCTCACCGCAACCTCCACCTCCTGGGTTCAGGCAATTCTCCTGCCTCAGCCTCCTGAGTAGCTGGGATTACAGGCACACGCCACCATGCCCAGCTAATTTTTAGTATTTTTAGTAGAGACGGGGTTTCACCATGTTGACCAGGATGGTCTCGATCTATTGACCTCGTGATCCACCTGCCTCGGCCTCCCAAAGTGCTGGGATTACAGGCTTGAGCCACCGCGCCCGGCCAGATCTTTTAAACAATCAGATCGCCCTAATAGAGTAAAAACACACTCATTACCACAAGGAGGGCACCAAGCCATTCATGAGGGATCCAGCCCCCGACCTAACACTTCCCACCAGGCCCCGCCTCCAACCCTGGGATCATACTCCAACATGAGATTTGGAGGAACAAAGATCCACACTATATCAGGCAGCATTAGAACAAAGTTTATGGGACTCACCAGTGAAAGCACAGAAAGAAAGTTTGGGGACTCTGCAGACTTTCTCCTTCATGGCTTTTCTTCATTATAACACCTACCTTTAAGGGCAATTGTTCCGTCCAGGCACTGTGGATGTGACCCATTACATGTGTATTTCATTCCATCTTCCCAACAGCCCTGGAGTTCTGTGCTGGTGTTCCTGTCACTCTCCAGGTGAGGGAACCGAAGCCCAGCCCATTGTCATCTGTCTCAGCCCTCTGAAAGGAAGCTCCAGGTACAGCAGAGTTTCTCATGGGATGCCCCTTCTGCAAGCCTCACCAACACTACCTTGCTTGCAGAAGGCACTCCGTAAGTATGTGCCAACAGAGTGAAGTGGCAGGGATGGGACATGAACAGTCTCTTTCCTCAGTCTCCCTGGGTCAGCACCAGGAATTGGGCAGCCAAACCACTCCGCTCTGTAGTGCTAGTTGTCTATTTCCAGATACCTCTTCCCAGTTAGGCTGTGATGCCTTTGAGGGAAGGCACAGCACCCCTGCAGAGCCTTTTGGAGGGAATGTATGAGTACTTCTGAAAGCAACATTATATCTTTGTGTTTTCTATTAATACAGATTGTGGTAGGTTTTTTTCTTGAATTTTATGTCAGTATCTTTCACCCTGCCCTTGGCATTTGGTACAGTAGCCCATGAAGGAGATTATAAAGTCATAAGTTGAGGGGGGGCATCAGATTGATAACTTTTTGAAGATTGATAATATCTAGTATGGGCAAGGATGGGGGATATGGATACTCATACATTGTTGGAGAAGCTTTCTAGGAGGCAAATCATCAATAAGTAACAGTGGATGAAACAAGATGAAAGCTTTATTTTTTTTTTTCTCATACAAAAGTCTAAGCTAGTATAAAGTCCTGGGAAGAAGACTGGCTCAGCTCCACAAGGTTACGCAGGGACCCAGGTTCTTTCTGTATACATTGTACCACCATCCCCAACGGTATTACCTGCATTGCCTGGTGGAAGCTGACTCCCACCACCACAACTGTTCTCTGAATAGGTTTCTCCATGGGGAAAGCGGAAGTACAGCACACAGCTTATTTTAAGGACCTGATTCAGAAATTGTACACAATACTTCCCATTGGCCATAACTTAGTTACATGTCCCATGTAGCAGCAAGGGAGGTGGAAAATATATTCTCAACTCATACCCACCTGAAACTCAGGAGATTTGTTGCTAAAAGGAAGAAAAGAGAAAACGGATATTAGGGGGACAATGACCAGTTTCTAACACACACAGGAGAAATTATCAAAGTTAAAAGTGCATATATCACTAGACCCAGCAATTCCAGTTCTAGAAATATATTCCTTAGAATATAGTTGTGTGAAACAGTCACACAACTACACAGAGATTATGTATAAGATTAATACTAGTGGTTTTAAAATATGTTCACAAATTCTTTGATACCTTTCCCTTCACAAAAGGGCTACAGTTAATAAGTTACTCCTAATGTGGCCAAGGTGACAATGTGTGACTTCAGAGGCTGGTCATAAAAGGTCCTATGCTTCTACTTTCCTCTCTTGAATGACTGGCTACAATGGAAACAGCCACCATGTTGTGAGGACACTCAATTAGCCTTGTGGAGAGACCCACATGTGGGAGAAACTAAGGGCTCCCACCAACAGCCCACACCCACTTACCAGCCCTGGGAGTAAATAGATCCTCCAGGCCTAGTCAAGCCTCAGTTGACTGAAGCCCCAGTCAACATCTGGACTGCAATCCCATGCAAAACACCGAGCCAGAAACCACCCACCCAAGAAGCTCTAAATTCCTAACTGGCAAAAAATGCGAGAGATTACAAATATTTATTATGCTTTTAAGCCACTAAGTTTTGGAGTATTGTGTTAGGCAGCAGTAAATTACTAGTACAATAATTATTGCTTCATGTTTGTCATAACAAAAAAGAAAGAAAGAAAATAAATAAATTTTTAGAAAGAAACACCGGAAATTTCAATAATGGGAGATTAAATGACCTATGAGAAATGAGAAATCCACAGTTTGGAATTTGCAGCTATCAGAAAGAGACAGAGCTATGGCATTGAAAGACCTGTATGTTCTGTCTTTTACAGCTCCTTAAGACATATTAGTACATGAAAATGACAATCTGAAGAACCCTTACTGTATGATCTCCATGACATAAAACTGCAAACAAGTTATGTGTACATGTACATATGTGCATATATGCAATAAGCTTATATTGGTGCATCTCCAAATGTGTACTTTCACACACCTGTAAATGCATGGAGTAGGAGTGAACGTTACATACCAAACGGCAGGCGGTGGTTTTACCGAGGAGAAGTGAAACTGCGGAGGGGAGCTGCAATAAGGTGTTCACATTTTACTTTGTAATCTGCATTGTTTCAGCCTCTTACAATGAAAATGCATTTGCATACTCCCTGTGTGATCAAACAAAGAAAACCATAAAAAGAGAAAGATAGGCCGGCAGATAGCAGAGATGCAAGCAAGACGGGATAAATAGCAACGGCATTTTACCTACTGAGTCCGGACTGCTGGTGTCTGATTTTACCTGTTTGTTTTTCCTTAACAGCCCAACCCAGAAAAGAGACACTTTGTTTTGAAGTAACGACGAGGAACTGCCTCGCTGAGGCCTTCGCTCGCTCGGCACAGATTGCCCCTGGGGTGCTCGGAGGTGGGCTGCGGAGGGTGACCTTGGGAGCCGCCCGACCTCATTCTTAGGTTTTCCGGCTGGAAGTGCGCTCAGCCGTCGGAACGGGCGGGGGCGGGAGTGTCTGCGACCTGGGAAAAGGGCCGCGGTGGGGAGCCCCGAGCGGGAATGGGTGCTGGGGGCGCTCTCGCTGCACGGGGCGCTCTGCGCGGCGCGGCGGGCTGGGACAGCAAACCGCCCGGGGAGTCCCCAGACGCGGGACGTCCCTGCAGATTTCGCACCAAGGGAGGAATCGGGTCCAGGGCACAAACAAGATACTGGAGGAGGTGGCCCCGAGAGGACTGATGCCGTTTGCAACCCTAGTGAGGTCGTGGCCGCTCGGGGTGGGAAAGCAGGCTCCGGTCTCTCTAGGGTCCAGCTTCACGATCACCGCGTTTGTCCTCGCCCCGCCTGGGCCTCCCCCGCGACGGGAGCTTGGGTGGAGGACCCTGGACCCCAAGCCAAGGCTGAAAACCGGTGGGCCAAGCCCGGGCAGCAGCCAAGTCCCCGACTCTTTCACTGCTTCTCCCGCAGGCTGAGCAGAAAACCAGGAAGTGGATGAACTCCATCTCCGCAGCCACACCCGCTCTTTGCGTTTACTGAACGAACGGAGGTCCCTAGGAAAGGGGTGAGACAAAGAGAAAGGGGGGCATTTCGCTACCCTGTTGTTAATGCTTTAATAACTCCTTGTTGCCCTAAGCAGCTCACCGTCAAAACCTGACTAAGACCCTTGGAGGCCCTGAAATTACAAGACCCACTATCTCCATCAATGTAACTTAAAAAACAAAAAACAAAAAACAAAAACCCCTCAAATGGATCTTTACCAAAAAGCCGATTTTCCCCTGTGAAATTATTTTAACAGCAACGACAAGCCCTTGCCTTGCCGCACACTAGCCTGTCTAAGAGACGATCTAGTAAGGTTTGCAAAGCCAGGTGGGGATCTGCTCACCTTGCCTCTCGCCTCTTCCCGCACAGGCGGGGCTAACCTGTTTCCAGTTCCTCCGAGGCTCCGTCCTTCCCTGAGTTTCCCACTGCCTGGCACCTCCAGAGCCAGCATCTATTTCCACTTCCCCTTCCTAGCTTTCAGTCCAGGCTGGGTTCGATGCCTTCAGTGCATTCCCCATCACCGGACTTAGCACACAGAGTAGGAGAATATTCCTGTCTCAGCACCCTGTCTGTGTTGAGGGCTCAGAAGGCAGAGACACCTTATCTGTTTTTGCTTACAGGCATGTTCTCAGAACCTAGCATGTGGACTGACACACCCTTTGCTCAAAGAAAGGATGGATGAAGGGATTTCATCCCGGATGGATGAAATCACGTCAATATTTGAAATTAACCATTTACCCATAGCAAAACATGTAGTGCAGAATTAAAATGCATAGTCCATTCCGGGCTATGCAGTACATTCATCCCATCACAGTATATTCAGCTTCTCAGCATTTATTGAGCACCTCCAAATGTGCTAGACAGGTAATACTCAATACACATTAGTTTCTTCCATGCTGAAATGGACTTTGTGTCCACATAACTTTGCTGGAAACCCGAAGGAAACCAATTATGCTGCCCTTTCCCTGGGTGTTTGATTGAACTCGGCGTGTCCGTTATAACCATAGAAATATCACCAACAGGCAATGCCAGCGGGATTAGATCTGCCAAGTGTTTAAAGTTTAGCAGGAAAGCTTTTTGCAAATGTCAACACTACCACTCTGTTTCCTGCAAACCAGCATTCTAATCAGCAGGGCTGCCTTTTCCAGCTCATTGAGCAACAACATAAAAAAAAAATCCCAGCATAATCATTTCTCTAGGAGAAAAATACTAAAAGGCAGAGAGGATGCAATAACAATCATAGCTACCTACTATGTGCAAGGCGCCATGGTTACTGCTTTAGTTATGTCGCCTCCAATCCTCACAACAAAACCGACAAATGGGGAAACTGAGGCTTACAGATGTCACACTTCTCCAACTGAGGCCTGAACTTGAGTATTTTCCATAGCACCCCACTTCCTCTGGGGGAAAAAATTGCCATTGTGCCCAGTTAGGATATAATGTCTTAGAGTGGTAGGGACTTCAGATACTGGTCGTAGGAAGAGAATGACAGTACTCATGCCAGGGTTTCCTGGGACTTACATCTTCTTGCCTTCCTCCTCACTTACCCTTAGAGGCCAGGTGTAGTGACATAAAGATTTTGGAAATTTTTGAGCTGAAGATGGGAAACATTTTCTTCCTTTTATTTAAAGGCAGCTGTTGGAGTGTTTGCATTTTGGGTTCCTGGCATAGCAGCTGCTAGGCTTGATGGGATTTCAAAATGAAGTTAATAATGGAAATTACACACTGGGGGCTTTCCAAAGAAACCGCGAAGAGAGAATGGCTTGTGCTAGGTGACTGAACGTGTTGCATCAAATTATCACAGCTGGATACTGAGGCCAGGCCCAGCTGAAATGTTACAGTAGGGGTCACCTCTCAGACTTGGCTCTGTACAGGAAGCATATCCAAAGAGGAGCTACATCCGAGGCAAAGGTACAAAGCCAGATGCAGAAGACCCAGTACCTGGGTTAGCTGCCTGTCTTTCCCTGGGTATAGGAGAGACATTTCATCTTGGACTCAGGCAAGCAGCTGCATACAAGAGCCTCATTCCTGGGCAAGAGTGGGCAGCAAGTTGCCAATTCTAACCTCCAACTATCCCCGAGGCACTGTAGCCCTAGGTTCTCAACCCTGGCTGCCCACCAGCATCATCTGGTGAGCTTTGAAATACAGAGGCAGGAGTCATCCCAGATGGATGAAATCAGAATCCATGGGAAAGGGATCCAGTGTCACATATTTTCACAGCTCTCCATGTGATTCTAGCTTGCAGCCAAAGTTCAAAAGCTCTGACACAGCCTCGGTGTCCTGTGATCACAAGAATTACTGGAGCACTCCCTAAAATAGTTTTGTCCCGGCCTCTCTGCTGTAGATCTTGATTCAGTGGTGCTAGCAGGGGCCCAAGATCTCCCTCCTTAATGAGCTCCCTGGTAGTTGTTATGATCAGATAAGCTTGGGTTCCCACAAGTATAATAAAATGTTACATTCGCATATCATCATCAGAGTCACCACTTCCGACACACTAGGTGTTTTAATTTGTATGTACATCATTGTGTCTCAACCATCATTTGATCGTAAGCTCCAAGAGGGAAAAGACCTTGTCTTATTTACTGGGATATTCTCAGTATGGAAAAGAATGCGGGCAAATAGTGGGAATTCTGCAGATATGTGTTGAATAAATAACTACATTTTTGTCTGGCATTTTGTCACTTCTGCTTTGTGAACCAAGTTAAGAGTGAAATTGAAACTTTGATAGAAAATGGAAATATATACAATAATTTTATTTCACTTCCGTTTACAGATCTAAAATCCTGCTGTTAAAAACCAGCATTCCTTCCATATCGATCTTGATTGCCTTCAGTCATCAAGAGTCTTCAGGAGATCTGAAGACCCAGAGCAAACCAGAAGTGTTGAGGGGGGAAAAATGTGAGGAAGGTCTGAGAGAAAACCCCCTACCCTTAGACAAATTTTTTTTTCTGAAGTTTTCTGCTTCCTTGCAAGTCTTATGTTGCCAGTTAAGCTATAGGGCCTAGATAGAAAATGATACAAAGTGTTTTCAGTAAAGTTGATTAAAATGCATGCTTTTATTTATGCATGTTCAGAAAATGTTTATTGTGGAACCACCATTTTCCAGAAAGTGCCAGTGAGAGCCCAGTGAAAAATAGCACATAGTCCTGCCTTCAATGACTAGCTTTCCCAGTGAGTGGAAAGCTAACCGTGTAACCAAGCAGTTACAGTGCAGTGTGATAACACGGGTCATCAAACCCAAGATGCCTTCTGCTGTAAGATGCATCATTAATTTGTGTACCACGGAGAAAAATGCTGCCCATTGAACCATGACATGTCATGGATTTTATTACCTATTCTAATTTCGGAGATGTGAAAATGTGACGGGGTGGTAGGGAGGTGAGGGATGTGCATTTTATTTTATTTTTTATTTTTTATTTATGTTGAGAAGCAGGGTCTCTTTCTGTCACTCACCCAGGCTGGAGTGTAGTGGCGTCATCTCAGCTCACTGCAGCCTCAACCTCATGGGCTCAAGTGATCCTCCCACCTCCTGAGTAGATGGGACTATAGGCATGAGCCACCATGGCCAGCTAATTTTTTAAACTTTTTCGTTGTTGTCATTGAGACAAGGTCTCACTCCAGTGCAATGGTTTGATCTCAGCTCACTGCAACCTCTGCCTGCCAGGCTCAAGCAATTCTCTTACTTCAGCCTTCCAAGTAGCTGGGACTATAGGTACATGCCACCCAGCCCAGGTAAAAAAAAAATATTTTTTTTCTATTTTTTGTAGAGACAGGGTTTTGCTGTGTTGCTCAGGCTGGTCTCGAACTCCTGAGCTCAAGCAATCCACCTGCTTCAGCCTCCCAAAATGCTAGGATTACAGGCATGAGCCATGGCACCCAACCATCATTATTTTTTAACTTTTTGTAAGGACGATGTCTCACTATGTTGCCCAGGCTGGTCTCGAACTCTTGGGCTCATGCAGTCCTCCCACTTTGACCTCTCACCGTGCTGGAATTATAGGCATAAGCTACTGTGCCTGGCCAGAACATGCATTTTAGAACGGATGAAATATGTAAGGTAAATCAGATCTGAAGGATATATAGAATAAGCCAAAGGGTAGGGTATAGGGTATAGGGGAGACTTGGAAGAAGGAAGTACTGTGCAGAGGGGACAGCTTGTGCTGAGAGGTCTGGAGGGAAGAGGGTAGCTGCTTATAGCTCAATAAGACTGGGGTTAGAGCCTGTGGGCCGGAAGGTGACAGATGAGTCTGGAGGGAACACAGGACCAGATGGTGGTCTGCCTTATAAGTAGATGGCCTTAGTCCCAGTTTACATCTGTAGTGCTTCTTTTTGATCTTAAGTGCCCTGTTGGACAATAAATTATATGATTACCCTACTAATAAGCCATTTTCAGATGTGTGCTTTTTATCCTAAGAGAAATGAGAACCATGGAAGGGTTTTAAGCAGAGAATAACATAATCGGATTGTGAAAGTGTGTGTGTGTTGGGAGGTGGGGTGTGTATTGCTTCATTTGAATGTTTTTGATGAGCTAATACATTCATACAAGTCAACACTTAAAAAAACACAAAAGTGAAAAATCTCCCTTCCACCCTGGGCCTCCTTTACCCCTTCCACTCTACCTCATGGCCAACCCAGTTTTATTCCCTAGAAGCAACCGATATTATCAATTTCTTGTGTGCCCTTTCAGAATTTTCTTTTTCTTTTTTTTCTTTTTTTTTTTTTTTTTTTGAGATGGAGTCTCACCCCATCACCCAGGCTGGAATACAGTGGTGCAATCTTGGCTCGCTGCAATCTCCACTCCCAGGTTTAAGTGATTTTCCTGCCTCAGCCTCCCCATAGCTGGGACTACAGGTGCACATCACCATGCCGGCTAATTTTTGTATTTTTAGTAGAGACGGGGTTTCACCATGTTGGCCAGGCTGGTCTTGAACTCCTGACTTCTGGTGATCCTCCCACCTCAGCCTCCCAAAGTGGTGAGATTACAGGTGTGAGCCACCGTGCACAGCCCCTTTCAGACATATTTAATGCATGTAGAATGAAATCTTCTTTGCCTTTCGAAAGTACCTATTGTTTTCTCTCTCATCCTTTATTTTCATTTAATTTGCCTACTTTCCTTATTCCTCTCACTATCTCTCATTGAGTTTCCGAGAGTATGTGTTCCCCTTTTACTGCTTCAAATTTCAGGCTTCATTTTAAGAGTGAAGTTCGGATAGTTTTCTTTTTTTCTTTCATGTCTTCCCTGAGCTCTGGCAGCTCAGGATTCATTTCCTTCCACTGTTTCCTTACCCCTTCCCTAATCTCTCAGGCGTGTGTTTTCTTTGTGGAGGGAATGACTTTGCTACGTTTTCTTAATTTTCTCATTAGAATTTTCATCTGCTCTGTGGCAATGCTTTTTGATGAATCTTCTTTACCTGCTGTTTTCTTTTTCTTTTCTTTTCTTTTTTTTTTTTTGTCCTTTGTTTCTTGTCAAAACTTCGTATATATTACTCATTATTGAAGCAGACCGCCCCCCGCCCCCAGCGTGGACCTCAGCTGTGAGAAGAGTCCAAGACTGTCTTCCAGGTTGACTAAATTTTCCTTGTGACCCAGGGTTGACGTAAATTGACTAAGCCTTAAATTATCTGCAACCAGTGGTGAGGATTCCCCAAGGCAAAGTCTCTCCTCCCCTGTTGCCACAGAAACAGACCATTTGCTACAACTCTGGCTTGCCTGAGTCCTGAGCCAGCAAGAGCTCACACCACAGCACCTGCACCCGTTCACTGCTGCTGCACACAAGGCCTCTGTGCATTCTGCATTCAGGTGTGCCCCACCCCTTCGGGAGGAGTATTTTTCAGACTGTCCCGAAGACTCTGCAGCACTACATTCTTCATCTACTTCCTCCCGCCACGTCTCTGCTGAAGCTCCATTGCTTTTGGCAACTCTTCCACCTATTTTGTGGTTTACTTGTCTCCTGCTTTCACTAAAAATGGAATTTGTGTTTTTATCTCTCGATTCCTTTTTGTTTTTGGATTACTTCCCGAAAATGAAGAGAGGATTACTAACTTTATGCCATCTTCGAATCGGAAGTTCTTAGATTAGTTAAGATCACGTTGGCTGTGGCATGGAGAAAGGGCTGGGGGTGGAGAGACTGGAGATTGGAAGTCCAGTTAGGAGATTTTTTTCCTGCGCTGGAGAGTTGGTGTTAGGATAGAGGGAATCCAAGATCCAAGATGCAGTTCAGAGCTAACTGCTGAATCTTACTGGCTGGTTAGATGTGTGTTTGGGAGTGGGGGTGGATCAGGAAGAAATGGGATATTTCAGGATTGGCTGCTGGAGGCTGCTTGTGATATACCGTGGAGCTGGGCTTCCTGCCTGTTCTGCAGCTTCCTGCTGCATTCCAGCCCGCATCTGTGTGGCTGGGCCCTCTGGGAAGGTCATAGGAAGTCCTAATGGGGCGATGAGCTTCCCAGCCCTTCCCTTGAAAGTCCCCTGCAGATATCTGAATGAAACTCTTGACTGCTGGAAACTTTGAAGAAAGCCTGAGGCAGTCAGAAGCCAAGTTGCGGTTCCAAAATTTCTGGCCTATTCATCAAATCTCCCTGATGATGTGACCCGAAGATAAAACAAAAACAAAAAAATTGCATGCAAAACACTCTGTGAAATTGTTGATACCCCAGTGTTTCCTGCCAAGTCCTGGCTAAGGAACACGGGGAGGGAAAGGGGCCCTAACAGAAATCATAGAGCCCACTCCCTATCTCCACAAAGGCTTTCCAGGTCATCCAAACTACAAACAGTGAACAGAGAGCTTTCTCTCTCACATTCACCAGAGGGGGATCACTCTGATTCTTTTTTTTAATCAGTCTACAGTAAGTCCTGAGTAGTACCGGCTTATTTTCCCCCTTAATGTACAACCAGGATTGAGAACTGGGGGCTCCACGATCTCAGAGATGATCAGAGTTCAAGGTTAGGAATGTGCTGGCCCCACGTCTGTCCACTCTTGTGCAGTGACACAGCTGCCTGCCTGTGTCCAGGATGAAATGTCGTCCATTCTGTTCCCTGGGATAGACTGACAGCTGTGGAAACAATGACCCAGATACTGCGTCTCCTCCTGGGATATGTTCCTTGACTCCCCTTTTGTGGTTGCAGCCAAACCCGGCCTCGGTGCCTTCTGCACACAGCTCTGACCACCAGGGGGATATTTCCAGTCCTCTAACAGAAGCTGCTCCTTATCAGCGATGTATTTGGAAAGTTACCTGCAATTACTAAGCTAGCTATTGGGACTCTTAAGGATTTACTTTAGCAAGAATATTATGAGGCCTTTTGGTCTTTAGGGACCTCTGTTCCTAAAATCACAGAACCATGGCTATGCTCTACAGTGGAACAGTATGCATTCATTTGCAAGGGTGCTTATGTAATACAGGGTCTTTGGGGAGTTTTAAAAAACTTGGGGGGTGGTGCTTATGATATTGTGAAAAAACCCACAAAAATTGTGTCATTTCATGTACGTTAAAAATATGTATATGAAAAGAGACCTCTTTCCCTGCGTTCCCCAAGATCCCACGCCCACCACTATTTCCCTTCCAAGTGAGGAAAGGAGTCGGTAACTTGAGTACAATATGCTGTTTCGTCAAGTTACTAAAGGATATCTTGTCATCTGACCTTGGACAGAGAGGATGTAAATGTTCTCTTGGGCTAATATGGTCAGAGTGCTTGCTCACAGGAAATACAGTTATGGGTATAGTACTAGGAGGAACATCAGTTTCTTATGTGGGCCAAATATTATTTGTGTGGTTGTATTTTCCTTCCTGGAAAAGATTAGGTTTTGGAGAATGAGGTATGTTTTATTTTAGATGCACCATTGAGTGAAGCAGCCACAGTTTAAGCGGAAGTCTTCCTTTCCCTGCCTCCCACCTGGCACCTCAGGGAGCCCCTGCTCCCCACGTGTCCCTTCCCAGAGATCCCACCTCTCCTCTCCTGAAGCAGTAGCTGCTGAGGAGAAAGAGGTGAAAAGCTAGAGAGGCCACAGGAAAAGGGGAGACAGGGAAGAGATCCATGCAGAAGACCTTGCGTGGGTCCGTGGGACTTCCTCAGATATCTGCCCCCACCATCCATCTTCCCCCAATAGGACTCCAATTCTGGGAGACCTGAGGACAGTCTCCTGTTTCTTTTTCTTTTTCCCTCCCCTTACCTCTCCTCCCTTCCCCTCCCCTCCCCTTCCTCCCTTCCCTCAGAGTCTCACTTTGTTTTCCAGCCTAGAGTGCAGTGGCACAATCTTGGATCACTGCAACCTATGCCTGCCAGGTTCAAGCAATTCTCCTGCCTCAGCCTCTCGAGTAGCTGGGATTACGGGCGCCCACCACCATGTCCAGCTGTTTATTTTATTTTATTTTATTTTTTATTTTTAGTATAGACAGGGTTTCACCATGTTGGCCAGGCTGATCTCAAACTTCTGACCTGAAGTCATTTGCCTATGTCGGCCTCCCAAAGTACTGGGATTACAGGTGTGAGCCACCATACCTGGTCCAGTCTCCTGTTTTCATTCAATGAAGTGAAACCTCCCTTAAGGTCTGAGTTACTGCAGAGAAAAGCTTTCCAGCTGCCTCCTTGGTTGGGGTGAGCCAAAGCAGCTCCATCATTGAGAGCCACTGGGTATGGGAAGCAATCCACTGGGGACAAACCACCTGGAGGTAGGGAGACTGTACTCCTGACACACCCTCTCCAGAAGACCCCAGAAAGAAGCCTACAGCAGAGCTGTAAATATATATGTATAGAATAAAGACTAGAAGAAAATAGCCTGCCATGGATTGTGGCTCATACCTGTAATCCCAGAAATTTGGGAGGCCGAGGCAGGTGGATCATGAGGTCAAGAGATCGAGACCATCCTGGCTAACACCGTGAAACCCTGTCTCTAATAAAGGTACGGAAAAAAAAAAAAAAAAAAAAAACCAATAGCCGTGCATGGTGGCATGTGCCTATAGTCCTAGCTACTAAGGACGCTGAGGCATGAGAATTGCTTGAACCCAGGAGGTGGAGGCTGCAGTGAGCCAAGATTGTGCTGCTGCACTCCAGCCTGGGTGACAGAGTAAGACTCTGTCTCAAAAAAAAAAAAAAAAAAAAAAAAAGAAAAGAGCCTAAAACGTTTGGTTTGTTAAGCATGCCTTCCTCTGGGCAGCTGATCATGGGTATCATATTTTCCTGTCTCTTTAAATTGTCAAACTTTTGGTAATAGGAAGTATGTGCTATTTTTATAATCAGGAGGGGAAAAGATTCCCTGGCCAGTTCAGGGAGGCCATAAGGCTGGAGGTTTCAGAGTGAGAGGCTGGAGGCAGATTTACAGGGGTGAGGACGCGGTGGCAATGAATAGCTCAGACTGGAAGGGCGTTGAGAGGTCATCTAGCCCATCCTCCGGCCTTCCAAGATGTATCTGAATAAGACCAATATCTGAACCTTCTCCCGTCACCATGTCAGAACTGCCCCTTGCCTTCCTTGCCCTTCCACTCCTAGCAGAATGCCAAAAGAGGTTTGACTTCGTGCTAATTATTCTTACTGCTTTCCTGCTTTCAGTGTTCTGCTAAACAGAAATGGGGCACTGGTGTCTGGATGGAAAATAGGGCATGATCTTCCCAAAAAGTATTTGCTCATCCACCTGCCTGTAGCCAGTGTCCTCTTAGAAAGCCCAGTCACCCAAGGAAAAGGGAAGCCAAGCTGAATCCCAGGGACAGGGAGAACTCGGGGGAAGAGGAAGAACAGGAGACATTTCTACAGGACTGTGCAAGGAGAGCCGGGGCCTGCAGAGAAGCACTGACTCCTTCCCTTCCTCCTTCCCTCCCTCCCTCCCTCCACTCTTCCTTCCCTTTTCTCCTTCTCCTCTTCCTCCTTCTTCTCCTCCTCCTCCCTTTCTTCTTCTTCTCTCTTCCCTTCCTCCCTCCCCTCCCCTCCCTCCCTCCCCTCCCTCCCTCCCCTCCCTCCCTCCCCTCCTTCCCTCCCTCCCTCCTTCCCCTCCTTCCCTCCTTCCTCTTCTCCTCTCTGTGATCCTTGTGTGGCTAAAAAGAAGAAATGCTAATATTTATTTGAAGTTACAGTGGTGGAAAACAGAGAAAACACATTTCTAACATATAAAGTTCACCAAGAACTTGTTAATTTACAAAAAAGTTTGATAAGAAAATAACCAAATGCCAGCTTTTTCAATGAGCAAAGAATGTGAACACATAGAGTTCAGGAAAAGAAAGGTGGGGCTGGGTGCAGTGGCTCACGCCTGTGATCCCAGCACTTTGGGAGGCCAAGGTGGGCGGATCACAAGGTCAGGAGATCAAGGCCAGCCTGGCCAACATGGTGAAATACAAAAATACTAAAAATACAAAAATTAGCTTGGTGTGGTGACGCATGCCTGTAATCCCAGCTACTTGGGAGGCTGAGGCGGGAGAATCACTTGAACCCAGGAGTTGGAGGTTGCCATGAGCCAAGATCACGCCACTGTACTCCAGCCTAGTGACAGAGCAAGACTCCATCTCAAAAAAGAAAAGAAAAGAAAAGAAAGGTGAACTTCCCTGTGCTAAATGGGAAGCTTCTCTCAGACGTGTTAGAGTGAAAGGAGCGAGCTGCAGAACGCATCGGGGATGATCTCTCCATTCCTGTCAAAAACAAAATAGAGTCGTATCTATAGGATTTTACAGGCTCCTTTTTGCTGGAAAGAATCACAGGAAAATATTAGCAAAGATTGCCTTTGGGAGAGGAATAGAGGGGAATGGTATTTAATTTTTAAAACTTTCCTCCTGTTTGAATTTTTTAACCTTATACTTGGGTTTGTTAATGTCAACAAAAGCTACCTGATCAGGGAGATTTCGACTTATTTTTTTTGTTTGTTTTATTCTTGGTACTTCTCTGTCTTAAAAAAAAAAAAAATCCAATTAGCATCGCATAAGGTGGGTCACATAGGGAGAAATCTTCCAGAGTCTACCGTGGTGTACACTATATGCACTAAAATTCTTGCAAACAGGAAGACCAGGCTGTCTTGTGAGGTTCCTACTCAGGCTTCTCACAGTGTCAAAACAAGTGTGATAAATCCCCAGGCCCCTATAATCCTGGTTTCTCTCAGGAAGATTACCAAGGTCCTAGGATCTAAACACGATTGTGTCATCAGCCTGGTACCTCTAGGGTTTTGGGGAAGACGGATCTGTATCAGAAGGGGAGAAAGGGTTTGTCTCTCATCAACCATTCAAACCTGGCTCAGCAGGGACTCTTCTAGGCTTTTGTTTCTTCATCTGGAAAAATGGGAGCAGTGAGAGTGTTTGTTCTCAGGCTTACTGTGAGGCTTAAATAAGATCGTGCTTCTGGGACGCCCAGCATTGCCAGGGCCCAAGCAGGAACATGACAAAACCAAGTTTTCTCCTCCTTTCTTATGTTTATTTCTAAGCCTGTCAAAGACTGAAGGAGGCCCTTGTTTGGCAGCAGAGAGGTAAGAGCAAGCCTTTGTCTATAAAAATGCAGATGCCTGATACAGAAGACTGAAAACACACAGCCACGGATCTATTTCCACATTTGTGCATTTGCCACTGATCGGCCGTCTCCACCGAGTCACAGAAGGTTAATAACGTTTGTCAGCCCTTTAAAGCCAAACAGGCACATTTTCCCTCCTTCCTGATAGACATTTTAACGTCACTGCAGTAGCTGAAGTCTTAGGTGTCGTTAACCCACATGCCTACCTCCTGTGACCAGAGTGGGGGAAGAACAAGCACACTTTGTTTGAGAAGCCCCTGTTGCAATGTGCTTGTTTTCTGACTTTAAACAAGAAATGGAGCCATTGGACTTTTAGCTGCTCCAGGTGGTAAATGGGACTAATTGTACTGAGCTTAAGGGAAAAGCTGAAAATTTGGAATCACAGAATTTGGAGATTCAAAGGCTCTTTAAGAATCCTTTCCAGTCAGGCTCGGTGACTCACGCCTGTAATTCCAGCACTTTGGGAGGCCCAGGCAAACGGATCACCTGAGCTCAGGAGTTCGAGACTAGCCTGGGCAACACGGTGAAACCCCATCTACTAAAATACAAAAAAATTAGCCAAGTGTGAGGGCACATGCCTGTAATCTCAGCTACTTGGGAGGCTGAGGCAGCCTGGGTGACAGAGCAAGACTCAGTCTCAAAAAAAAAAAAAAAAAAAAAAAAGTAGAATCCTTTCCTCTGATGAACAGCACCTGCCAGGAGCTGTCCTGCACCCCTGGCTGGAGCTGGGCAGCCTTCTGCCTGATGAGCTTTGAACGAGGAAGGGCCAGGCTCTGCCAAGCCAGCACCAGTTAGTTGTCTGAGGAAGGTCCTGCTTCCCTAGGCCTTTGGAGATATTGACATTTTCCCAGGAAGAATCCTCTTGCCCTTTGATTTGCTCATCTGCACATTTACGTGGAAGCCTTTAAGCCCTAGCTGCTGTCCTGAGCTCTTGTCAGTACAGCGGTGATGAGGATATCGACCCTGCCCTCAGAGCCAGGCCACTCTGGTGGCCAGAGGAGCAGTGAGGAGGTTTCTGCAGCGCAGGGGATGGGGCCTCAGCTAGAATAGAAAGTCAAGCAGTCAAGCAGAACTTCACCAGGCACCTAACAGAGGCTAGGGGAAGGAAGAGGAAGAAGTCGATGGATTCCAGGGATGTATGGCCTGGGGCTCGATGAGATTTGTTGAAATGAGAGAGGAAGGGATCAAGGGTGAGCAGGTTTCCAGCTCAGGGGCAATGGTGACAATATAGAAGGGGAAGCAAGTTTGGAGCAGGATGGTTGGGAGGAGTGAGAACGAGTTGGGCTTTAGGTACGTTGGGTGTCAGGTCCCTGTGGGAATTCAGAATGGAAAGTCCTGGAGGCAGTGGATGTATGGTTCCGTGGTACAGAAGAAACATCTGGATGGAGATGTGAGTTCAGGAGTCAGCAGCGCATGGGTGGTCAAGGAAGGCAAAAGTGGGGAGATGGCTCAGGAGAGAGACCAGGACAGCACTGTGAAGGCCATCTCCTGATGGGGACAGAAGAGGAGCCTCCAAATCTAGAGGACAAATCCTAGAGAGTAAGGAGAAGGCACCCAGCAGGTGGCGTTGGTTTCACCCTTGTCCAGAGCCCAGGTTCTCAGGGCAAATTTCCTTTGGGAAAGCAGCCTTCCTCCTTTGCCCTCCATGTGGTTTGAGTGAGGATGGTGGATCCTTAGTCAACGGTGGATCCTGGCCCCACCACCACCCCCCTTCGTTGGTTTCGGGTTGGCTGTATCCCCCTTAGCGCCCAGGTGCAGCGAGGAGGCATGGATATGAGAGAGGGGAGGAAAGGAAGGCTATTGTGTGAAGAAGAAATTACTTTGCTGGAAGAGAGACTCCCCTTCGGGTGGGAGAGAGGAAGGCAAAGATGTGAAGTCGGGCACCAACAGAGCCATTTATAATTATGAGGGAAAGCTTAGAGTTACTGAGCATCCGCTACATGCAGCCTGCAGGTGAGGCCTATATTGTAGATGGCAGGACAGAGAGAAACCAGGTCTTAGATAACATTGTTTGAGTCACAAGATCAAGCTTTGCCTGAAGCCAAACCTCCCCCTAGGCATTTCAATTATGCAAGTCAATAACTTCCCTTTCCCTTTTAGGCTGGTCTCAGCTGAGGTTTTGTTTGTTTTGCTACTTTACTACAGAGTCCTAATAAATGCACAGCCTGAGGAAGAGACTGCCTGGGGTCAGTGGGTAGAACAGGGGGTGGGAAGGGAGGTGTCAGGATTTAAGAAACTTTGACACATCTGTGTCCCTGAATCACTGTCACTTACAGAGCCACAACAGGCTTTCTATTTTGCAATCTCTTTACAGTTTTTTTCTTCTCCTGCTGTAGCACCTCTCTGGCAATACCATTAACGTGATTCCAAAACTGCTTACTCCCTAAAAATGAGATTTAGTTAGAAAATGGTTAGCCTTCCCTTCTCCCTATGTTGCCTGCCCAGATGCTGAAGGACGGTCCTTATAAACCAGTGTCAATGGTATGTAATGGCGTGTCTTTCCCTATTCAGATCCATCTTCCATACCATGGCCAAGTGGGGCCTGTAAAATGCACATCCCTGCTTAAAAAACACTCATACTTACAAAAATTAGCCAGGTGTAGTGGTGCACACCTGTAGTCCCAGCTACTCAGGAGGCCGAAGTGAGAGGATCACCTGAGATCAGAAAGTGGAGGCTGCAGTGAGCCGTGATTGTGACACTGTATTCCATCCTGGGCAACATAGTGAGACCTTGTCTCCAAAAAATATCAAATAAATTAAAAATTTTTTAAAATAAACCATTTAGGCTGGACGCGGTGGCTCAAGCCTGTAATCCCAGCACTTTGGGAGGCCAAGGCAGGCGGATCATGAGGTCAAGAGATTGAAACCAGCCTGGCCAACATGGTGAAACTCTGTCTCTACTAAAAATATAAAAAATTATCTGGGCATGGTGGCGCATGCCTGTAATCCCAGCTACTAAGGAGGCTGAGGCAGGAGAATTGCCTGAACCCAGGAGGCGGAGGTTTCGGTGAGCCGAGATGGCGCCATTGCACTCCAGCCTGGGTAACAAGAGCGAAACTCCGTCTCAAACAAACAAACAAACAAACAAAACCACAAAAATTAGCTGGGTGTGGTGGCGTTCGCCTGTACTCCCAGCTACTCGGGAGCCTGAGGCAGGAGAATTGCTTGAACCCCAGGAGGCGGAGGTTGCAGTGAGCCAAGATAGCACCACTGCACTCCAGCCTGGTGCCTGGTGACAGAGCGAGACTCTGTCTCTAAATAAATAAATAAAAAAATAAAATAAACCATTTATACTTCCCATGGCCTGCAGGAAGAGATCACAGACCCTCAGGATGGGTATGTGATCACACACATGTTCTAGATCTTGGGTGGCCTTCCTGCATCATCCATCCCTACTGCCTGTCTGCCCCTCCTGTGAGCCTCAGACTGCCCCGCTGTGTGAATGCGCCATGACCCTCCAGGCCTCTGGGCCTGCATTCCCATCTCCCCTCTGCTTGGAAAGGTAATTCACAACAATAGCTCACGTGGAGGGGGCACGTCGCATGTTTCAGGTGCTCCACTAGAGGCCGCAGGTGCATTACCTTGTTTAATCTTCACACCTTTCTGATGAGGTAGAAATGTTATTACCCCCTCCACCCTGCTACAGTGTCACTGTCTAAACAACTCAGATTTGGGGGGATATGCTAGAGAAGCACATAAGGGTTCTGGGTTGAGGTCTACCACTGGAGTTAGGGAGTGAGGATCGAATGAAAAGGCCAGAAGAAATACGAGAGTCCAGAGGCCAGGAAGGAGCTTGAAGATGAAGGGAGCAAAACCAGGTGAAGAACAGGGGCTGTGTTGCAAGGCTGGGCAGCTCCATCTCGGTTGGTGTTGGGGGTCCGCCCCACATAAGCAAGGGTCTAGGGGCTCAAGGAACCCACACAGCTCAGGCCAGGTCCTCTGGACTTCGAGCTGCCCTGGACACCACAAATAATGGCTGTTGTCCAGGATTTCCTAGTCCCTGAACACTGGAGGCTCTACAATGTCCCTCAGGCTTACCTGAATGTGTGAGTGTGTGAGTGTGTGAGAGTGTGTGTGTGTGTGTGTGTATGGGAAGGATTATTTGCACCTTTGCCAAGGTTGGGAACCTCGTGTGCCAAGTAGGCGTGACCACCCTAGGGTCCTCACTGTCCATTCCCCCCAAGGTCTCCCCACCACCACCCATCCCTACTGCCTGTCTGCCCCTTTTTCTGGTTGGGAGAAGCTCCCCAAATCCCTTCTTCAGCTACTTCCCTCTCATCTGCTCCAAGCCCTCCCTCTCTCAGATATTTCAGTATAATTCCCCTGAAAACATGTTTTTACAAAACAAAAGCCAGGAAGGGGAGGAGGTGTGTTCTGGGGTGCTTGGCAACAGCAGCCTGTGCAGCCCTCGGCTTGGCTGGATGCTGTGGCTCACCCAGCAACACAAAATCTTCTGAGAACAGAACTCATAGAGGCTGGGCTCCTTCCCACACTGGGGAGTGTCTGCAGCCGGAAGAGCAAACGGCATGCAATTGCCTCCAGGATTCCGCAGCCCATATGCAATGACATTTTCATTTGATTAATGACGGTCTTCTGCATTCACCACTGAGTGTAAACTGTATGAAGACAGGGTTTTGTGTCTGTTCTGGTCACTTTGGCCCTAGCACAGAGTTGAGCACACAGTAGGTGCTCAAGAAATGTTTGTGGAGGAGGAAAGGGAGGAAGAAAGGGAGTGAGTGAGTGAGGGAGGGAGGAAGGAAGGAAGGAAGGAAGGGAGGTGGGGAGGGAGGGAGGGGAGGAAGGGAGGTGAAACCCAGTTTGAAGGAGGTGACGGGCAGGGTAAAGGAGCATCTGTAATTATACCTTTCTCCCCCTCCTTTTCCTGGAGCCCCTCCTCTTGGGCCTGTGATCCCTCATCTGGAAGGGAGAAGAGTGGACTTCCTGCCTGGAGGACACCTTGGTGAACTGCTCTTTATGATTTCTGTCATGAGAAAGTGTGCAGTTTAGGGGAAAAGCATGTGAGCTTTGTAATCAGATAGAACTGGGTGTAAATTTCAGCTTAGTGACC
Source organism: Saimiri boliviensis (assembly GCF_048565385.1). NCBI lineage: Eukaryota > Metazoa > Chordata > Mammalia > Primates > Cebidae > Saimiri > Saimiri boliviensis. The sequence continues at coordinate 9,455,929 of NC_133450.1, read as the reverse complement.
TTGGGCCAGTTACCTCTTCTCATTTGTAAGATGGGGATGCTTGTTGAATGAAATGTGGTGCCAGTAGGTACACATGCCTGGTTGCTGCTCAAGAAGCAGAGCTATTATTATTTACATTGTAATTTGAACTTCCTTCATTCAACCCATACTGATGAGCAGCCACAGGCTCTCCTCCCACAGGGTTTCCCTTCAGAATGTTCTCCTTGCCCCTTACCTTCTGGTAGGCACATTCAGGAGCGCCTACTGTGCTAAGGACCAGGGATCTGGAGATGAAGTCAGAGTCCTGCCCGCTGAGGGGTTCACATCTTTCCATCAAACATTCTCACCCCCTGTTTCTTTCTTCTCATCTCCTCCTCCAATCCCCCTGGGCTGGGGCACTTCCTCTGCACTATCTCTCTGAAAGCAGGGAGGTGATTCCAACCTCCTCCAGTCTCCTGCCAGGTATCCTGAGCCTGAGAGCTTCTCAGAGCATGGTTTGCAGTTACCTTCTCACTTAAAGGCCAGACAGAGACACTCACCACCTGTCATTGCCCAGATGGAGGGGAGAGGCCAGACTCTTCCCTGGCCTCCTTTCCCCTCTGTGAAAACTCCGGATCTTTGCTCCTGACTCTTTTTAGTGTGTGCCCTTTTGTATGTCAGCTCCTCCCAGCCAAAAGAATAAAACTGGCAAGAGGAAGGAAAACGCAGCCTCACTGAGGAGGCCTCCTTTCTGGAAGGGCTTCCCAGGCCCAGAGAAGGGAGAAAGTAATTTGGAACCACCCAGGTATTGGTGATATCAGGCCTCACCCTGCCCTGGGGACATTTGAATCTCAAAAAGGGAGCTTGAGGTTATGCAATATGTCAATAGCACTTGCACGTGTAAAAAGAATGCCTCCAAATCAACAAGGCAAAACCCCCAGTAAATACATCGACCCAAACCGTGGAAGAGCCACATCACAAAGGGGGTCCTCCAAATGGCCAAGAAACACACGAAAAGACGTTCAGCCTCATTAGCCGTCAGGGAAATTCAAAGTAGAACTACAGCGTGATGGCTCAACGCGCAAAGACTGACAATATCAAGTGCTGGTGAGGATGTGGAGGAACTGGAACTCTCCTGTGCTGCTGGAGAAAGGGTAAATTAATACCATCCTTTGGAAGAACAGTCTGGAAGCATTGCTAAAGCTGAACATATTCATGCCTACTCCAGACATCCTAAGCCCAGGTATATATATTTCAAACAGAAGTTTGTTTATAAATGCACCAAAAGTCAATTATACAAAAGGCAAAATGTTCATAGTAGAGCTGTTTGTATTAGTCATAAATCGGAAACCACCCAAATGCCCATCCGTGGTGAGTAAAGTGGGGGTAATTTAGACAATGAAAATGTGTACAGCAATGAGAATGAACAAAGAACTGCCACCTGCACCAACATGAACAAATCCCATAAACGTGAGATTGAGCGAAAGAAGCCAGATACATAAGATTGCATGCTCTGATTCTATTAATTTCAAGTTCAAAAACACATTAGCCTTAAATCTTTGGTGTTAGAAGTCAGCGGAGAAGTTATCTTTGAGAAGCAGTGGGGCAATAAGGGACTCTGGGAATGCTGGTAAAATTCTGGTTCCTGATCTGGTGACTGTTACAGGTTATGCTCACTTTGCAGAGATTTGTGTTGTACATAATTGGTTAATCGTTATGTCTTTTTGTATGCATGTTATACTTCAACAAAAAGGGAGTTTACTTTAAAAAGAGGCAAGTGGGGTTGGGTGTGGTAGCTCACGCCTGTAAAACACTTTGGGAGACTGAGGCAGGACGATCATGTGAGCCCAGGAGTTTGAAACTAGTCTGGGCAACATAAAAATATATTTTTTAAAGAAAACTAGCTGCATACAGCAGTGTGTGCCTCTAATCCCAGCTAGACAGAGGCTCAGGTCAGAGGATCGCTTGAGCCCAGGCTGAGGATTCAGTGAGCTGTGATCACACTGCTGCCTCCAGATGGAGACTCTATCTTTTTATTTTGAAATGGAGTCTTGCTTTGTCACCCAGGCTAGAGTGCAGTGGCTTGATCTTGGCTTATTGCAACCTCCACCTCCTGGGTTCAAGTGATTCTCCTGCCTCAGCCTCCCGAGTAGCTGGGATTACAGATGCGTGCCCCCATGCCCAGCTAACTTTTGTATTTTTGGTGGAGATGGGGTTTCACCATGTTGGGCAGGCTAATCTTGAACTCCTGACCTCGTGATCTGCCCTCCTTGGCCTCCCAAAGTGCTGAGATTACAGGCATGAGCCACTGCACCCAGCTGAGACCCTGTCTTTAAAAGAAATTAAATTAAAAATAAAAAGAGGACAGTAGCGGGAGAGCAGTATGGAAAGACAATGCTCAGGCCAAAGGGGTGAGTAGGGGACTCTGCCACTGTGTTTACTCAAGTTTAGAGACAGCCTCTGGGAGGGAAGGGAGGGGAAGGAAGCAGGTGGGGCAGAGGGAGAGGTGGGCTTTGGTTCAGGCCAGCCACGACCTCACCAATTCCTCAATCCCTCACAGGAGTCCTGGAGCTAGGTTAGATGCTCAGAGTCATCCTGACTTGGGCTGTGATGGCCACACCTTTATACCCCAGTATTGCTCAGTCACTGAATGTGTGCTGCCCAGGAAGAGGAGGGATCTCAGGCCTGGCTGCCCTCTGCAGCTGAGGCCATCTGGAAGGGGCTGGGCTGACTACAGCTCTCCCAGCATGGTTCTCCTTGAAGGGGATCTGGGAGACCACCACAGGAAGCTTGCCACCAGAGTTTAAAAGATCTGTTTAAAAATCTGTTTTAAAAAGATTTTTTTCAGACCCCTTAGTCCCAGCACTCCTAGTCTGCTTGAATTCCTCCAGCAGTGCCCGGCACCCATAGGACCTGCTTCCATCATAGCCTGCAGACAGACTTCCCACACAGGACCCAAGGCCTGGACACACCAGAGGCTTTTGCAGTTTGCCTCTCACACCTCAGCCAAAGCCTCTCCTTGGCCTGGACTCACTTGGTGAAATCCAGCTGTCCTGTAAGACTTGAGAGTCACCTCCTCCAGGAAGCTCTCCCTGATCTTTCCCCTCCTCCCAGGAAGGCTTGGCTCTTGCTCTTCTGAGCCCCTTCCAAACACCCTAGCACCCTGTCTTTTATATAACTCTCATCGCGCTCTTTGTTTACCTGCTGGTAGAAGCTGGCTGAGATCAAGAGACGCCCTGTCACTCCTGATCACTGACACTGAGCGACAATGACAACAATTCTGATGGCTGCCATGTGCTGAGCTTTGCCAGCCAGGCTGGCATTCACTGTGCACATCCCTGCCTGAATTCACTAAATCCCAGCCATCAACGCTGTGAGGTCAGAGTAGCTGCCTTTTAAAACAGGCTTGCTTGCCCACAATAACACGACCACTAAATGTCAGAGTCAGCACGCACATGGGAGTCAGTCTGAAGTCCCAGCGTCCTCTGGAAATGGTGGTTAGGGAAGGAGAAAAGGGAAGGGAAGAGTGGAGAAGAAAAGAGAAGGAAAAGGAAAGAAGGGAGGAGGGAGGAAAGGAGAGAGGAAGGGAGGGAGGAAGAGAAGAAGGGAGGGAGGGAAGGCGGAAGGAGGGAGGGAAGAAGGGAAGGGAGGAAGGAAGGAAGGAAGCAAAAGCTCTCTGTCCATGGCCCTAAGGACAGGCCATTTGAAGAGGGACTCACCAAACTGTGGAAAGCTGCTGAGTGGGAGGGGGCAGTCCCCCAGCCCCTCCCGGAGCCCTGCCCATCTCTGTTCCCAGAACCTCTTGCTCGCCCTGGGATCCTGGCCTGGGGAAATGCAGTTGTCAAATCAAAGCCTGCCTGTGGGAGCAGGTTCATGGGCCGGGTCTAGAGCAGGGGCAGGCTTAGTTCACAGTTTTAATCCCGATGTTTACTTTCTTTCTTTCCACTCCTAGTGGCTCCCTTTGAAGAACTGCCTTGGGGTTCATGTTGCAGCATCAAACAGGGATGGAAGATGCTTCTTGCTTTAGCAGCAGGAGCCTGGAAAGCAGCTGAAGTCCCGGAGAGTGCCTGGCACACAGAAACTTGTGCAGAGCCTGGAGCACAATGGGAGCAGGCTGTGGCGGGGGGGTTCACAGCTGGACTGGGAGCAGCAGACATAAAGCCGTAGGCACAGACACATAAATACAGTCATGCAGATTGCAGGATGCCTGAGAGCGCAGATTCTCACGTGCACAACTGCGTACATGATCACCAACATGCATCCAGACAGCAGCCCCACATGCATGCGCACGCACGCACACATGTGATGTGTGCATAGAGGGACACGTGATGTGTGCCTACAGGGACACACATCTGTGTCCGCAAACACCACAGAGACACAAAAGTCTCTGGCAAGGAACACAAATTTGTCCTCAAGTTTCTGCCAGCGCAAGTCTACTGATTCCATCTCTGAAATATTCCTACGTACTGTCCCTGCTCTCCACCTGTGCCACAGCCCTAGTCCCTGACACTCCCACTGAGCCACTGAGCAATAGCAAACTCAGGACAGGATTCCTGCTGCTTCTCTGCCACATCCTTAAGCCCATCCTCCATGCAAGAGCGGAGTTATCTGGGTATCAGGCAAATCTGACCACATCACCTCACCACTGCTTAAAACCCTTTCCTGCAGGATAAAGTTTGAATCACTTGGCATTTCATGTAAGGCCCTTGACCGTCTGGCATCAGCCATGGTCTGGCCTCAGCCCCTGGCGTGGAGCCCCGTGCACTCAGCGCTCTGTGCAAAGCCTCACGCTTTTGCCGTTGCTGGACTTACTGTGTGAAATCCCCTCCTCCCTCCTTCTACCCTCCCTACGCTGAACTGCCACTCCTCCGTCCTCCATGGCCAGCTAAGCCAACACCGCCCCACTTCCCCCTGACAACCCAGGCACAGCCGTTGACCTGCTCCATGGTCGTCAAAGCCCTTTCTTGGGCTCTCGATGCTATCATTGTCACCTGTGTGCTCATGAGCCTCCCCAACTCAACTTCAAGCACATCAGATACAGAGCCCAAAACACACTGGGTCCTTGACAAATCTCTGGGTGTGAGTGAATAAATGAATCAGTCTGTAAGACAGGATCACAGTAGGTGATTGTTCTGGCGACAAAGCCTGGGCATGTGCTCTATGTAACTCCTGTGATCTCAGCCTCCACGTGGGTAAAAGGGCCCTGTACCTCCCGGCAGAATCGATGGTACAGACCGTGGAGATGTGTATAAGTAACTGAGCTGAGCGGCTGACACGGCGTGCACTCCGTAAATGACAACCATAGTTGCTGCCTTTAACTTCTATTTTTATTTCCACGGAAGCCTTTCCACTCGTGTTTCCTATTCTCCATTTCCCTCACTGCCTATCCAATTTAGTGCTTGGCTCCCAGAGCCGGCTTGTGAAGGTATGTTGTCGCATTGATCAGCTGAATGGCTTAAGACTTGTTTCTATGCTGAGAACTCTGGGCTGAGTTCTCTTCCTCCCTCCCAGCCTCTCCTGAGACTGGAAGCTGAGAGCTGTTCAGAGCCGTACAGAGAATGCTCCTCCGGGATCCAGAAGCTCAACGGCTGCTCCATTCGGAGTTCTGTGTACTGAGCTGAGTTAAGACCTGGGGCGACGGGAACAGCTGAGCGTTTCTGCTCCAAAAGGCAGAGTCATTTCAGCCAGCAGCCCAGCAGCTGCCTAGCCCCTCCCGGACACCCCCAGGGATGCTGCACATGTGGCTAGGGTTCCCATAGCAACCTCTGTGGAAACCTGATGTCCCTGCTTCCCCACATCTCCTTTTGGACTCGTGAGAGAGGTTAGGAAGACGAGGGGAGGGGAAAGGATGGCACTGCCAGGTATTTTCATACACAACCACCCAGTGTCTTAGTCCTCACAATAACGGTAAGAAGTGTGCTATTATTATCCTTGTTGTACTGACAAGGAAATTGAAGGCCAAAGACATATAACCCAAGTTCACCCAGGTGACAAACAAGAGAACTGGTCTGCCACCTTATCAGTGTGTACCGATGCAGTTAGTATCAGTCTGTACCAGCCAGGGATCTCCAGTTGCAAGCAACAGAAACCAACTTTCACTATCACAAACAGAAAATGTGTTCAAGGACTGTGGTGCCACACCAGAAAGAAAGGAGAAGCTGAAGACACATGATTGGAAAGGACAGGAAGCAGGGCAGCATCAAGGATCTGCATGCCAGGAATGGACAATCATTTCATCAGAATGAATACACTTCTATTTTTACATTCTTTTGTCTCTCCATTTAGGATTGAGGTTTGGGGAGGAAGCTGGGCCCAGTGCCACTTGCTGGCTGGAAGAGGACAGACTGCTGTAATTGACAGTCCTATCAAGCCTATATTCAATGAGATAGGATTGCCTCTCCCTCCAAATTAGGATGCTGTTTTCAGAAGAAAGGGGAATGAATGCTAGGCAGGCCAAATCCCAAGCTCACTGGGCTGCGCCATGCTGTGTGGGCTGCAGGGTGGGGGAGTTTCTAGAACTCTCTTTAATGCAACTAGACCCACTCAGTGGTTAGAAGATGGGTACTGGGAAGAGGGAAGCTAGAAGTGACTGTCTTCATTTTCACGGGAACAAAATGCATTTACATCTCAATGTCATACATTCTGTTAACTGACTTCTCACATCCCAATACTCTCTCTCTCTTCTCTTTACCCAATATTTAATTCCCAGGATCTCAGAGACTTATTAATCACCAGTCTTGATCGGTAGAAAGGGTACTACTCACCTTCTAACATTCTATATAATTGTCCTTTTTTTTATACAGACAGGTCTCACTATGTTGCCCAGGCTGATCTTGAACTCCTGGTCTCAAGCTATCTTCCTACTCCAGCTTCCCAAAGTGCTGATATTCCAGGTGTGAACCACCGTATCTAGCCCACGTTAATTGTTTATTGCCTGACTCCCCTGTCCTCTTTAGAGTGTAAGATCCAGGAGGGCAGTGATTTTCTCCTGTTAGCTCACTGCTGTCTCCCAAATGCCTAAAAGAAGAAGTGACTGGCACATAGCAAGTGCTCAATAAATATTTGCTGAATGAATGAGGAGGTACCAATCTCTCTAACAGGCATTTGGGATGCATTGATGAACCAGAAGACAGATCCTGGCCACATGGAATTTATAGCTTCCATGACTTTAGTGAGATGGAAACAGTAACAAAAACATGTAGCAAAAGAACAAAACTAAAATAATGAAAAACTGTGATACATATTTTGAAAGAAACACACAAAGGTTTTAAAAAACAGAACTAAGAGGGTAGGAACCTACTTAAGATATGGCAGCCACAGAAGGACAGAAGGCCTCTCTCAAGCAACATTTAAATGGAGACCTGAAGGGTGAGAAGGGCCGCTTCTTCCAGGCAGAGGAAAGAGTATGTACAAAGACCCTGAGGCTGGAAAGAACTTGGTATGTCTGGGGAGCTGGACTGTGAAGACCAATGTGATTGGAGCTTAGTAAGCAAGAGCTAGAGGGCTACAGGCTGAGAATGGAGAGTGTGCCAGGTGCTGGGTCGAAAGCCCCTTACGGGCGATGGCATGGAGCTTGGATGGCATTCTGGATACATTGGGAAGCTATTAAATGGTTTTTAACATTAGTGCTTGGCCTCATTTGCATTTCAAGCTGACCATTCTGGATGGACAATGCAGGGAGGCAGAGGGTAGGGGACCAGTTAGCAGGCAATTTTGTGGTTCAGACTGGGGCCGAACTCAGGTGGTTGAGGCTCAGAAGACAGTGGAAACCTTTGAGTCACTTCCCAGTTATAGTCTCCATGACAGGTGCTATCATCAGGCTGGATGGGATCACCCTCCAGGGGCCACGAAGCTACCCCCTTACCAGCCTACTCCCAGCCTATGGGTGATAGATAGACCCACTCACGGTCTGGCTAGGCCATGGGCCTAAGTGACAGGTGAAAAATGGAGTTGGAACGGAACGCTCTGAGCCATGTGGCCAATGCATTGCTCCAAGGAGTACTTTGGAGCAGGAGTTAATTTAAAGAAAGGATTGGGGGAGCTCAGCATCGCTTCCTCCACTGCTCAATTAGTGGAGAGAGCTGCAGAGAGCTGGAGTTGTAAAGACCCCCTTAATCATCTCTGTCTGCCTGGCAGTGTGCAGGAGTGTGGCAGGGGTAATTGCACCTTCCCATTAACAAATGCAATTAAGGCGCCTGGGCCTCCAGCACCCCTTTCTTCAATTAAACAGTAGATAAGGGGCCCGTGGGGGTGGCCTTTGAGATGAATCACTTGAAGCTGAAAACTTGGAGCCTGGCAGTCTGGACAGAGAGGCAATTAGAGACGATAAAATCATGATGGGGAAGGAGAGACCCATGTCCAATCCCAGTCTGCTCCAGCTTGAGGCCCCACCCACAGTTAGACAGATATTCTTTGGGACAAATTAGAAGAAGTTCTGCTTCACACAAGAAAGTCAATACTTAGAACCCACTGACCACCATCTCCAGCCAAAGGCTTCCTCTTTGCCAAGGACATATTCACTGAGTGTCTAGATACAGGTAAAGACCAATACAGGTAAAGACCTGGGTAATTTATTTTGATGAGAAACTATGATGTCTGGGTATGTTGGCAGGGCGTCCAGGAAGGCACTTTCCTGTTCTATGAAGGGGGATGGGGGTGGAGGAAGGGGACTTCCATTTGTGGGCACCTGTAATATGCCAGGCCTCCTGCTTGCTCCGTTTCCATATGCCATCTCCTTTAATGTAATCCAAATCCCACAAGCCTCACACAACAACCGCAATCTCTTCATTACGGTGATGGAAAATAAACTTGGCAGGGGTTCAAGAAGTTTGGCTAAGATCACAGAATTAGCAGCTGGTGGAGCTGGTAGAGCTGGGATTTGAACCCTCATCTATGTGACTTCCAACAGGCCACTCCACGATGCTGAGATGCTTTGAAAAGGCAACTGCCAAGATCTTGCCCCTTGTGCCCCTTGACGCCCCCATGAGGGTGGACTCAAGACAACATTTCAAATGTTATCCCCAAATCTATCCCTGCTTCCTTTGGCTGAATCCCCGAACGTCTGAAACAAGGCCTCTCTGTGGCTCCCCGTCATGGCCTTGAGGTGGGATTTGACAGGTTGTCAAGTCCCGAGGTGCTGACCAACATGCTCATCTCAAGCTGAAATAATAAAATAAAGAAATCTCCCCTACCTTAATTGCCTCTCCTTACTCTCTTTATGCGTTTCACCCATTACAAATGCTATGAATCATTATGCCTGTGCGGACCATCACTTTCACTTAGCATTTCCTCGGAAGCTCCCGGCGCTGAAGTGCATAATTGAAAAGCTCCATGATTTAAGTTTGCAAAGAGGAGGCTCAGCTCCTCTGAACATCACAGCGTGCAGGTCTCCCCTGCTGGGGCCCAGACAACAGCCAGGAGATGACAGCCTGCATCTGCCCGGGGACCCAACCGCACCAGATGAGTGCTGAAGTAGCTCTGCTTCTGCCCGAGGGAGCTCAGGCGGTGAGTCATGTGTTTCTTAGTTCCCAGTTCCATTTTATTTCCCTGGGAACTTTGCTTTTACTTTTGATTTTTGTTTTTTTTTTCCCTCTGTGGCTTAAGAGAGCAACAAAAGTCACTGTGTTGCCACCTGCCAGTTACCCCTTCCTTCAAGTCCTTCCTGGGCTGACTCCAGGACGCCTGCTCCTTCCCGTGGCCTATATTCTCCTGTGCCCCAGGTCTGCCTCTTCCACTTCTGACTCCATAAAAGCTCCCATCAGATGGAAAGAGAAAGGGGCAGGGATGACCAGCTGTAGCTTGGCCCAGGTGAGGAATGAGCCGACTGTCTTTAACAGCAACCAGGCTCTATCTTAGCTGCCAGAGGAAGGACCATGTCTTCTCCTGCACCCCCATAACCTCTATGACATTGCTGGGCATTTAGACACGGCCATGGAGTGCTCTCTCCTCCCCTCCTTTCCTTACCCAAGCATTTCCCAAATGTCTACTGTGAGCCTGGCTAAGTTCCAGGGGCTGAGGACCAAGCAATAAATAAACCAGCTCCCTGTCCAGTAGGAGGGACACTCCAGTAAGAAACCTATAATAATAAATACAGTGTGAGAAGTTTTTCCATAGATGCAGGACCAAAGACCTCTCTCTGGGAGCAGGGGGAAGGGAGTAATGATTCCACTGCAAGAGGCAGGCATTTGTATTCAGTCTTGAAGGCTGAATAGGGTAGGGTAGGCACAGACATTCCAGGAACGGGACAGCCTAAGCCAAGTAAAGAAAGGCACAAAAGACGTGGCATGTTTCATGCCACCTGGGCCCTGCTGCTTCCAAGGCCCTCGAATCATCAGCGTTTCATACAGCCAGCCCCAAAGGGGAGGATGGCTCTGCCCCCTCAGATGTCAGCTTTTGAGCCAGATGGGAGTGCTCAAGGGCTCGGACACAGGCCCCTCCTCTTCTAGATAGATTGGAGTGGAGGTAGGGAGGCCAAAAGACACATGGACGGAGGCTAACACTCCAGATCCAGGGAGAGCCGTTGGCACACACATCCTGGGTGACAACCTGCTTCTAGAATAGTCTGCCCAAGAGTAAGCATGCAAATGCATGTGCGCATGCGAGCACACGCACACACATACACACACACACACACACACACACACACACACACACACACACAGGCTGCTGATACAGCTCCCTGGACCCTCTCACTGCCACCCTCCTGCCCTTCTATGAGCAGGTTCCCCCTCACACCAGGCTGAGCACCACCAATCGCCTGATGCCAAACAGATGGCAGGAAAGAGTTCTTGCTCTGAGTGGGGATGGCGGCAAGGTCACTGCTGATTCGTGAGGTGCTGGGCTGCAGGGCAGTGAAAAATCAATGGATCACTTCCCTTTCATCGCTTTTCTGCCCCAGATCCAGCTGAGAGTTGGTTCAGCTTGGAGCCGGGAAGCAGAGTCCATAAGGTTTACTCTCTCTCACCTTTTTCTTTTCCCTCTTCTTTTCACTTTCTCAATTTTAAACCTTCATTCACTGTTCCCTTCTTCCTCCACTCTGTCTTCTCTTCCCTTTGGTGGGGGGAGGAATGGGAATGGTGAGGGGTAAAAAGACAAGCAGCCCCTGACACTCAGAAGCTGGCCTGACCCTTGCAGCTAAGCCGGGCTCATCGCCTCCTGGATCTAAACAACCTCACAGCATTCCAGCCTCAAACAGATTAACTCCAAGGCCAAGGTAGAATGAGATGAAGCAAACTCACTTCATAATTTTACCTAAGCACAGACAAGAATGAGGTCAGTCTGCCACCCACAAAATACCAAGTAGCCCCTCTCTTGGCCATTTGGTAAATTACAGACACTGACAAAATTGGAGGTCCCACCAAGATTCACCGGAGACTTTCACAGCTTGCACTAGGACCCTCAATGAATAACAGTTCACATATCTTGGAGGCGGGGGTGGGTAATTTTAACAGGCAGCCTGGGTTGGGAATCCTCGTGAAACAAATCATTTCAGGAGTTTCTGGTGAGGGTCAGAGGGCAGTGTCTCTAAATCACTGAGCTCAGGGCGTGGTACATGGTACCCAGTCATTGTTACTGACTTCTGTGACTTATTCATTCTACTGTCCCTCTCAATAAGCATTTGTCGAATTAAAAAAGTAATCTGTCTCAAACCACACCACCATTTTCTCCGCAAACAATTGTTCCCTCTGGCTCCAGTGTTCTCACGGCGCTGGAAGCTCTGATTCAGGGATGGCCTGAAGAGGCAAGCAGGGCCGGGGCTGATGGGAGACATGATCAGACCAATAAGAGGATGCATTCATTTAAAAAGATGGTGATGACCCTACTCGGTGCAGGAACCCATGCTAGATCCTGCAAGAGAGATATCGCTACACTAGATACCAGCTCCTCTCTTTAGGACTTTGCTATTCCAAGTGTAATCCTTGGACTGGCAGCATCAGCACCACCCGGAGCTTGTTGGAAAGGCAGAATCTCAGGCCCACCCTAGACCTCCTGAATCACACTGGATTTTAACCAGATACCCAGGTGATTGTATATTAACCAGATACCCAGGGCAATGCATCCCCATTGCCCTGATCGTGTCTATCAGCCCCAGGCCCTGCTTCCCTCTGCAGGCCGGACCTCTTGGTCCTTTCTGATTCTACTTAGTACCTCGGGACTCTGGTCCTCTCTGTGCAGCTCACCATGACCAGAACAGATCTGTCTAGATATTGGTCTGCCCGTGTCATGCCTCTGGCTCAGATACCCCTCATGGATCCTCGTCACCTCCTAGTAAAGTCCAAACCCCTGTCTTGACATTTGAGGCTTCCAAAATCCAGCTCTACCTCACACATGTATCATACTTAAAGGTTATACCCAGTAGCCCATGGACATCCTTCATGCCCTCAAATCATCGTGCTTTGCTTCTGCTGGACCTGCTACATGAAATGCCTTTCCATCATTATGTCTGTATCAATCCTACTCACCAACCAAATGGCACCTCCAATGCTACCTCCTTCATCCCTGATCACCTATACCAAAAGAGACTGCTGCCCCTTTATGATCTCCTAAAACTATCCTCTTTAAACAAACAAACAAAAAAAGAACTCACTTGTGACCCTTTATCAAATGTTAACCTGAATTGTGACTGTCTTTATTCACCCTTGATCTATGTGTGATGGGTGCCATTCCATACTAGTAGGTAAGAATCTAGGCTTTGGAATCAGGAAACTCGGCGATTGTAATCCTATTCCCTCCTGTTACCTAGTTCAGTGACCTTGGGCAAGTTTCTTAACATTATTGAACCTCAACTTCTCATTCACAATGGGAGGAACCTGATAGGGTTATGGTGAGGAGTGCATGAGATAATTACAATGCCTTGCACAGAATCTGGCAGAAATAGTAGTTGTTATAGTTACAATAAGAATAGTTATTATTGCTAGGTTGAAACCTCCTAGAGCAGGGTGTCTCAGCTTCAGCATGCACACAATCACCTGGGTATCTGGTTAAAATCCAGTGTGATTCAGGAGGTCTAGGGTGGGCCTGAGATTCTGCATTTCCAACAAGCTCCCAGGTGGTGCTGATCCTGCCAGTCCAAGGATTACACTTGGAATAGCAAAGTCCTAAAGAGCAGGCTCTTGTCTAATGTAGCAATATCTCCCTTGCAGGATCTAGCACGGTTTCCTGCACAGAATAGGGTCATCACCACTTTTTTAAATGAATACATCCTCTTGATGGTGGTAGGAATGGTACCGCACAGAGCCTTCTTTGCTCAGAAGATCACACACGCTGCATACACACACCAGCTAATCTAACCTTGCACAGGACTGAGATTTCCCAGGGGCCCAACGGCTGTGTTTCAGAAATCACTGCTCTGAGATGGAACCGGCTGTGCACCAACCTTATAACCCTGATTAATTCCCTCCCTTTGTTTGCCTCATTATCATGATTAGGTTCTGCCTGTAGCATAGCAACGGCTAATTGTAGGCTGGTTGCAGAGTGCATAATTCCCGCTATTAAAATTTTATCGAGGCTTAATTGCGCTCCTTTTTGCTGCATCGAAGCTTCAAAGTTTCAGAAAAGAGGGGATGTGGTTAGTGGGAACTGATGATTTTTTAATCTTAGCAAGCCCTGTAAAACCCTACTCTGCAATATCATTGACCTTGAGATGGTTTCCTGTGGCCAGAAAGAAGCCCATCATTTATTTATTAACCCACCAGAAGGTCTGCAAACGTCCCCTGTGGCCAGGCGGAAAGCATATTATAGGTCAAATGCCATTACAGAAAGCCTCAAAGGGCTGGCAGACCAAAGAGTTTGGCCGTGTGGGCATTAGGGCGGGGGAGGTCTGGTGGGGGGAGCTGCACTGTGCATGTGGAAGTGGGTCAGTGTGCAAAAAAGTGTGTCACTCCTCAGACGCCCTGTGGTGTCTCCGTGGACCTGCGAAACCTTCAGCAGAATCGACAGGCTTTCAAGGCGTTTTCCAGGAACACAGCCAACAGCCCAACTTTTGCTCGCTGGGAGATGGAAAGAAGCAAACCCATTAGCAGGTACTTTCCACAAATGGTTTCCAAACCCGACTGATCACTAGTATCACCTGGGGTGCTTGTTAGAGTTGCACAGCTCCAGGCTCCAGCCCAGACCTACTGATTCAGAGTAGGGAGGGAGGCTTGAAGTCACTCCTCAGGTGGTGCTTATGCTGAGCCACTTCGGGAATCACTTACCTCCTGACAGAAGGGACTTCAGAAAAATGTAAAGCAGACTGCTTCTTGGGGAGGAGTCCACCTACTCGGCTTAGCACAAATTGGAGCCCCAAGGCCTAATGGTATGAAATGGCTCTAAGTCAGTGCTTTCCAAATGCAAGTGTGATCGGAGACCCTGCAGAACTTGTAAAACACGGGTTGGGCTGGGCGCGGCGGCTCACGCCTGTAATCCCAGCACTTTGGGAGGCTGAGGCGGGCTGAGCACTAGGTCAAGAGATCCAGACCATCCTGGCCAACGTGGTGAAACCCTGTCTGTACTAAAAACACAAAAAAATTACAGGCATGGTGGCATGCGCCTGTAGTCCCAGCTACCCAGGAGGCTGAGGCAGGAGAATTGCTTGAACCCGGGAGGCAGAGGTTGCAGAGAGCTGAGGTCACGCCACTGCACTCCAGCCTGGCGTCTGGTGACGGAGTGAAACTCTCTCAAAAAAAAAAACAAAAAAAAAAAAACAAAAAAAACCCACAGGTTGCTGGGCCCTACCGCCCACAGTTTCTAATTCCTTAAGTCAAGGGTAGGGCCTGAGACTTTGCATTTCTAACAAGCCTGCCGGTGGGTGATGCTGCTCTAAGGACTGCACTTTGAGAACCATTGCTTTTGGTGATTCTCCAAATCTGGACCGAAAGTGTCTCTTTGGAAAGGACTCAGTTGTGTTTCTCAGTCCTTGCATTGTAACACTGCTCTCCATGAAAACTCTGTTCTCATGTCTTGAGCGTTTTCCTGTAATCCAGAAACTGTGGCATTTGTCATCAATCAAGCTTTGACTGGAGATATTGTGAAGGAGGAGTAGAGCCTGGGGTTTTGAATTTAAACACAGTTAAATGCAGATAAATCCACCACCATTTTACCATGACTAAGTAAAGCAATGATTTTAAAAGGAGGTGGGATTTCAGGCACCACTTAAACAAAAGGTAAGGCATTATTTGATGAGCTGGACCCAAGCTGGGAAAGGCTGTAGATAAGACATGATGATAGAATTATGGTGAATGGAAGATAACAAGAAGCACCTTTAATGGAAAGGAGGTGAATTGTGGGTGAGTGGAAATGGTGAAAGGGAGAAAATTCAGAGTAAAGTAGGGGTTGTAACTCAAAAAGCTTCAGAGGCCAGGCAGATCACAGCAATGCATGAGGCAGACAAGCCGGACCACCATTAGAACCCATGGCTCCAGTCTGAATGAGACAAACTGGAGTGGTGGGGACTGTGGTAAACTGGACGGCCGTGGGCCCTCTAACAAGGGGAGGCCTTACCTCAGCTCTTGCCGCTTGCTGCCGTGGAAGAACGTGGGCCCAGGAGTGCCGACCCTTCCTTATTTTCAAAAGAATCTTGGAATGTGGATTCTAAGATAAAATTTCCCTGTTTTAAACAACTTTGCCCCAGTCAAAACATGTCTGTAGGCTATCAGTTTACAATAGGAGTTTAGAAAGTTTTAAACCCTGATTCTTACGTTCTAATACATAGGGATGTTATTTTAAGAACTTGGAATAGACCAACATTTCTTGCCTATTTTTTAAAGGAGGGAAGGGCAGGTAGTTTACAAGGAGAGGGAAAAGATGAGTAAGATGGGGAAAGAAGACGAATCATGGAAAACATGGTGAAAAAGACTTCACTATTCAGGAGGAGTTTGAGGCTTACGCAGCACTCTCTTCTCCTCTGTATAAAGAATATGTCATTCTACAATATCCCTGGTATGGCAAACTGTTAGTTTGGTGACCATTGTGGAGTCCCCTCTCGCAGTGACTGGGCTTGTCCAGCAGGGCATTAGCAGGCACGATGCCCAAAAGCTGGTCAAGAACATGCACCCTGAAATGCACGCTGTTGGACTTCTCACTTGGGATCCAGCTGCTGTGTGGAAATGCCTGCCATGAGGAGACGGATGGAGGAAAGAGAGGTCCCAGCCTTTCCGCTGTATCTGTCAAAGTGCCAGGCATGTGAGCAAAGCCAGCTTGGACTTCCTGATTGTAACGATATGAGAACCCCAGAGAGACCAGCAGAAGAATTGTCTAAGCCAGCCTCAGTCAACCCGAAGAATCATAGGAAATAATAAAAAGATTGCCTCAAGCCACAAAGCTTCAGAATAGTTTGCTAAAGTAGTGAAAATGAATGAAAACACCTAGTAAGTAGCTGGCCTGTGCATCAGATAGGATCTGATCTTGTTCGGTTGGAAGTAACAAAACACCTGATAAATAGTGACTTGAACAAGTAAGAAGCTTATTCTCATGCAACGAGAAGCCTGCCTTTGCTTCATTGGTCAGAACCAGCTGCGTCAAGGGGGACTGAGGAAGTGATTAACTGGGCACATTGGTATTCGGAACAAAACAGGGTTTTTGACTAGTAAGAAAGAAGGAGGAATAGGTGTTTATTTTGCAGTGTCTGCCACAGCCAGCTTGCTAAAAAGAAGAACAAACGTGTTTCTCTCATGATTTTTCCCTTCTCTACCGAATTTAGTCATAAAACCACAAGCCCAGCAACCTATACAGCCAGGACACATTCATCCCATGTTTGAAGGAAGAGGTATCTCGATTTAATGGCTCAGCATCTTGTATTTGGCTGCCTGCTTCTTCCAGGTTCATTTCATAAGGAGCTGATTGATCTTGAACTTGATGCAGACCATTGATATCATCACTGCTAATAAAAGGTTTCAGGGCAATCAACTTTAAAATTGGAAGCAAAGGAGAGGAGCAAACATTTTCAAATGAGCGTGTCTTCTGCAAACCTTAGCAGACTTCCAGGATGGTTAGTGCAAGAGAAGAGGTCAGAGAAGAAGCTAAAAGTAAAGTTTGCAGTTCACATAGTTAGCCTGTGAATGAGGGGAGAAGCAATAAAAGAAAATGAGATGGAAACTCACTCATTTTCTTTCTTTTTAGCAACTTCTTGGAGAGAGGAAATGGAGATGAATGAGAAATAATATCACAGAACTTAGACTTGGCAATGATCTCAGAGATAAATTATCCAACCTTTCACCCAATTTCAAATAATAATAGCTAGAATTTATTGGGTGTTTATTATATGCTAAACATTATGCAAAATAATTTACTTGCAATCTTTAATTTTACCTGCACCACATCTCTAAAGGGTAGTATGATTTTAATGTCCACATTATAGACATCAAGTTAAATAACCTGTTCAAGGCCATGGTAAATAAATAGGGGGACCAGAGTTCCTGGCTGTGTGTACTGCCTCTCCTTACTTCTTTGGACTCCATCCCGTAACAATCTCTGCTCACCTCTTGCAGTTCTCCATTCCTCTAGACAACTCATTCCCATTGGAAAAACCCATCCATACATTAAGCTCAAGTCTGCTTTTCTGGATCTCGTCATCTGGTCTGCCTTCTGAAATAACAGGCTGATCCCTCTGACCTATTAACAGTTCTTCCAATAATGCATCCTCCGAGCCTTTTTTTCTCCATGCTAAACATCTACAGCCACGCTAACCCTTCCCCATAAGACCTTCTTACATGCTGGGCTTCTTCCTCTCTGCATACTGTATTCAAGGACCACAAATGAAAAGTCCTACAGACACCAGGATAGTAAGGAAAATTAATAGAGCAGGGTAGGTACGGTAAAATCATATGGCTACCTCACTCATTCTCCCACTTTTCTTAGAGACATGGATATAGAGATGCTTTCCTCTCAAATGCAATGATAAAAGGCAACAGACACTCAGCCTTGCTGCTGTGGGGCAAGAGGGAGTGGTGAGCCCTGTGGTCAACTGGCAGCAGATGCTTGATCTAAAGGAATCAGGCGCTACTCAGAGCCTGCCAGGTCTTGTTACTAAAGGAGGGTGACAGCTCCTCTGAGCTTTCCCAAAGCTGCTGGAACTCTGGGTTTTCATTTGAAAACTTTTCGTCTTTATCAGATTTTTTCTTTCTTTCTCTTTCTTTCTTTCTTTCTTTCTTTCTTTCTTTCTTTCTTTCTTTCTTTCTTTCTTTCTTTCTTTTCTTTTCTTTCTTTCTTTCTTTTTTACAACATCATGTGACCCAAACAATATTCTACAGGCTGAATCCTGCCCCTGGGCTGCCACTTGACAACTGATGTTGCTGGTCACCAGCAGGACCCGCTCCCCCGATGAAGTCTAAGGGCAGTGGAACTGCACTTCACTAGACCTACACACCATGCTTCTAGAAATGCAGACTAAATTTGCGATCATTTTTCCAGCAGTTATGTCGTATTTTCTTATACCTTAAATTCACACGAAACTGGTGCTCAGGACCCCCAAGTCTTCATGTGAACTGCTGTCCAGCCTGACCCCTCAAGCCATCTTGTGCAATGACATGTTGAACCCACCTGAGTGACTTTGTCTTTATCCCTATGGGTCCCATTCTCTCTTACAGAGTTTGTGCTATTTTTCCCCAACCTGCTTTCGGCACAGCTTTGAACATTACCTCTTCCGTGAAATCACCAGCTGGACTCAGTAACTCAGTGAAGTCTGGCAAGTCCTAAAGTCATTAATAACAGTTTTGATTAAGGCTGGACAACATAGTGAGACCCCCCTATATCTACAGAATTTTTTTTTATAAATTAGCAGGCGGAGCTCAATGGCTCACACCTGTAATCCCAGCACTTTGGAAGGCTGAGACGGGCAGATCACGATGTCAGGAAATGGACATCACCCTGGCTAACATGGTGAAACCTTCTCTCTACTAAAAATACAAAAATGAGCCAGGCATGGTGGCACACACCTGTAGTCCCAGCTACTCAGGAGGCTGAGGCAGGAGAATTGCTTGAACTGGGGAGGCAGAGGTTTCAATGAGCTGAGATTGTGCCACTACACTCCAGCCTGGGAGACAGCAAGACTCTGTCTCCAAAAAAAAAAAAAAAAAAAAAAAAATTAGCAGGGCGTGGTGGCACATGCTTGTAGTCCTGACTACTTGAGAGGCTGAGGTAGGAGGATCACCTGAGCCCAGATGTTTGAGGCCACAGTGAGCTATGATCGTGCCACTGCACTCCAGCCTGGGCAACAGAGCTAAGATCCTGTCTCAAAAAAAAAAAAAAAAAAAAAGGCTAGAAATAATGACGCTCCAAGATACCCCAAATGTCACCAATGCACTGATGAACATCTCTTATCTTCAAAGCAAAAAGATACTAGCCTATGTTCAGCATCTACTATGAGCTCAGGCCTTTCCAGTTCCCTCATTCTCATTTCCCACCTAATGCAGAGAGACTTCCAGGAGCTCTGCCCCAGTGACCAAAGAAGAAACCCCAGGCTCTCCCCTAGATAAGTCTGAACTCTCCCCTCTGGTCTGGAATTCCAAGACTGATTCCTGATTGAACTGTGTATTTGGTTCTGGGTCTCAGGTTCATCTCTGGATATAAGCCCACACTCTGCAGCCCCAGGATCAGTGTGGCCCCTGCCCAGTGTCCAGCCCAGGCAGCTAGCCCTTTGCCTGTGGTCTGAGACCGAGCTCCTGCTTGTCCAGGAGGATATACACTGTGCCGGACATTGTCCTTGACACTGCAACATTCATTAATTCACTTAATGGTGAACCTATTTACTTCCACTGCCATCTGGTCCACATTTTTCAATGGAGCCTTTCTGATTTATTAAGGAACTTTTATTATTGAAGCCCTTCCTGTCTCCCCGTTATTGTGACTGAGCAGAGCACCAAGCTGTTTTGCAGCTTGGATAAAGCCAGCAGCACGTGCTCACTCAGATTCCCACCCCTTTTTGAGCCCTTTGTGCTTCAGTATTTTCACTGATAAATGAGGTTGTTGTGAGGAGTCCATTAGTAGCTATTAGGCAGTTATAACAGAACTGAGTGTTGTAGTGGGCAATCAGGAACGTTAGCTTGAAGGAGAAGCAGTTGGAGAACTACCTGTGGTCATCTCCTGGACTAGCCCCCAGTAGCCAAAGAGGGGACACCTCTTTTGTAAGGAAATGTCACCAATCTCCCATCATCAACAAACTCAGCAGCAGGCACCCCAAGTTTGTTTTTCTGACAAAGGGAATGATTTGGGTCAAGCCGTCCACGTGGCCCAGTGGATGGCCAATGGAAGACCCAGGATGGCCAATTACTTTACCCTGTGGCTTTGGATCAATTGCTTAACCTCTCTGGGCCTGAGTTCTTCATCCATAAAAAGGAAATACTAATATGTAGCATACAGAATTATGATGAGAACCAAATGAGATTGAGAGTAAAACACCTGGCACATAGTAGGCACTTGATATATTGACGATGACAGTGCCGATGAGGAAAATACCCAGACGTGTCGGTGGATTTTCAGTGGATGTGTTGTCGGTGGATCTTCCCAGTGAAAAAGAGCAGCCTTCCTTTTTTTTTTTTTTTTTTTGTTCTGTCAGTTTTGCAAAAATTAAATTACAAACTTATTGCATGGTTGTTATTTTTAAAAGCAAACACACAATACACACATGTACAAAATAAAATAAAAGCTGGAGTCCTCTTCACTCCCATTCTGCTCACCAGGAAGAGCTACTGTTAACTGGTGCACGCCCTTGCTGATGTTTTTCTACACACACACACACACACACACACACACACACACACAATTTTAAAGCAACATTAGGATCATACTATGCATATTGTTCTGCAACTTGCTTCTTTCTCAAAGCAGGCGTCATAGCCATTTTTCCAAGTCAGAATACATGGAGCTAGTCCAGTGCTATGGGCTGAATTGTGTTCTGCCCACAAATTCAGATGCTGAAGCCCTAACCCCACAGTACTTTAGCATGCAGCTGTGTGTGGAAATAGGCCCTTTAAAGAGATAATTAAGTTAAAATGAGATTATTAGGATGGACCTTAATCCAATATGACTAGTGTCCTTATAAGAAAAGGGGGTAGGGACCAGGTGCAGTGGCTTACAACTGTAATCCCAGCACTTTAGGAGGCTGAGGCAGATGGATCATTTGAGGCCAGGAGTTCAAGACCAGCCTGGACAACATGGCAAAACCCCGTCTCTACTAAAATTACAAAAAATTATCTGAGTGTGGTGGCACACGCCTTTAATCCCAGCTACTCAGGAGGCTGAGGCATGGGAATTGCTTGAACGTGGGAGGTGGAGGTTGTAGGGAGCTGAGATCATGCCACTGCACTCCAGCCTGGGTGACAGAGCGAGACTCTGCCTCAAAAAAAAAAAAAAAAAAAAAAAAGAGAGAGATTGAGATCAGGACACAGAGTAGAAAGAGACACCAGACATGCCCACACAGAGTGATGACTATGTGCAGACACAGTGGGAAAGCTGCCAGCAACAAGCCAAGGAGAGGGCCCTCAGAAGAAACCAATCAACCCTGCTGATACCTTAATCTTGGACTCGTAGACCACAGAGCTGCGAGGAAGTAAGTTTCTGATGTATAGGCCACTCAGTTCATGTTATTTGTTATGACAGCCCTCGCAAGCAAAGGCATCCAGTCTTTCTTAAGACACAGAGTATTCCATTTTATAGACGGCACATAAAATGTATTGTGGACTCTTAGTTTTTTTCCTGTTTTATGTTTATTCCCAAGAGTGCTGCAAGTAATATTTTTGCAATATGCTTTGTGTACATATGCGAGGAGATCTGTAGTCTCTGTTTCCATACAAAGAAGGAATGACTAGGCTGAGGATACGCACATTTTCAATGGTGCATGAATTAGCTGTACCAATGGAAACTCCAGTAGTGCCGGCAAATTCCTGCCTTTCTATACTCACCAAAGCATAATTTCGAGGATGTATATATTCTGCGGCCATTAAAATGTAGTAAAATTGACAGTCCACAAAAGTCTGACTCTCTTGAACTTGACTCTACCCGTACTGACCACCCCTGCCTGTGCCAGGACCTTGACCCCCTCAGCCACCTTCGAGAATATACAACCTTCCCGAATAGATAACGCTCTCACCACACTCTTCATTGTGAACCCAAACTTGACAACAACAAATGCCCATGTGGCAAATAGAAGCACTGATTTTAATTTTGTAAGAGTATAAATAGATTTGAATCGCACATAATACATTGGATTTGGGAAGAAAATATTTCATGACAACCTGCCAATATATTTGTTTTCTTATCTTTTAACAAATAGGGATGGAGATTGAAGACTGCTGAAGAGAAGAGGAGCTGACAGTGTCACTCAGCAAGGCCATTGTCCTCATCTGGCTGGCCTTTTGTCTGGAAAGCAAAATCAGAAATGGGAACCCTCTGCTGTGGTGGAGGTGAACTTGGGGATACCACAGCCCAGGTCCTTCCTGAAGAGTACAAGGAATTTACCCAAACTATAAAGGGCTTTGCCTTCCCTCCTACTCTTTCATACGTGAGGATGTCCAAAAGAACCAATCATTAAAGGAAGTCATGGCGGGGCGCGGTGGCTCACACATGTAATCCCAGCACTTTGGGAGGCCGAGGCAGGCAGATCATGAAGTCAGGAGATCGAGACCATCCTGGCTAACACCGTGAAACCCTGTCTCTACTAAAAATACAAAAAAATTAGCTGGGCATGGTGGCGCGTGACTGTAGTCCCACCTACTCGGGAGGCTGAGGCAGGAGAATAGCTTGAATCCTGGAGGTGAGTTTGCAGTGAGCCTGTATCTCACCACTGCACTCCAGCCTGGGCGACAGAGTGAGACTCTCTATCTCTCTCTCAAAAACACAACAAAACAAAACCAAAAAACCCCCAAAAAACAGTAAGTCATGACCTATCAGCCACTCGAAAGATGTGTTGAGGGAGACTGGTTGTCCCTCATGGTGGCCAGAGTGCTACTTTGGGAAGAAGGGAGAGTCTGAACATTGATCTGTGCGCCCATCTGTCTCCCACTCTGGGCCACAGGCTACTTGGAAGCAGGGGTCATCAAATTCATCTAAGCCTGTAGCCCAGCACAGGACTGGACACAGATCTTCTCATCTTCTGACACAGTCACTGCTAAGACGATCTCATCCTGCTTTATAGCTTTAAACACTGACTATATGCTGATGACTCAGATTCCTATGTCTAGCTTAGAATTCAGTCTTTGACTTCAGCATTTATATCCATCTGTCTATTGCCACCTCCACTTGGAGGCCTAATAATCATCTCGAACTTAAGACGTTCAAAACTGAACCGTGGATTTACACTTCCCCCCAATCCGATCCACCTGCAACTTCCTGATCGCAACTGCTGACAACTCCATCTTTGTAGTTGCTCAGACAGAAACCTTGGAGTCATTCTTGACGCCTCTCATTCTCTTATTTCTCAAATCCTGTTGACTCTACCTTTAAAATGTATCGAGAATCGTTTCATGCTGTCATCCTGGTTCTTAGCCACTGTGGTGGGTTGAATTGTGGGCCCCAGAGAGATATCTCTAAGACCTAACCAAAGGAACCTATCAATAGGACCTTATTTGGAAAAAGGGTCTTTACAGTATAATTAAGGACTTCTAGCTGAGATCATCCTGGATTCATAATGGGCCTCAAATCCAACGACAGGTAGCCTTGTAAGAAAAAAGCAGAGGGAGATTAGAAACACAGGGACACAGAGAGAAGGCCATGTGAAGACAGAGGCGGAGATTAAAGAGGTGAAGCCCCAAGTCATGGATGCCTAGAACCACACCAGAAGGTGGAGCCAAGGAAGGATCCCCCTAGAGCCTTTGGGAGAAGCACACCCCTGCAGGCACCTTGATTGGGATGTCTGATCTCCAGAACTGTGAGAAAATAATCCAGCTGTTTCAAGCCACCTAGTTTGTGGTAATCCGTTACAGCAGCCCTGGGAAACGAATGCTGTCATGGTGATCATTCACCTGGATTACTTTAATAGCCTCCTAATTGGTCCTGTTTTCGCCCTTACCTCCCTGTGGCCCTTTCCCAATACCTATGCTAGAGCAATCCTATTAGAACATGTCAGACCACTGTACCCAACTCAAAGACTACCAGTGGCTCTCAATTTAACTCAAAATAAAAGCTAAATTTTTTGCATGGCCTGAAAGGACCTGTCTGAGTTACCCCCTCCTTTCCCACTCCCTCTGTCTCTCTCTTTCCTGCCTCTCTCCATCTTGCCTGCCCCAGTCCAGCCACAATGGTCTCCTCTCTGTTCTTTGAACATGCGGAGGGCTGTCCCTCTTAGACCCATGCACTGGCTATTCCCTCTGTCGGGAAGGTTCTTCCCCCAGATATCTGCAGGCCTCACACCTTTGCCTTCATTAAGTTTGTAGAAACTGCACAGAGAGGCCTCCCCACAACCCTCTTAAATATGGGAACCCTCAGCATCCCCCACTTACTTGGCTTTATTCTCCAGCCCACTCTCAGAATATATTATTTCTAGTGTGCTATACATGCCATTCACTTATTATGTTTATTGTTTCTCTCCCATCAGAATATAAACCCACAGGCCTGGCATGGTGGCTCACACCTGTAATACTAGCACTTTGGGAGGCCGAGGCAGGTTGGATCACTTGAGGTCAGGAGTTCGAGACCAGCCTGGCTAGCATGGTGAAACCCCATATCTACTAAAAATACCAGGCGTGGTGGCACATGCCTGTAATCCCAGCTACTTGGGAGGCTGAGGCATGAGAATCATTTGAACCTCGTAGGTGGAGGTTGCAGTGAGCTACTACATTCCAGTCCGGGTGACAGAGTGAGACTGCCTCAAAAATATATATGTATATATTTATACATTATATATGTATATACATTGCATATATTCACATATATAATGTGTGTGTGTATATATATATATGTATGTATATACATACACCCACAGGGCAGGGATTCTTGCTTGTTAATTGTTGAGTTAGAAGAGGGTCTAGCCTGTAGCAGTGGCTCAATAAATATTTGCGGTGTGAATGAGTAAATAAATAGCTGTTAGTATACTTTTTGTATTTTATTTGATTATAATTTTCCGACTGTCATATATTCACATTGTACAAAATTTTTAAGTACACAAAATATTTACAGCAAAAGGTCTTCCTTCCATGCCATCCATCCAGCCCCACTTCATTTACTCTGCCCGATGGCAACTGATACTCGGTTTATTTTCTTTCCTTCTAGACTTTATCCACTTACGTATCTCTGGTTTTTTTTTTTGTTTGTTTGTTTTGTTTTTTTTGAGGCGGAGTTTCACTCTTGTTACCCAGGCTGGAGTGCAATGGCGCAATCTTGGCTCACCGCAACCTCCGCCCTCCGCCTCCTGGGTTCAGGCAATTCTCCTGCCTCAGCCTCCTGAGTAGCTGGGATTACAGGCACGCGCCACCATGCCCAGCTAATTTTTTGTATTTTTAGTAGAGATGGGGTTTCACCATGTTGACCAGGATGGTCTCGATCTCTTGACCTCGTGATCCACCTGTCTCGGCCTCCCAAAGTGCTGGGATTACAGGCTTGAGCCACCACGCCCGGCCTATCTGTTTTTTAACACTGAAACTCGAAGGTATTTCATATCTGCACATAATAAGTCCCTCATTCCTTTTTCTAGCACTGTAGCTTTCCGTGATATGCATAACCCTTAAAATGATTTAATAATGGACATTTAGGTTATGTTAAATTCCTTGATATTTACGTTCCAATGCTAGAAACTTTTATATAGATTATTTTCACACTTTTGAATGTATCACTGTGGATTAGTACATGTTTAAGATAACTGAACTTTTCAAATGAAACTTTTAATAAACTTTGGGTCAGACCACTTGTGTGTTTCAAGTCTCCCTCAGCCCTTAACCCCCAGCAGGGGCTGACCACCTCACTCACCGTGTTCTCTGCTTCTCTTGGTCTCATTCTGGCTGGGGTTCATGTACGGAGTCCGCTAAGAGCAATCACTGTAGTTCATTGGATGCCTATTGGGTACTTGGCATTATGCAATGTACTTTGTTTAATCCCACTTAATCTTCTATCAGGGAGGGATTAGCATGACCATTTACAGTTTAAAAAACTGAAGTTCAGAGGGGTTAAGTAACTGACTTTCCCAGGGTTATCACAGTTGGTAAGAATGGAAAGCAAGACTTTTTTTCAGGTCTTCACCAGAATCTGGACTTTTAATCACTACATACTTAACCTCTCCGTGCCTCAGTTTCTTCAACCATAACATGGGGGAAATAATACCAAAGATTTCATAAAGTGGTTTTGAAGGTAGGTGAAAAAGCAGCAGGGAATTGAGTGAATCAGAACCAGTTGGGAAAAGAGTTGGGGGCAGGTCACAGTGAGTGTTTAGAGACGATCAGTGTTCCTGAAAATGTTAACCAGGGGTACCCACACTAACGTCACTTTAGGTATGTATTTAACACACAGGTTCCAGGGCTCCTTCCTAGAATTCCTAGGGAACAGAGCATGGGAATCTACTTTTAAACCAGCATCCAGGTGAATCTGATACACACTGAAATTGCAGAATTTTAGGCTCTAGAAAACATACATATTTAAATTTCATAAATATTTAAATTTGTAGCTGCATCCAGATAGTACCACTTTAACTCTATCATAAGCTTCCTTTTGCCCTTCCTCCTTACTCCCCAGACACAAATCATGTTTTTCTCAAGACTAGCATAATCAGTAATCTCTTCAAAAAAGAATCCTGGATCTCAAACCCCAGAAATATGGGCAGGGGGTGATACTGTGCTTCTGTTTTCTCTTTGTTGAAAAAAACAAAAACAAAAATCATAATGACAGTTGGCCCATGAGTAAAGTACAACTGTGGCCTAGCGTCTTAAAGGTACAGGGACCCATCCACCCTCATGCTGTGAAAGTGACCCCAATGACTATGAGTCATTCAAATCCCCTGAATCTTGGGGCTAGTTTTGTGACCCAATATGTCCTACAAACTAAATAGGCGATGGATAGGTAGGTAAATGGTACTCATTAACATTTTGATCATGTGTGGCATTTCCTATTACTAAATGATCCTAGTACACAGATTATTCACTATCACTATCAACAAATTACAGGATGCAGAGAATGAAATCAGCAAAATGAACTATGAAGGTAAAATTCATTTGAAATTCAATTTAGTGATAACATTAGGTTTCAATTAGTCTGCCCAACTGTTTGAACATCTTCCTTTTGCACCAATTTTTTTTAAAAGTGCAATTAACCTTTTTACTGCTCAATTGCTTTTGGGTGCAACAATATCATTGTCACACGGCTCCTATTGTTGTGGAGTGAAAGGATTAAATGATGAGTCAGGATGAGGGCAGTGGAGTGGGGTTTCTCCTCATGACTGAAGGGCTGGGGAATCAGGGCCCAGGAGGGGGAAATGAACGTTGTTTGAGCTGAGGCTTCCCCTGTGGAAATCTGGTATTGCTGCTATTGTCTCTAAATTCTTGTAGAAACCTTCTCAGGACCATCTCCTGCTCCAGATGTCTTGCTCCCTATTTCACACAAAATGGCTTGTATTCTACATTTCCTGTCAAGTTTCCATAAAATTCAGCCCCTTCTCTCACCATCTTATTTCCTTTCATGAGTCTCTGACACCTTTTATTCGATTGGTCTGGGTGGAGAGCTGGAGTCCCATCAGACTCCAGCTCCCCCTCAGCTCCCACAGGCAGGGTCACCTCTTCCAGTCTTCTTCCAGTCAGACCCAGCCACTCTCTTCCTGCTTGTGTCTGTGGTGCCCACAGTGGTCTGGGTCCTCACCGCCACTTGCTTTGTTGCAGCACTGCATTGCGACAGCCTCACCTCTACCCCACAATCCACCCGGCACACTTTTGCCAAGCTTTAGCAGACCACTCTCAGACTCAAAACCCCACTGTGGCCAGGTGCCGTGGCTCACAGCTGTAATCCCAGTACTTTGGGAGGCCGAGGCGGGTAGATCACCTGAGGTTGGGAGTTCGAGACTAGCCTGACCAACATGGAGAAACCCTGACTCTACTAAAAATACAAAAAATTAGCCTGGCATGATGGTACATGCCTGTAATCCCAGCTACTCAGGAGGCTGAGGCAGGAGAATCACTTGAACCTGGGAGGAGGAGGCTGTGGTGAGCCAAGATCACGCCATTCCACTCCAGCCTGGGCAACAAGAGCAAAACTCAGACTCAAAAAACAAACAACAAACCCTGCTGCAGCTCCGTGCTGCCTCTGCCACTGAACCCAAGCCTCCTTTCAAAGGCCACCCCTCACCATCTCTGGGGCGTGGCCTCCCCCACCTCCTCCGCCTCTGTGTGCGGGTGTAATGTACAGGCAGCCCACTTCAAACTGACCTCCTCCTTAGCCAAAAACATGCTGTGTGCCTTCTTGCCTTCACACCTTTGCTCATGCCACCCTCTCACCTGGAAAGAAAATATCTCCCATTTCTCTCTCTTCGTAAAATCCTTCTTACCCAATGCCCAGCTCGAACCTCACATCTTCCAGGAAGCCTTCCCTGCCACACCCCAGGCTCCAGTGACCTGTCAGCTTCCAGCGGTTCAAGAACTTATTGCCTGGGACGTTCCTTTTTATCTTTAATAACGTGCTTTGTGATTTTCCTCTGTGCTCTCAGCTGAATTGTACATTCTTTGAAGGTAGGGACACGCCTCATGGTTCTTGCTTCTTGCCGACGGTCTTGCTTAATGGGCAACGGCGTTTGTAAGCCTTTTTTGAAAAAGGATGGCACCGATTTCTTTCATCCACTGTGTTCAGGGGACAGCTCAGCTGTGGTGAGAACCAGGAAGCCTACGCTTTGGAGCAGGGTGTGGTGGGCGGGCTGGCCGGGGTTTCGGTGAGGCAGGCAGCCTCAAAGAGCAATCGTAACATGTGGACACGGCGCTCGTGCTGTAAAACTGTCTT
Source organism: Saimiri boliviensis (assembly GCF_048565385.1). NCBI lineage: Eukaryota > Metazoa > Chordata > Mammalia > Primates > Cebidae > Saimiri > Saimiri boliviensis. The sequence continues at coordinate 9,427,096 of NC_133450.1, read as the reverse complement.
TTGTCAGCTGTTCTGGCTGAGATCATCCTGGCTGCTACAGATCACCCGTTATCTCTCCAGAGCCGCCGCCACTTCTGGGAGACACAGGAGTGCAGAGCTGTTCCAAGGGTCTGCAGATGAGGCAGTTTCCTATCCTGCCTTCACAAGCAGCTGCAGAGAAATAAGTCACACCTAGACAATAAGAAGCCTCCATCCTTTAGCAGGCTGGCAGCAGAATTCTTCATGGATCTGAGGAGAATCTCCATGAATTCTTGGGATTCATCCCTAGGAACCCCATGGGGGTGTGGCCCAGATATTGAACCTGTTCCTTCTTAGGTCTGAGGATAGAGAGAAACAGCTTCATTCCTCTCTGGCCTGTAGCTCCCTTCCCTTAGCTTCCAAAAGCCAACCCAATTCTCCTCTGTACTAGCTAGCTGCCATTTATTAAGCCACCATTTATGTGCCAGGAGCTGTGCCCAAGTGCTTCCCATATTTTGTCTCATTGAATTTTCATAGCACCCTACAAAGAAAAGATGCTCTCATTATAGAGATGAGATTCCTTAGGCTGGGGGCAGTTAGCAAATAGCAAACACAGCTGGTCAACAGAGCTGAGTTCAGATTTCCTCTTTTATTTTTTTCTTACCTTTTTTTTTTTTTTTTTGAGACGGAGTTCCGCTCTTGTTACCCAGGCTGGAGTGCAATGGCGCGATCTTGGCTCACCGCAACCTCCGCCTCCTGGGTTCAGGCAATTCTCCTGCCTCAGCCTCCTGTGTAGCTGGGATTACAGGCAGGCGTCACCATGCCCAGCTAATTTTTTGTATTTTTAGTAGAGACGGGGTTTCACCATGTTGACCAGGATTGTCTCGATCTCTCGACCTCGTGATCCACCCGCCTCGGCCTCCCAAAGTGCTGGGATTACAGGCTTGAGCCACTGCGCCCGGCCTCTTACCTTTTTTTTTGAGACAGGGTCTCACTCTGTTGCCCTGGCTAGAAGTGCAGTGGCATGAACACAGCCCACTGCAGCCTCGACTTCCTGGGCATATTTGATCTTCCCACCTCAGCCTCCCAAGTAGGACTACAGGCACATGCCACCAGGCCGAGCTCAGTTTTTCAATTTTTTTGTAGAGGTGGGGTCTCATCAGGTTGCCCGGGCATGGTGGCCTGACTACATCCCTGACTGTTACGGATCACCCTGTTACCTCTCCAGAGCTGTCGCCACTGCTGGAAGACACAGGGAGTGAGCAGCTGCTCTGAAGGTGAACTGGGCTCAAACGATCCTCCTGCCTTGGGTTCCCAAAGTGCTGGGATTACAGGTGGGTGGGCCATTGTGCCTGCACAAGATCCCCTCTGTCAACCACCACACAAGCTGCCTCCTAACCCAACAGGTCCAGAATCCCATCTCCTCTGTGACGGCCTCCACCTTCAGGCTGCCTAAATCACGGGATTGCTGCCAACACCCCGCACTCGTTCCTTTCTGGCCTGTTATAAAATGATGGCATCAGGTGCTCGTCCTGACATGTGGGCTACAAATATGTGTGGATCTCGGAGCATCATGCAGTGTTTCCCATGAACTAAGTATTTGGGCAGCAGCCAGGTTGTCCACCTCCAAGCCTGGCTGTTTACACTCTCTTTAGGGTGTCAAGGTTCAAAATGAGGGTGTAGGTGGGTTTCAGGTCATTGTGGCTGCTGTGTTCCCCTCCTCCCATCCCACATACTCTTCGGGATACTCTTGCAGATAAAGATAAAGGCAGAAGGGCAAGCTCTTCCCAGTCCCTTTCTTGGATTTAAATTCTGGCTTCACACGTGCTGGGTGCCTTAGTAAAGGACTTTAACCTCTTTGTGCCTCAGTTTCCCCTCTGTAGTATAAAGACAGCCTATTGCATTGTCTGAGAAGCAAATGAGATAAAGGATATTAAACATCTAGTACAATATCTAGCACACTGTGGGTTTCCCACAAATGTTGGTTTCTTTCAGATTCCAAAAAAATAACCGTGAGTGTAACTGGAACTGGAGAATGAAGTCTGAACAACAGACACACCTCAGACCACATGCCCACACTCCAGGTGAGCAAGATCCAGCCCCCTATCTCAGCTCTTAGCTCATTTTCCTATTATTGCAGCTCTTCCTCTTCCCTAGGGTAGACAGCGCCCTTCCTAGAGAGGCAGAGAGAGAAGGGAGAAGGAAGCGAGGTTAACCCCACCTGGTACACGGCTGCCTCTAACGACGGCGCAGGACATGTCTCTCCCCTCCTCCCCAGCTCACTTTGCATACATCTTCTCACACGACTACAGACAACTCTGTGGAGGTTGCAGAGAAATGGAGCAGTAATCGAACGGAGTAGTGGAGTCAAGGGAGGGCTTTTTAAAGACGGGAGGTGTTATTTAACACATTGAAATGACCAAATAGAAAACTTAGTGGAAGAGCAAAGGCTGCTTCCACTGAGTTTGGTCTGGCCATTTTATCCGGCCTCCTTTCATTCCCCTTGAATTTTAGGCTGGAGTTCTCTTTACTGTGTCAGTGACTCAGTGAAAGCTGTTCATCCAGTGGAAAAAGCTTCGGAACGTGAGTTCGAATCCTGGTTCTGCCCATTATTGGCTGGGTAGCCTCTCTGGGCCTCTATTTCCTCCTCATTAAATTGAAATAATAATGCTTACCTCTTGAATTTGGGGTGAGGATTAAAGGAGTCATGTTTGGCCTGGCCCAGCACTTAGTAAGACCTCAAAAATGGTCATTGTTGTTGCTACCAACCTTTTCTTTTACTGAAAAGGTTCTTCCAAGTCTTTCTGATATGCACCAAGTCCCTTGTTAGGAGCCAACTGTAAGCTACAGTTCTCAACACTAATATGTGAGCTCTTAGGAGCATGAACATGGGCTGGGACTTGAGATTTCATGATTATTACAATGCAGCCCTCCTTAGCAGCGGCTGGGACTTGGCTTTTCACCGTTATTTCGACACAGCCCTCCTTACCTAACCCTCACATACCTGCCTGGGTTTGCCCCTCTCTGTAGGTGGGTGTTCCCGGGAACATCACGTAAGCATGATGGTGTCTCCTGTACCCTAAACATGTCTGACAGGGAGGGGTTCTGCAAGGTGAGCAGTCACTCTGCCTTTTAACCCCCTCCCTGTTCCGTATCAATGACTGGGCAGCTGGGGGCAGTTGCTGTGAGTGGGCGCACCTGCTGTGGCCCATCAGCCTGTGTCAGACTCGACCCTGAGGGCAGATAGGGCCCCAGCTAATGAAAAGCTCAGAGCCACAGCCTGGAGCAGCTCCGCAGCTGCTGTCTCTGTTTTCTTTCTCCTTTTCCTTTGTGTTTGGCAGCTCTGGCCCTCCGCACAGCACGACCAGCACTAGAGACACAAGCACTGAGGTTCCCTTCTCCAAAGATCAAGTAACAGAACACATTCTCTGGCTCACCTTGAAGAACAAAGACTTGAGAAAAGCAGCCTGCCTGGGGATGAGGAGGCGGCTGCCTGCTTGATGTGATTTCAGGGTCTCTGGAAAAATCTCTTGAGCTCCAAATATTTTCCTGCTGTAAACCTGAAACTCCATCATTGGAGACTCAATCTTTTTTAATTTGGAGCAGTGGTTCTCAAAGTGAGGTCTATCTCTGCCCCACCCCATCCCCAGCAGCATCCACATGACTTGGGAATTTATTAGAAATGCATATTCTTGGGTTCCCACTGCAGACCCCCTGAATCAGAATCTAGAGGAGGGAGTATTTGTGTTTAGGCCCTGTGGGTGATTGCAACCCCACTGAAGGGCACGTCACCCAGGAGGGAAAAACTCATCAGCATTATAACTCTGATTTATTGCTCAGCTTGATGGACTACGAGGAGGTACAGACAGGGACAGGGACAGGGGCAGGGGAGGGGAGGGGAGGGCATGTCTTGTCTGGTATAGAGCAGTCAGACGGACTTGGCATAGACTCCTAGCTCCTCCTCCTCCCTCTGTGGCCCTGGGCAAATTATTACTTCATTTTTTTCGGCTTTCCTTTGCTCCACTGTAAAATTCAGATTGTGTAACCAACTCCCAGGGCTAAAGATGAAATAAGATGTAGAAAGTACTTTCCACACAATAGGTGCTTCACGAGTGAGCAGTCGCTCTCTCCAACGCACCCCACATCCTCTCTGATAGAGGAGAGGTCTAGGCAGATTGGCATGTCAGAAGGGAAGGCACCAGAGGTGGGAAATTCATGTATCATAAAGGCATGAACCAGGAAAGAAAGGGGCTGGAAGTGGATGAGATGTCAAGACACGGAAGTGCGGAGGATAAATGAGAATAAGGAGCCCCCTAGACTCCACTTATCTGGCTTCTGCCATTTTGCAGGGACTGGCCCTAAGGCCAGGGTCTCATCTCTTGTGGCCCAGTCTCATCACCACCCTTTCCAGATTCGTTGCTTACTTTCCCCCTTCTTCATTCTAACCTCTGTGGGTGCATGACTTAAAGGTCTGAAGTTTTCCTGCAGGGAGATATGACCGGTGGAAATATAGAAATGGTGAGCTTTACTGCAACTCAGGATCTTTAGGGTTAAGAAAAGAGCCAATAGTTGGTGCAGAGACCACTGTGGTGACCTGACCTTGCTCAGACACTGTCAGGGTCTCCCAGCCAGCCAACAGGCAGGCAGCAGAGAGCGTCTCAAGAGAAGGAGAAGCGGGTGTGTGTGCCCCAGAACAGCGAGCTTCCCTTTCTTCTAAAGACTTCACACTGTCTTGAGCCTTTGATGGGAGAGCAAATTAAGATCTCAGTCTCACTAGGAGAGCTCACATGATATGCCTCTCGGGCAATTCTACCTCCCCAACCCCAAGCCAGTTCCCTATCTCTCCATTGCCAGGAATTTCAGAGTCAGTGTTTCATCATTAACTTAAGGGTTTAATCCCTATGAGAATTTTCATCTCCATTAAGCTGTATTCTGGGTTTGGGTTAGTCAGTCTGGATTCAAATCCCAGCTCTACCATTTGTTAGTTCTTATATTCTGGGTTAAATATTTAAACTCTTTGAGCCTCACTTTCTGCCTTTGTAAAATAGGGACAGTGTTTTATACACACACACAGGCATATACATAGATGTGCTGATTATTTCAGGGTTAAACATGTACAGTGCATTATTTGGATTTCTTATGAATATATTTCTTTACAGCTACAAAAGGAGTTGGAGGATCAAGAACTGAAGGGAATGGTTGAGATCAGGGGTGGCTAATAGGTCTCAGCGCTGAATGTGGGTGGACTCGCAGATGCCCGGTACACTGCATTGTCAGTTTGTGAAGGATTCCAAGGCAGCCGACTGCGGTCTTGGCAGACAGCGTGTGACAGCGTGGAAATGTCTGCTCCAATGTGGGCAGGGTTCTGAAAGCGTGTGCAAGCCACATTCGCCATCTCTGCTCTAGTTGCTTCCTGCCTGAAGGCAAAAAGACAGGCTGTGACTCTTGCAATTACCTGAGTAGAATTATAGAAGCCATTACCTGGGATCTTCAAAGGCTCCTGCAGAAAGAGTAACTTAGCCTCTTAATTGAACGCAGCCTCCCATTATCATTCTGGAACATCGGAGCTGTCCCCAGTCATAAGGCACAGCCTTCTTGATCTGATAATAGTGTACTCTCCAGGAGGGAGGACTCCCTCGTAGTAGCACCAGACACAGTGCTGTGACACACTGTGAACCAGAAAGATTTTGAAGACGGTTTCATCAGGGTGGGGTGGGAGTTGCGGACCCAGAGGTGGGTGGGACTTAAAGGAATCAAGCACCCCAGGTGAGTCCAAACTCACCCCATGGCTACTTTGGAGATCAATTGCAGCTTTTGTGTGTTTCCCAGCTGGAGATCTGTGAGGCTTGCGGGTGTTTTACATTATTAATCAGCTAGATCTTTTTCCTTCTTAACAATCTAGTCTCCCTCCACATCTGTGGAAGCTCTTTGAAAAGCAGGCAGCAGTGCATACATGCAGTGTTTAATAGAAGGGGCAGGGCAGGGCCCACGTTTCCATCAAGCACAGCAGGCTTTGTGCCTGGGGCCCATGGGACTTTCAGGAGCTGTGAAGGTGTTTAAATTCTGGTTTCTTTTAAAATAGGAAGAAAAAATGAATATAATAATAATGATATAAAGAAATGAATGCAGCTTCCATTATACTTGTCTTTATAAAACCCATGCAATCGTAATATATAACTTTTAATATTTTGTTATGGCAGAAGGGGTCTACAAAGGCAGAAGTGCCTAGGGCTGAGGGAAATCATAATCCAGTCAGTCCTGAGCATGGGATTGGAAAAGATTTGAATGGGTCTGAAGACAAATCTGTGGTCCTCCCTCAGGCCCTATTGACCCCAAGACTTTGAGCAAATCGTGCATCTGGGGTTGCAGTTTTCTCTGTGGTCCAGTGTCCTGTAATGGCCGGAGAGGACTCGTTCTCCCCTACCTTCTTTTTCTCAGCCCTATGCTCTGAGGAGATAATAGCTGTAAAGTGTTTGAAGATGTGCAAACGTGCAACAGGTATATTAAAGGTCAGAATCTTTATTATCTGGAGGGAAGATGGAGACCTGTCTACTCCAGGAATGGATGGCTCCAGAGGGAAGGTGAATGTTGCCATGACACTCTAACATCTACCAGGTAACCACCATCTGTCCCATTCCTAAGAAAAAAATCAGTTAGGAAGAGGCTGGATGAGTAAACTGGGGCTTTCAGGGGTTACGGGGGCTCCAGGGAACCTGGAGTCTTCAGAGAATCACACAGCTCTGGCTGTAATGCTGAGCAGGCTTCTGGAATGACCCAGGAGAGGGAAGGAGGGAGAGAAAGGCCAGAGAGACACCAGGTATGAGAGACGTGACCAACCTGCAGACCGGGTGCTTATCCTATTCAGTGAGTACCTAAGCTGAGATGAAGAACTGAAACAATTTGGAAATTAAGGGACTTTTTGTAGAAAGTAAAATGTTCCTCTTTAAAGTTTCCCTTCTTGTTAAAGAATAATAATAACAAATGTTAGAAATAATAGTTTCTTTTAAAGACTAACTTTCTTCAAAGCCTTCTTGCTTTTTGCTGATAACTCTTTGTTAAGCCCTATCCTGTGTAGCTGTTAGATATAAAAGAATAAGTACATACTATGTCCTTGTACTTTAACCAAGATATTTATGTTATTACTTTTCTAAGCCCTTTCACACGCAACTTTCTCTTCCTTCCTTATTTGGACTTCCCCCTTCTTTCTTATTTGGACTTCCTCTTTCCCTTCTATTCTCCATTGCCTTTACCTATTCAGAAAAGTTTTAAGTTGTTAGCCAATTGGGTTTAGTTTAGATTGTGAGGCATAGCTCCAACCAATAGAGATCAGACACAACAGCAAGGACCCAATGTGTAAGGAATGAATATGCCTGCCTTTCCTTTGTTCATTACACTCTTGTGGCAAGATGGCTGAGGAGTAGTGCCCTTTCTGCAGAAAGCAAAATTGTCTTGCTGAGAAAACTTCTTTGTCTGAATGCTAATTTTTCCTTGTGGTACCTGGGAACAAGCATTCTGTCTCTAATGCTTTTCAAAAAATAGGCTATGGGAGAGTTAGGGAATACGACCCCAAAAAAGTTGAATTACAGTCTGCTGGTCTGGGGTATGATGCAACCACCTCCATCTCCCCAAGGAATCGCCATAAAATCAACATCACCACAGCTCTTGGGAGTTGAGTTCCATGTTTTGGAGATGCCACTAACTACCAGCAAGTCTTGCATGTGTGGCAACAAATCACCTGCCTCATGCTCTTCTGCTTCCTCCTTCTTTACTTCTCTTCTTCTTCCCTCCTCTCTCCCCTCTATTTCTCTTTCCCTTTTTTTCTCCCCTTCTGGCCTTTCCTCTTTCTCTTTTCCTCTCCCTCTCTCCTTTCTTTCCCTCTTTCTCTCTCTCCTCAACTTCCCTCTCCTCCTTCCCTCTCTTTTCCTCTTATTCTTCCTCCTCACCTCTGGCAAGTGGAGAAAAGTGTGCCCACTGGAAGTCTCCCAATCATGCGGACCCCAAGGCCACAGAGTCTGGAAGCGTCCTGAGGACAGCTGCATCACCATCCATCATCTTTTTGATGAACGGAGCTCTAAATGGCCTAGTCTGAAAGTGGCACAACCCAGATTTTGCCAGTGGCATCAGTGATTTAAATCCCATTGCTTTTCTTTTGCTTGTACCTCTGTAGGATAGACCAGGGGTAGGGCAATGGAGGCAGCGCTTTCTCTCAGTCTGTGAGGACTGGGATCTTGGTGGCCAGCCCCACCCAGCTGTGAAGCAGTCAGACAGCAGGACCCCAGCCTGCCAGCCTACAGTGCAGAGCCAGCAGGCTGAGGACTGGCAATACCAGCACCTTCATCTGTAGGGGAAAACCAAGGACCTGACCTGGCTCCAGAAAGAAAACTCTTGACCCCTACTCTCCCTACCCTGCTGGGAAAACAAAGAAGGGAGTCATCTAGAAAGAGGAAACCAGGCTGGATGCAGTGGCTCTTGCCTGTAATCCCAGCACTCTGGAGGCCGAGGCAGGTGGATCACTTGGGGGCAGGAGTTCGAGACCAGCCTGGCCAACATGGTGAAACCCTGTCTCTACAAAAATACAAAAATTAGCCGGGCATGGTGGCATGCACCTGTAATCCCAGCTACTCGGGAGGCTGAGGCAGGAGAATTGCTTGAACCTGGGAGGCAGAGGTTGCAGTGAGCCAACATCGCACCATTGCACTCCAGCCTGGGCCATAGAGTGAGACTCCATCTCATCAAAAAACAAACAAACAAACAAACAAACAAACAAACAAACAAAAACCAACAACAACAGTAATAACAACAAAAACACAACTAGAAAGAAAAGAAAAGAAAAAAAAAAGGAAATCCAAGACTAGGGTGGAGTGATGGGCTGGGTAAAAGAAAGAAAGGGCTGGCTGAACCCCCTCTACCTCTCAGACCTCCCTGCCCCAGGCCTCAAAGCTGCTGTAATTAAGAATCAAACAAATGTACCTAGTAATCAAAGGCCATTTTTTAACCTTATCAGATGGGCAAAATAGTAAAAGGTTTTGAAAAGTTGGCCACTAAACAGGTGCTCTCAAATCTTACTGGAAAAAAATCACACAATCTTTCTGAAGACACAATTTGAAAACACGTAACCCAAAATATATTCTCTGACCCAACAATTACACTTCTGAGAATTTATCCTAAGAAATCATGCATGCCATTTAGAATTACCCACCAAAATAATACCAGAATTATTACAATTAAAATTGTCCTTTTGGTTATATTAGTGAAAAGTCTGAGACTTAGAGAAGTGGTTAACTAAATTGTGGTACATTTGACCAGGCACAGTGGCTCATGCTTGTAATCCCAGCACTTTGAGAGGCCAAAGTAGTTGAATCTCTTGAAGCCAAGAGTTCGAGACCAGCCTGGGCAACATGGTGAAACCCCGTCTCCACTGGAAAAAAAAAAAAAAAAAAAAAGCCAGTCATGGTGGTGCACACTTGTAATCCCAGCTACTCCAGAGGCTGAGGCATGAGGATGGTTTGAATTCGGGAGGCAGAGGTTGCAGTGAGCCAAGATCACACCACTGCACTCCAGTCAGGTGACAGAATAAGACTCAATCTCAAAGAAAAAAAAAGTGGTATATTTATTCAATGGAATTCTGAATGCTAGTTAAAAATGATTGTAGAGATGGATTTACTGACATGGAAGATGTTCATGATATACTGTTTAAATGGGGAAAGTTGGTTTCTGAACAGTATCTATGTTATGATCCTAACATAGGATAAAGAAAAGAAAAAAAAGAACAGGATACAAGCATATCAGTTATCTATTGGTGTATAACGAATTACCCCCAAACTTTTCACCTTAAAATAACAAACCTTACCTCATAGTTTCTGTGAGTCAGGAACTGAGAAGAGGCTTCTGGCTCATGTACCGTCCTGAGGTCGTTATTAAAATGTCAGCTGTGGCTGCAGTCTCCTGAAGCTTGCCTGGGCTGGAGGGGCTGCTGCCAAGACAGCTCACTTACATGGCTGTGGGCAGGGTGCCTCAGTTTCTCACCACATGGACTTCTCAGTAGAACTTCTTGAGTTTTCTTGGGGCATGGCAGCTGGCTTCCCATACAGCCAGTGATCCCAGAGAACAAGACAAAGATTGCAATGTCTTTCATGACTTAGCCTCAGAAGTCACACTCTGTCACTTCTGCAATATTTGATTCAATTGATTATACAAATTGGCCCTATCGGTGTGGGAGGGGATGATACCACTGCATGAATACTAGGAGGCAGGGATCCTTGGGGGTCATCTTGGAGGCTGTCTACTGGAACGTTTGTATTCGTTCTTTCAACAGTGTTTGGGTGCCTACCAAGCAAGCATCAGACCCTCATGGTACCATACTCAGGGTACACCCATAAACAGAGAGACGAGGTCCCTCTTCTCCTGAAGGTCACCTTCCAGGGGAGTGGGAGGGGAGAGGCCCCAATGAAGTAAGAATTGTAAAGAGTGGTCAGTATCTGAAGGGCAGCATGAGGAAGGTGATGTCAGAGGAGCAGGCAGGGGCCGGGTAACAAGGAACCTTGCAGGCCGTGCAGGGAGTTTGGATGTTATGCTAAGGATGACAGAGAGCCACTGAAGAGTCTTAAGCTGAACAATGACATGACCTGAGTTATATTTGTAAAAGATCACTATGGCTCAGTGTGGAGAATGAATTCAGGGACAAATGTTGAAACAGAGGCCAGTTTGGAGTTTATAAAAGTACTCTAGTGGCGGTGGCTTGGATGACTACACAAGAAATCCTGATGGCCATATGCATATCTCAACCATGCTCGTATTATATATGTACGTATATATACACACACATATATATCCATATATGCATATATAAATGTATATATAGTTTTTCTCTTTCTTCCCCCACCCTCTGGCCTAGCAGAGTGTTGGACACATGGTAAGGAGGTGGGAGGCCAAGTGAACACAGAGTACTGGTCATTGAGAGACCACATCCTCTTTCATTGTGTGACGGTCACTCCCATTCTGTTCCTCAGTTTCCTCATTCATAAAATGTAGCAAGCTCATGAAGTCAGTGATATGCCGTTTTTTTCTTTTTCCTTTTCTTCGTTTAGAATCAGCACCCTAATAGATAAACCAGATGAAGGATGAAGGAGTGCAGTGGCAGAAGCAGAGGGAGCCTCAGCCTCCTCCTTCTCCTCCGGCTGCATAACTTGAAACCTGCTGAAAGAAGCCCCGGCTGACCCTTCTGTCCTGAAATGCTCCACATGCCATGCATTTCGTAAACACTCAGGACCAGCCAACTGTTTTGATTTCTGCCAGCCCTTTCCTGCCACCACATTGAAGTGCTCTGTTCCACGTCCCTCCACCTGGCGGTATCTGGACATTCCATTCCACTCCATTCTTTGCACACAGGGCTGCCCAGCTGGAAATGCTGCACTGTCCCCCATGGGGAGGGAGGTTCAGTACCTGGGCACAGCTGATGAGTTTTCACTCATATTTAATATCAAGACATGGGGCTCCCTAGGGAGGAAGAAGCTGCTTTGAGATCCCCCTCATAAGCTATCTGATGAGTGGCTGCTTTTCTCTAAGCTCCTTGGATGAAAACTGTCAGGGGAGATTTCCTGGCTGAAATCCTTCACTCCCTCCACAGCTGTGGTCTGGACACTCCCACACCCTCCCTGCAGCCCTGACATCTTTTCCTTCCCAACCAAGTAATGCACTTGCTAGCCATGGACTTGAGGGTAATCTCACCCCTCTGAGCCTTGGCACCCTTATCTCTAAATTGCAGATAATCAACATCTACTATTCAGCCTGTGCACATCCGTGTAGGTATTCCAGTTGCTACAATGTTCAAATACATCCATACTGATTGGTGAAAAGCCAGGATTCTAAGACCCTAGGTTTCCCTCACCCTAAACACTGCAGCTACCTCCTCTGAGGCCCCCAGACATCCATAGAATCAGCAGCCTAAGGGTCACGCCTGACCCAGTAGGAACCTGCAGACCCAGCTGTAGGGCTGTAACCGAACTCAGTTCTCACAGGCTGGTGTCTGGGCCTTACCCGTTGTTAAATACTATATATTATCCTTGATCATGGTGATGCAAGATTACGTACATAAGGCACACAGCACTTCAGTTCCTGGAACACCAGAGAAAGAACGACTTTCACAGTCCTCATGCTTGGCAACGTTGGGCCTCCCAAGTTTATTTTCCTCGGTTAAAGTCCGGCTACAATTTATCCTCCTTCATCTTTTCATTTCACCCCTTGTTTCCTCTACTGAAAGTTGAGACATTGAGGTTAAGACCTGGTTTGTGTGTTGCTTTCTAAATGTTCTTAGGTCTTTGTGTGGTTTTATGCCTATTTTCTTGTGGGCTGATTTCAGATGTGATAAGGTGAGAAGAGGTGAGTGGTACAGGAGAGACCGTTCTTAGTCTTTTGTCTACACTGGCACACCCACAGCCCTGGGACTCATCCCCCACTGTACATTAAGCAGTCAAAGCTGCCTGGCCCACTTCACAGAAACCCACCCTGCAGACTGAGTGGGTTTGACTTACTGAGCGCTGTGGCCAAGTACACACTTTAAAATGATATACTGCATGCTTCTCAGTGCCTGTCACTGGCTGAATGGTGGCCCCCCAAAAATATGTCCATGTCCTAACCCCTAGAACCTATTAATGTGACCTTATCTGGAAGCAGGTTCTTTTAGATATTATTAAGTTTCCAATCTCAAGATAAGATCATCCTGGATTTTTTTGTGGGCTGTAAATCCAATAACTGGTGCCATTAAAAGAGAAAAACAGGGCCCAGTTTGGTAGCTCACACCCGTAATCCCAGCACTTTGGGAGGTTGAGGTGGGTGGATCACTTGAACTCAGGAGTCTGAGACCAGCCTGGGCAACATGACAAAACTCCATTTCTTAAAAAAAAAAAAAAAAATTAGCCAGTGTATGCCTGTAGTCCCAGCTACGTGGGAGGCTAAGTCGGGAGGATCACTTAAGCCTGGGAGGCAGAGGTTGCAGTGAGGCAGAAGTTGTACCATTGCACATCAGCCTGGCTGATAGAGCTAGATAGACCCTCTCAAGAAAGAAAAACAACAGGAAAGACATAGAGAAAAAGGCCATGTCCTAATGGAGGCAGAGATTGGAAAGGCACAGCTACAAGGAATGCTGACAGCTGCTAGAAGCTAGAAGAGGCAAGAAAGTATTTACCCCTAGAGCCTACAGAGGAACTCTGCCCTGTGGACACCTAGATTTCAGACTCCTGGCTTTTAGAATTGTGAGAGAATACGTTTTTGTTACTTTTAAGTCATCAAGATTGTAGTAATTTGTTACATGGACCACACAGGGCCTAACATACTGAGTGGCTCAGACTCAGTAACTAAGGATGAGCTGGGGTACAGGAGCTGCTGCTACAGCAAAGACCCCAGATAGCAATCGACAGCTTAAACACAATGGAAGTTTATTTCTATTTATCTCACATAAGAGTCTGAGCATAAGCAGTGAAGACTGATAAGGTAGCTCCTGGGTGTCAGGGACCTGGCCTCCACCGTCACCTAGAATGATGGCCAGCCTTGTGGTTGACTGATTTAATATAGCAACTGGCCCCTACTCTGCCCCCCTGCACTGTGTCAGTGCCCCAATTCTTTTTCCCCATAGCACATATTTTAATAGACAGTATAGTTCGTTTGTATTATGTTTATTGTTTATTATATGTCTCCACTGTTGGGCTAGAAACTCCACTGGGGCAGGGATTTTTGTTTTGCTTATTCACTAGTATATCCCAGTGTCTAGAATAGTTCCAGGGATATGCCTGATGCTCAATAATATTTTTAATTTCTATTTTATTTATTAATTTATTATTATTATTATTTTGCTTTGGGATGCTGAGGCAGGAGGATAGCTTGAAGAGACGAGTTTGGACCAGCCCGGGCAACATAGTGAGACCCTATCTTTACAAAACATTTTTTAAAAAACTAAGCCAGGTGCGGTGGCTCACACCTGTAATCCTAGCACTTTGGGAGGCTGAGGCAGGCGGATCACCTGAGGTCAGGAGTTCAAGACCAGCCTAGCCAACCACAGCCAACATGGTGAAACCCGTCTCCACTAAAAAAACAGACATTAGCTGAGTGCAGTGGTGGGCATCTGTAACCCAGCTACTGGTGAGGCTGAGGCAGGAGAATTGCTTGAACTCAGGAGGCAGAGGTTGCAGTGAGCTAAGATCACACCATTGCACTCCAGCTTGGGTGACAGAGCAAGACTCGGTCTCATAAAATAAAAAAATAAAAAATAAAAATTAGCCAAGTGAGGTGGCACACACTTGTAGTTCTAGCTACTCAGGGGGCTGAGGCAGGAGGCTTGCTTGAGCCCAGGAGCTCAAGGCTGTAGTGAGCTATAATCATGCCACTGCACTCTAGCCTGGATGAGCAAAATCCTCTCTCTCTTTCTCTCTCCCCGGCCCCACTCCATTCCACCTCTATTTCCTAATCTGATCTCTGAGAGGGGCAGGAAAAGGCAGCCCCAGGTTCAGAGTCCAGGCCTGTGACTCTCTCACTACCCGCTTCTTGCTCGATCTCCCTGAAGTGGATTCCACCCGTAGCACAGACCTTCTGACTATTGGGAGCAGGGCAGAGGGCCAGTGAGCGTCTTTTGACCCTGATCCAGGGCCAGAGAGCATTGGAAGCAGAAGAGGATCTGAATTTCCTCATCCAACAAAATGATACTGCCAACCCTGAAATCAAAAGCAATGAGAAGTAGAAAATCAAGGCTCAAAGCTCTTTGTCTGTGCAGGCCATTTGGCTGACTGGCTGGGCACACAATCAAGAGAGAGAAGAGAGAGAGGAAGAGATTGGAGAGAGAAGAGAGAGAGGAAGAGATTGATTGAATGAAGTTGTCGCACTACTTTTTTCCACTGGCAGGGACAGGGCAAAGGCACAATGTAACCCAAACTCTTTTCCTGTATGCGTATAACCTGGAAGTGGCAACATTTTATCCACTCACATCCCAGTAGCCAAAATTAGTCATATGGTCACATTTGACTGCAAACAACACTCCCTTTATTTTGAGTGCTATGTGATCAGGTAAGTTCAGTAAGTCTGCTAATAAAAGAAATGGGGAGAATGGGTTTTGGAAGAAAAACTATGAGTCTCTAGCCAAAATGATGGTTCAATAAAGATAATTTGTATATATATATATATATTTTTGGACAGAGTCTTGCTAGGTTGCCCAGGCTGGAGGGCAGTGGTACGATCTTGGCTCACTGCAACCTGCACCTCCTGGGTTCAAGCGATTCTTCTGCCTCAGCCTCCCAAGTAGCTGAGACTACAGGCGTATAGCTAATTTTTGTATTTTTAGTAGATATTGACCAGATATCTGGTCAACAAATTTTAGTAGAATTTGTTGACCAGGCTGGTCTCAAATTCCTGACCTCATGATCCACCTACGTAGGCCTCCCAAAGCGCTGGAATTACAGGCCTGAGCCACCGCACCCAGCCAAGATTATGTATTTCTAATAAGTGCCTAGGTGATTCCAATTCAGGGGGATAGGAGTCCTGGAAAAAAAAAATTCACATCAATTTCACAGTATGTCTAAGACAAGGTTCAGAAAGAATATTCAATGCATTCATTTTATAGGTGAGAAACCTAAGACTAGAAGGGTGAAATGACTTACCCAAGGACACCTAACCAGAGTGAAACCTCGCATGTCTAACTCCACGCTGAATCATCTTCCTGTCTAAGCACCCCCCTTCTCCTGAAAGACGAAGCCTCTGAGAAGGGCAATGCATCAGGCCAGGGATTTTCAGTATGAGGACCTGCAGCATCTGCATCATCTACGAACTTGTTAGAAATGCAAATTATCAGGCCGCAACCTAGACAGAGGAGAAGAGGCAGCAATCTGTGTTTTCACAGGAATTCAGGTGATTCCCATGCGCTCCAAAGTTTGCTTTAGGCAAAAGATTGAACCTCTAATAGGACAATTTTCAGAATCCACGGCAGCTTTAGGGGTGGTCTTTTCTGTGACTCCGCAAACAGTCTGTTATGCTCTGAGAGATCACTGAGGGGCTGGGCAAGCAGAGGGCTGCTCAGATGAACGAAAGAACTTAGGCCACACACAGGTGCCTTCTACTGGACGGAGTGGCTACTGTGGACCCAGGAAGGCCCGTGGCGTAAGCCCAGAGCAGCAGCGAGGCTCAGCTCCTCCGCAACCCAGACTCAGAACCTCTCAGTCCAGCGGTTGCCTGGGCTGCCCACCAATGTCAGCCTCTTTTTCTTCCAGTTTCTACAAACCAGCTTCTTTTCTCTCTAGACTAAAAAAGACCACTCCTTTTTCTCTTCTGGTTCTTTTTCCTTAAAATATATATATATATATATATATATCTGAAGGAGGAGAAAGTTCCATTCTCCTTTTCAACCAAATGTTAGCAAACTAGAAATTAGACCGTAGGAGAGGAAGTTGGCTTAAGCTTAGGGCCTCCTTTGAGATTCTAATCATCGGGTTTTCTTTGCTCTTCCAGCCAAAGATAGCCGTCGATGGATTCCAATCCAAGTAACCCTGCTTCAGGTTCCAGGAAGCTCAGGCTGTTTGTCTTCCTTAGTCTTGGCTCTTGCTAACTTACTGCATTACTATGGGCCAGTCCCCTAATCCTTCTAACCCATACCCCTAATCTCATTAACCCATACGCTTAATCCCACTAAACCTTACCCCTAATCTCACTAACCCTTACGCCTAATCCCACGAACCCTTAGTTTCCCCATCTGTTTAATAAGGGAATTGAACAAGGTAAGTTAACTTTGTGTTTCTAAGCATTGACTATGGAAACCCTAGACATTTGGATAGTGGGCCATAGGAGAGCACCACCAACCCACCTCCTGGGGACAGCATGCCTAGATTACCCAGGAAGGACATAGTAGCCTGACAAACTCAATCCACAAACACAAGTGAAGAAATCCCTAATTTAATTAAATTGCCTAATTTAAAGAAAACAGCATTGTTAGGAAGGTTTGTCCAGCATTTAATTTGTCTCTATCCTTATGACTTTAGAAAACCAGACAAAAAGAGTCCCCTTAAAGAATAGGCAGACAAGCTGAAGTGGCATGTACTCAGCTTGCTATGATGTATTAATTCATCCATTCATCTATTCCTTTTTTTGAAATGATTCTTGCTCTGTCACCTAGGCAAGAATGCAGTGGCATAATCTTGGCTCACCACACTTCCACCTCCTGTGTTCAAGGGATTCTCCTGCCTCAGCCTCCTGAGTGGCTGGGATTACAGCTGCCTGGCTAATTTTTGTATTTTTGGTAGAGATGGGGTTTTGCCATGTTGGCCAGGCTGGTCTTGAACTCCTGACCTCAGGTGATCCGCCCGCCGCAGCCTCCCAAAGTGCTGGGATTACAGGTGTGATCACAGTACCTGGCCTCATTCATTCACTTATTTTATATTTTATCTTCTTCCAATTTGAAGCAGATGTAACAATGCTAAAAGCTATTGCCTTGCTGCTATAGGACAGTGCTGAGAGAGGGAAGAGGCAGAGGAGGGGCAGAAGAAGAGGCAAGAGAAGCGAGAGAATAACTGACAAGTAGCTAAGAGAAAAAAGGAAAAGAAAATACTGTTTCTAGCAAAGTTTCATTTACTAAGCAAACAACGCTTGCTATTTTTCTCTGGCTCTGCTCTCAAAAGGCCTCTGCTGAGCATTATCGATTGGACACCAGGGCCACCATCCTCCTGCCAGGCAGAATTCATCAAGGCAACACCAGCATTTGCAGGAGATGGTTTTCTGGCCCTGATGGAGCAGGAGCCCAGCAGATTGCTTGCAGGAGTAATTTGGGACCTAAGTACACCCCAAGGAAATGGGAAACTGCAGTAAGATGAGAGACACTAGGGTAGAGGGCTTACTGAAGTTGAGATTCGCTTCCTCCCTGGGACCAGGATACTACAGCCCCTGGACAAGGCTTCCTGCCCCCAGAGCTGGCTCTGGAGCCCTGCACACAGATTGCGGCAAGGCCTTTTGATCAGCCAGTCAATTAATTAACCAATAGAGCCGTCTTTATTGAGCACTTCTCAAGGTATCCTGGGGAGGTGCTTGAACAATGCCCTCAAGGCCTTTGCTAGGGAGAAAATGTTATCACACAGTTTAAAAAGAGCCACTCTTGAAAGTGAATCAGTAACTTTAAACATTAAAGGAAGGAAAGAGGAACAGTGTGTTACTATCTGCAGTGTCCAACTCTCACTAGGAGAGCCGACCCAGAGGCAGGAAGCTAAATTCAAGGCTCCTAAAATTAAACTTTTGAGAAGTGAACCCTTCTTCATGACAAACAGGCCACCGGCAGTGCAAGGCCGAGCCTGGGAGCGAACCTTGCAAAAGGCAGGGGAGGTGTTGCTGGAAGGCTTCTGAAGAGGGAAATCCCCCCTCAGCAGGGGCCCGCAGGGGCCACTGGGGAGAGATGGGATGGAAGAGAAGATGAAGAACAGGGGAAGGGATGGGAAATGTTCTCAGAGGAGGCTATGGTAGAAGGAAAGGCAAGGCTGGAAGTGAAAAGCGTAGTTGGGGCCCAGAGTCATGGACCAGTGTGACTGGAGCCAAGCCTGCCCCACATTTTGGGCCTGGGAAAAGTCAGAATGGCCCTCTGGGCAGAACCATGGGAATGCTAATAGCTTACATTTGCTTGGTGCTTAATCTGTATATACAGTGTATTGACTAATGTAACCCTCGGAACAGTTTGATGAAGTGGGTACCACTATTCTCTCCATTAGGCAGGTAGGCAAACTGAGGTACAGAGAAACTTCAGTAACTAGCCCAAGGTCACCTAGCAAGTAAATGAGGGAACTGGAATGTGAACCCAGCAGTCTGGGTCCCAGGCCTTGAATCCTTAACCACTATGCTATCCTGTCTCCATCTGTATAATCAGAAAAGGGAGCCAGCGCGTGAGGAAGGTGATGATTGCAATTTGGGACTTGCTGCTTTGAAGTGGATGCATCTACCAGTCAACTGAGAGCCAGGGCTACCGCAGAGGGTGGAGGGTTTGAGAATGTTCTGATACCTGCCCATACTCTTCCTGTCCTTGGGGAGGGCAGAGAGGGCACTGGAAATTGACCGTTTTATTTTGTTTGTCACTGAGCTGGTCTCTAGGACAAGGTTAAATATATGTTAAAATGTACACACACACACACACACACACACACACACACACACACACACACACACACACAGAGTCAGCAGCATATCATCCATTCTCTCTTGGCTAATACACAGGCAGAAGTCTTTATGCTGAGCGGATCAATGACCAGTCAGAGCATTCCTTTCACCCACATACACAAAAATCAATTAGTCAGTCTGAACTAACAAAGAGGAGCAGCAGCATGGCCCAGCTGATGAAACACACTTCTAAGAAAGCTTACACTGTGTAGTTCGGGCGTCCCCAGACTTTTTACACAGGCGGCCAGTTCACTGTCCCTCAGACCGTTGGAGGGCCGCCACATACTGTGCTCCTCTCACTGACCACCAATGAAAGAGGTGCCCCTTCCTGAAGTGCGGCGGGGGGCCGGATAAATGGCCTCGGGGGGCTGCATGCAGCCCGCAGTTAGTAGTTTGGGGACGCCTGGGTGTTATTCATTTAACCTTCAAAATAACCCCACGAGGTAGGTACTATTATCATGGCCATTTTTGCACATTGACACATTCCCTGTGGACAAAAGTCTTTAAGGTAAGAGAAACATTTGTTGCTGGAAAGACTCTGAGAATCAGGACACCTGGCTTGTAGCTCCTACTTCGCAGCTTGCAAGTGTGTGATGAGTCTCAGTCTTCTCATCTGTCAAACAGGAGCAGGGGTTGGAGTGCAGAATCACTAAAGCTCTTTTCTGCTAAGGCTCTAGGATTCCAGCACTGTTCCCAGGACCTCATATTTTCATTGGCTTCCTGGGCCCAGCCTGACTGCTCAGCTCCTGCCCCCAGCTGTCCCTTCAATAGCAGGCACAGGCTATGGCTTCCATCCAAAGCTTTGCCTTCCCAACTTGCCCCAGGGCCTTCAGTGAGCATCTGTCACTTCTTCCTGCTTCTTGTTGTGAAGTTTGGGGGAGGAGTGGCACCCTGTGGGGCCTGGCCAAAAGGCCAGATTCTTCCCCATCTGGCTGGGACAGGGAAGGAGCGTGGCAGACGGTGAGCAGAGCTGCCCTTGCCCCGACCTGGGGGGCCCGTCACCTGCCACCCTCACTCTGGCTGCGATCTTGCTTGGTTGGCAGCACCCACGCTGCAGCCCAGCCAGTCAGCCAAATGGCCTTTACAGACAAGGAGCTCTGAGACTTCATTTTCTACTTCTCATCGCTTTTGATTTCAGGGTTGGCAATTTCATTTTGTTGGATGAGGAAATTCAGATCCTCTTCTGCTTCCAATGCTCTCTGACCCTGGATCAGGGTCAAAAGAGACTCCATGGCCCTCTGCCCTGCTCCCAATAGTCAGAGGGTCTGTGCTGCAGGGTGGAATCCACTTCAGAGAGCAGGAGAGCTCAAGCAAGAGGTGAGAATTGAGAGAGTCACAGGCCTGGACTCTGAACCTGGTTCTGTCTTTTCCTGCCCCTCTTAGAGATCAGATTAGGGAATAGAGGTTGAATGGAGTAGGTGACCACTGGGTGGTCTTTTCAGGTCTTAAACCTGTTCCCATACATCAGGTTTGGTACACCACAGCCCACAGGCCAAACCTAGCCAGCTTCCTTTTTTATTTTTTATAAATAAAGTTTTATTGGAACACTGCCATGCCCATTTGTTGTAGCTGCTTTCACGCTACAGACTTGAATAGTTACAACAGAGACCATATGTGGCCCATAAAACCTGAAATATTTACTCTCTGGCCCATTACCGAAAAAGCCTACCAAGCCCTGCTCTTCATAGCTATTCTCACAGTTGCAGGGGTTATGGAATTGCCTACTGCTCTCCTTTTGGCCAAGGCTGGGTGATAATACATGTCTCTTGTGGTTAGGTGTGTTTCAGAGCTCAAAGCTGCTTGGATTTCAGTGTATGCATTGCGTATATGGAACTATCAGACATCACCCATGGTGGGGTCTGGAACAACATGCCATAATCAAATACAGTCACTCTTCTGTAGTGAAATATGTAACTATGCCCTCTACACACAATAAATAAGACCACAGATATGTTCCCATCAATGCAAGCCAGGTTCTACCACCTAATGTACTCAGGTCATGTCAGATGCGGCTGCAAAATGAGTTACAAAAATCAGTTTTAGATGTCAGAGCACTAGGGGTATCAGAATTGTTGCTAAAGAACTGTGTTGTCATACTGCCACTTTGTTGGGCACTGGAGCAGAGGATCTCCAGTCCTAGGAGGGGTATCGTTATCTATTTGGCAGATTAGGAAACTGAGACTCAGAGCTGGCATGTGGCCAAGGCCACCGAGTTAGTGAAGAGCAGAGCCCAGACCCAAATTCAGACTTATCTCCAAGTTCTAATCCTAACCTCCTTTAAGACCAAGGTGTAATCTCCTGACTGCCTCTCACCTTTCAGGAAGTCTTCCCTGAGAATGAAAGTCTACATTTACCTCTGAATTTTTCCTTTTTTTTTTTTTTTTTCCCTTGGCTTTGAAACCAGCACTTAATTATATGTTACACGGTACTGTTATACCTCAGTGGTCTTCTCATCTTTTTGAGGGCAAGGTCCGTGAATTCCATTTTTTCTATCTTCCCCACTGGGCTGAGTGCTCAGTGTATCAGTGATGATTCATTGTTGATTGAAAGAAAGTAACTCCTCTAGGCTGTAACTTTGCTTCCTGCACCCAGAAGGGTATGGAAAGGATGTGGTGGGCGGGAGGGAGGTGGTCAGGCATTGTCCACGGAGTAGAAGGACATGGAACATAGTCTATTTGTCTCCCATGAAACCTTGACACTCCTGAATTAAAGAGGTTGGATTTGGAGATGCATACATATGAAAATGAAGCATACATGTGTCATACTTTGTTAGGTTGGAAAATGACATGGGAAAGCTATATATCTGTATACAGATATCTCGATCAAGAGCAGCCAGCAGTCAGAGGTGACCAGCCCTCTGTGGTTGGTGCTAGCAACGAGGATAAAGACAGGGTCTGCTTTTAGAAAAAGCATTTAGGTGAATCTCCTGGCTGAGTGCTCCTGTGGGGCTTGGATAATGCTGATGAATATGTGCATTTTGAAATGATCAGGAGTCGACCTGATAATCCATCATATGTAAAGACGCCTCTGGGAGCAACTAACCCTTTCTCTGCTCCTGTGAAGTTCAATCCCTTATGAGGAGGGGCTCCTGGGCATCATTACCACAGGGTTTATCATCATTATCAGCCCTCATGGTTGCCAGGGTGAGTTCCTGAAAAGCCTGCTTATGTGTGGTACTTCGATAAAGCTCTGTCTAGGACAAGCCTCACAGCTGCTCTCAATCGTCTTGTGATCCAACCCATTGCATTCTAGGAGACTGGGTGAGGTGGTAGAATAAAGCCTGGCCTCTGGAATCCGGCACCTGGGTCTGGATCCTGACTCTGCCACTTAGTAGCTGCCTTGCCTTAAGCAAATTACTCACCTTCTCTCAGTCTCAGATTTTCATCTATAAAAAAAAATTGCTAATAATACCTCTTCCTCAGGGTTCTTGTGAAAAATAATGCGATCGCCATTATTAAATATTTGTATAACCAAAATTTAAGTCTCTTCCCTTCCTGTCCACCATTAGTCGCTGTGTTAGTCTATTTTCATGCTGCTGATAAAGACATACCTGAGACTGGGTTAACATATAAGGAAAAAGAGGTTTAATGGACTCACAATTTCACATGAGGAGGCCTCACAATCCTGGTGGAAGGCAAAAGGCACATCTTATATGGCGGCAGGCAAAAGAGAGAATGAGAGCCAAGTGAAAAGGATTTCCCCTTATAAAACCATCAGATCTCATGAGACTTATTCACTACCATGGGAACAGTATGGGGGAAACTGCCCCATGAGTCAATTATCTCCCACTGGGTCTCTCCCACAACACGTGAAAATTATGGGAGCTACAATTCAAGATGAGATTTGGGTGGAGACACAGCCAAACCGTATCAGTCTCCAAAGGCAAACAGTAACCTAGACAAGAGAGGACATAGTTGTGGCACACATGCTGCTCCTCTCTTCCAGAGCCTGTGGTAGGCATCAGTAATCAATCGCTGGACTGTCCTCTGTTCTGCGAAGCTCAAATGAGGCCCCAGAATCTTCAACATGGTTTTCCATGCTGTACAATCTGCTAGGACCTAGACCAGTGTCTGCAGAGCTCTTTCAGTTCATCCCTTCATGATGAAGGAATCCCAGCTGAAGCCTAAGCTATGATCCCAGAATGTTCAATAGACTGTTGGGGCAGGCCCACTGGGGTCTATTTCCCAGGGACTAAGGAGTCTCCCGGGGAAGAATTTATGCTAAGAAAAGAGAGAAGAGAGTCGCAGAAGTTAGGTTCAAGGTAATGGCCCATGGTGCTGGAAGTGGGGATGTAGAATCTGCCACTCAGGGTGACCTCTGCCCATCCCTACCAGGCAGATGCCTGAGCCCTTTTTTATAGGGAGGGCTACACAAAAATTATAAAAGCAGTTTCTCAATACTTGTCAGAGATAGTGATGGTCTAAGACAGCTGCCACTTTGAGACCAGTAACTGCTTCCACTATGGCAGGGAACATAGTGCCTCCAGCCTAGATCCCCATGCCAGGTGTTGGGCTCAGCAGGTGATGGGCATGGGCATCTTCAGCATACGCACCAGAGAGCAGCAGCCACAGCAGGGCCCTTGGTGACACCCCCCATGCAGCAGGCATTGGCAGATACCCTCTGTGGCTGCTGCTTATGACATTGGTGGTGACCAAAGACTTCAGCACAGTGGGGCAGAGCAAATGAGCAAGCTGGCGTCAGGGGCTCTGCGTCCTCCACAAGCACAGCCAGTCACCCATTGGGAGCCCCCAGAGCAACCTGGGAAGGAATTTAAGGTGTCACAGAATGAATAGGAAGCAGCCAGAGGAGGGTTTTAAAACAGTATTCCTAGAGTTTCCTCCAGTCCAGCCCCTGGCAGCCTAGGAAACTAGAGTTAGAGTATGATATTGAGCCATCATGCATCTCATGTCATTTTTCAAGTATTCTTTTTATAAGTCACCTCTGGAATCTCTAAAGTGAGAAGAGTGTCTTTTGCATGCTGATGAAATGACTGGTAGCTTGAAGCCCCTAGATGGCTTTAGAATGGGGACTGGCCACAGGGAAGTCCCTCTGGTCAGGATTTTCAGCTCCATCCCCTAACCTCTAGGAGGGCAGAGGAGCTGAAGGTTAAGTTGATCATCAATGGCCAATGAAGTAATCATTCATGTCTGTGTAATGAAACTTTCATACCAACCCAAAAGGACAGGATTCAGAAAACTTCCAGACAGCTGAACATGTGGAGGCTCCTGAAAGGTGGTGCACCCAGAAAGGGCATGGAAGCTCCATGCCCCTTCTGCCATACCTCTCCCTAAGCATCTCTTCCATCTGCTGTTCCTTTGTAGCATCCTTTATAATAAATGGATAAATGTAAGTAAAGTGTTTCCCTGAGTTCCGAGATCCTCTTTAGCAAATTAATCAAAGCCAACGAGGGAGTCATGGGAACCTGGATTTATAGTAGATTGGTCAGAAGCACAGCAAGCAGCTGGGGGCTTGTGACTGGTATCTGAAAAAGGGGGATGTCTTGTGGGACCTGGCACTATCTCCAGGGAATAGTGTGGCGTTGAATTGGAGCTCACCCAGCTGGTGTCTGCTACAGATGGCTTGGTGTATGGAGAAATACCCCCACACATCTGGGGTCACAGAAGAATTCTATACTATGTTGTGGTGAGTAGAGAACAGAAAAAACACACTTTGGTTTCTCCTTTGTATCTAGAAGGTATACCAGGCGTCCCCAAACTATGGCCCGTGGGCCGCATGCGGCCCCCTGAGGCCATTTATCCGGCCCCCCGCCGCACTTCAGGAAGGGGCACCTCTTTCATTGGTGGTCAGTGAGAGGAGCACAGTACGTGGCGGCCCTCCAACAGTCTGAGGGACAGTGAACTGGCCGCCTGTGTAAAAAGTTTGGGGACGCCTGGTATAGACCCTAGAAGCAGTACTTGGATTTTATGTCTCATTGTGTCCTCCGTGGTCTCCAGTACAGGCTGGCATAATGGTAGTTCCTCAAAAAAAGTCTGGTCAAAGGAATGAATTAACAGAAAGAAGGAAGGAGGGACAGACGGCTAGGTGGGTGAATGAATGGATGAACGGTGTGCCGCCCTGCAAGCCAGCACTGACGGTCCTCTATTACTGATTACTATGCATGTGTTTTCCTCCCACCCTCTTTTCCTTCCTTCAGGTATTTTTTGCTTCCTTAGTTCTCACCAACCCCATCTTTGGCTCCATTGTGAGCGTCCTTTCTCATAATTTCACTCTCTTGAGATCGGAATGAAAAGCCGGGTCAATTTTCCATTAATTAATTCATTAATTAATTGAGTCAATAACTGTTTATTGAGCTCCAGCTGTTCCTTTGTCCGTTCATGCAGTCACTTGACAAGATGTTTATTGAGCGCCAGTGGTGTGTCTGATGTGGTGCCAGAAGCTAACCGATGGGGAAACAGAAAGATCTAAGCAAGATCCCTGCTCTCTGGGGTCCAACATCTAAATGACAAAATGGACAGAAACCAGCAAACACTGAGCGCTGCTGACCCATTGCTCCCACCTTGATCAGTGTCCCCCACTTCAGGTTGTGAAGGTCAGCCCACCTCCAAACCCCCTGCTGTTTAGCCTCTTGTTCTCTGTTAATTGGTCTAACACGTTGCCTGCAGTGGCCACATAATTAACATGGCATTTACAGAGGCAGGCAGGCACTATCTGCTCGCTACCACCCTCCACCCTGATTCTTGCCTCGTCTTCAGTCCTCCCTGCTTCTTCCTCATCTGAATCCTCTGAACTCAGAATTAGAAGAAATCTTGAGGAGCTGCTGGTTCTCCCGTGCGGAGCACAGGTGCCCCATCCACAGCCTCCCAGAAGCTTGTCCCTTACCGTGGCCCCCAGCTCCAGCAACAGCCTGCTCTCTCTGCTTCATGAGCCTCCTGTCCTGCTCCATGAAGGCATGTTCCCATGTTCAGCTCAAGTTGACCCACTTTGTCTGGACTGCATAAGTCAGAGCTCAGGATAATCCTGATTCATCTTTTGAGCTGCAGCCTTTCAGATTTTTTAAATCATAGCTATTACATTCCTTTTCAGGATTTTCTTGAGGATAAATACTTCCAGTTTCTCAGTTTTTCCCAATTCAAATATGACTTCTCACAATCCTGAAGATGTTTCTCTGGACAGCCTCTGGTTTCTCTAGAGACCCCTCAAAATGTGCCCCATTACCCAAACTGACTACTGCAAAGAGGGCTGCCCTGCAATTGAGGTCAGCTGGGTTATTGCCTGTTTTTTTTGTTTTGTTTTGTTTTGTTTTTTGGGGGGACGGAGTCTCACTGTTGCCCAGGCTGGAATGCAGTGGCACAATGTCAGCTCACTGCAATCTGCCTCCTGGGTTCAAGCGATTCTCCTGCCTCAGCCTCCTGAGTAGCTGGGATTACAGGCGTCCACCACCATGCCAAGCTAATTTTTTCTACTTTAGTATAGATGGGTTTTCACCATGTTGCTCAGGCTGGTCTCGAACTCCTGACCTCGTGATCTGCTCGCCTCGGCCTCCCAAAGTGCTGGGATTACAGACATGAGCCACTGTGCTCAATTCATTGCCTGGTTTTAAGTGACCACTCTATTCCTACTTGTGCACCGTAAGTTTTTATTAACTACGATATACGTACTATTAGCTCTTTTTTTTTTTTTTTTTTTTTTGAGACGGAGTTTCGCCCTTGTTACCCAGGCTGGAGTGCAATGGCGCGATCTCGGCTCACCGCAACCTCCGCCTCCTGGGGTCAGGCAATTCTCCTGCCTCAGCCTCCTGAGTAGCTGGGATTACAGGCACGTGCCACCATGCCCAGCTAATTTTTTGCACTTTTAGTAGAGACGGGGTTTCACCATGTTGACCAGGATGGTCTCGATCTCTCGACCTCGTGATCCACCCGCCTCGGCCTCCCAAAGTGCTGGGATTACAGGCTTGAGCCACCGCGCCCGGCGCACTATTAGCTCTTATTGAACTTAGGGGCAACTAAAACTACCAAGCCTTGTTGACATGGATAAAATAAAATAGCGTTATATGTTAAGGTTAAAATAATCCACAAGGATTATCTGCTGGTCCAATCTACTACAGAAAGGAAACTGAGGCCCAGAGAGGTCACAGGATAGTGCAAAGTCTCCGAGGTTGTGTGGAGCTGGGCCGAGCCAGGACTCCTAACTCCTGATCCAATGCTCTTTCGAGGACACCAGGCTGCCTCCTGATTGGCAGCCATTTTGGAGGCGAAATAGAGTGCGTCTTCTACTTTCAAGTCCGTTTTTCTCATGCAGTGCTTTATGCTGCTGGATGTTTGAACCCAACGCATGACTCTGGGTTTAGCCTTTTGGGATTTCATCTGATTCATTTCATTAAATCTGTCGAGATAATTTCCACCTTGATTTTGTGAGGCATTGCAGTGGCAGGTCCTCCCAGGCTTGTGTCTGGCTGATGTATGGAATTTTCTCGAGCTCTGGGTGCTTTTCATTCTGTGCCCTGTGCCAGTGTGTTCCACCGCAAGCCTGGCAGAGGAGACACACTGTCTGAAGCCAGACACACGTGCGCTTCCTTCTCCCAGTCCGTCTGCCTGGTGGATGTCTTCCACGTGAGTCTCTCTCCCCCCACTTGCCTCTTGTCCTGCTTACTAGGCAGGAGCCCCACAAATCCATCTCAACTGTACCACCAGAGTGGAACTTGGAGGCAAATATGCCAAGCAGGATTTTGTTTTATTCTGTGAAACTGTCTTTCTTGAGAATCTACCTGTTGTAGTTAAAAAAAAAAAAAAATCCCCAAACTACGCATACATACAGACATGTTTCCTGTCTCTTTATGGACTCACATTAGTAATCTCACATTATTATTCTCTCCTTAGTTTTCTTATCTGTGTAAGGGGAGGAGACAGAAACTCAGGGCTAGCGAGCATCTGCTCTGTGCCAGCAGCTATGTCAGGGGCTTCATTTATGTTTGCCTTTCATTTAACTGTCAACACAAGCCTGCAGATGATATCCCCATTTCAAAGAAGAGAAAACTGACCCAGGAGAAGTTAATTTACCGAGGCTTATCCAGCTAGTAAATGACAGAGTTTCTTTACCCTCTGCCTTCCCTTGCTGAATTACTACGAAAATCAAATAACTTAGTAATAAATGTAAAGCTGCTTTGAAAAGTATAAAGCACTCTGTAAACATAAGGGAAAATTGCTAAAATACTGAGGTTCCTCACTTGCTTTCTCTCTCCTTCTTCTTTTCTGTTGCCTCCCTAAAGTATAAGCAGCTGCCTTTGGTCCAGACCTATCAAAGAAATGTCATAAAACTATTTTTCAAAATGTCAAATGCCTGTGTACTTTAGCCCAAAGTAATTATGCCCTTTGATTTTCTCGAAGTCACAATGCAAAACCCTGGGAGCTTTGAGGATGTGCCCTTTCTCCTCCATCCTGAACTAATGGAAATCAAGGCTGAAGGCTGAGCCTGCTGGGGAGTCCACAAGAGCCCTTCGATGCCACAGAGGTCTGGCCTGACTTTGGCAAGTCTCCAGCAGTGACCACAGAGTGCTAAATAATAATAAGGTTGAATTATTTATCCAGAGGCTAATGACTCATGATGGCACGGTCCACTTTTACCAGGGTTCCAGGTCTAAGGTGAGTGGGTGACAGAGGCAGGACTGCAGTCCTGGCCTCTGGACCATCAGTGCACACACCCCACCATCATCCCACCCCGTGTAAAGCAGGCAGAGCTCAAGCACCGTGGCTGAAGGGCAACTAACATTTCAGTGACATTATTGGGTATTTACACTAAGCTAGATATTTGTGCATGCAATTTCCCACTGCATCTTTGCAACAATCTTTATTTTCTATATCCTTCCGATAAAGAAAGTGAAGCTTATGTTTCAGGTTATACAGTTGGCAAAGCGTAGAGCTGGAACAAGATCCAGGTCTGACATTTCTAAGATACCATGTGTTATTTCTCTTAGAATTCCTCTTTCCTGACAATCATATTTAAAAGCATAATCTGGGAAGTGTAGATGGTGCCAAGCCCAGTCTTGCGGCACAATGGATTCTTCCTGTGGTCTTTAGAGTCCACTGTGATCTGATCTCATTCTGGATTCTTCTTATCAGACACAATGCTTTTCATCATCAGAATTACCTGGAAGCTTTAAAATACAGATTGTTGGACTCCATCCTTGGTCTACTGTCATCCAAATAATTGGTACTGGAACCAATTATCTGTATTTTTAAGCCTTCCAAGTGATTGTGATCATTAGTTAGTTTAGAAACTATCATCTTACACAGAAAGTCACTTCCAAGTCCCATCCATATTCCCATCTGTGCGACCTTGCTCTATTCCATGGACTTCACTTAGATTGGCTTTTTTTTTTTTTTTTTTTTCTATCCCACCCATTGTTCTCATCCAGCTCACACTCAAACACCTCTGTAAGGATCTTGGCTCCCATAGCTTCCAGGAATGCTCCATCATCTGTATTGCATTAACATCTTTGGCTCTCAGCTGACATATATTAGTCAGGATGAGAGTTTAAAAGCTGTCGGAGAGACCCAAAACAGCAGTTTTGCCTCATTTAACACCTAGAAATATATCCCTGTCTTCTCTCACAGTACTGGAATAATCAGTCCATTGGTGGCCCCAGGACATCAGGGACCCAGGCTCCTGCAATCTTGTTGCTCATCCCTACAATGGTGCCTTTGTTCTAGTAGCCCAAGATGGCTCATCACCATGTCCATAGACAGACACTGGAAAAGGGGAAAATGGAATAAGAAAAAGCAATAAGAAAGAATTGCACAACAATTAGGATCACCTTCCACTGTCCAGAACTTGATCACGCAGCCACACTTGGCTGCAGCCAAGGTTGAGAGCTTTTAACTTTATTTTGCATCAATACATGCCCAGTAAAAATGAATGGATATCGGGGAACAACCTAGCAGTTTCGACTTCTACTTGGAGTTGTAATTTTCTGTCTATGCCTGTATTCCCAGCTAGACTATAAAAGCTCCATAAGAACTAGGCCCCTGACTTACACCTGTTTGTGATCCTTCTAGGAAGGCACTAGATCAGTACCACTGGTTGGCAAGATAGACCAGAGTGATTGACAAAGCTCTGGACTTGAACTTTTATTTTAGTCCTTATTTCCTACAGTTGAGTACAAGTTTCTTAACCTCTCTGGGCTTTAGTTTTGTAGAACCATAAAATTAGTTGAAAGTCATCTTTGATATTATCTAGTGCAACCTGCTCATTTGGTAACCAGAAAGAACAGTGACTCATCCAGGGCACAAAGCTTTATAAATAGAAGAGCCAGAGACCATGTCACCTAGAAACCAACCCAAGGACAGCACTAAAGTGTCTTCCCATATCCAGAAAATGGGCACAGGAGATAACGTGATCTTTAAGCTTCCTTCCAATTCAGAAACTCTGAGTTACATACACAGTCACATTTGTACCCCTTGCTCAAATTAAGTACAAAATGGGATTATTTCCAAGCATTGAACCACTGCATCCTGCTGGAACTTGCTATGTACTTCAGCAGCTTAGACAGACACTCAAGAGGTAGAAAAGTTCAGTGCTTTGGATTCCAGGGTTATGTAGGAAGCAAACTGAGTGGAGAAGGCAAAGGAGAGATACTTGGGTGACCTCGCTCTCTGGTGACAAGCAGCAATATTCCCTGTGAGCTTCTTAGGAGACAACACAGCTCTAGGTGTTGTGCAGTGGCTGCCCTCAGGGAATTTGGAATCCAGGTTACACATAGTTAAATAGCAATAGAGGAGGGTGTATGTAACATTAAACAGAAGAAATCACAAGGCAAACTGGCTGTAATAATAATAACAGCTTCCATTTATTGCTCAACTGCAATGTGTGCCCCACACTGTGATAGGTATTTATTTTATAGGCTTGATCTCATTAAATCCTCACGACAAGCTTCTGGGATTACTGAAGGTCATACAGCTGGTAAGTGGTGATTAATTGTCAGAGGAGTGGTGTGAAGAACATAAATTATGAAGCAGTTCGGAAAGAGAGAAGCCTGAGGACAGAGTGGCCTGGGAAGGCTCTGTGAGGAAGGAGAGAGTTAAAGAGGATCCTGAGGATCAGTGGGACGTGAAGGAGGTGGGAAAGAGGGAAAGTGAGTGTAGGTGGCAAAGGCCACACAGATGCAGGGGACACCGAGTTAACAAATTCCCAAGTAAAGTACGGGAGTAATTAAATCCAAGGGCAAACATCCAAGCTGTGGAATTGTGGGACTGGGGAGTTGTGGGGTCACTGAAACGCCCAGTGATCATTCTTGGAGAAGGATGAAAGGTCAGTTGAAGTCCCATAGCTCACACGTGGCCTGCTGCAAAAGAAAAAAGGAAAGAAAATGACTGAAAAACTCAAAGGCAACTGTGTCAAGGGACTTGCAAAAAAGAATATGTCTTTTCATCCAGGAATCTCTCTTCAAGGGTTTAAGCTAACAAAAATTTCATAGACAGAGTGAAAACTGAAAACAAATGTCGAAATAATAGAAAAATTCTTGAATGTATTATGGCACATATACATGGTCCAATGTTTTGTAGACTTTACAGAACATACTTTTGAAAAATGTGTAATGATTTCATATAATGTCAAGAAGCAGAATGCAGGCCAGGTGCAGGGGTTCATGCCTGTTATCCCAGCACTTTGGGAGGCCAAGGAAGGTGGATCGCTTGAGCCCAGGAGTTTGAGACTGTCCTGGACAACATGGTGAAAACCTGGCTCTACAAAAACAAACAAAAAACCCCATAAAAATTAGCCAGGTGTGGTGGTGCATGCCTATAGTCCCAGTACTTGAGAGGCTGAGCTGGAGGATTGCTTGATCCTGGGAAACTGAGGCTGGGGTAAGCCATGACCACACCACTGCACTTCAGCCCAGGTGACGGAGGGAGTCCTTGTCTCAAAAACAAAACAAAACAACCCCCTCCCCCCAAAACACAAAACAAAGAAGCAAAATGCAAAAAGCTATAGTACCACAGTTCATAATTTTAAATTATATGTATGTATATATTATGTAAAATCATATGAGTGTACACACATAGAAAAAAGATGGAAGGAAAGATGGCATATTTACCGTGGTTATCATCACAGAGGAAGAATGTGGGTAAGTTTTGCTTTAGACTTTTCCTTTTCTGTATTTACTATGCTATGTTCAGTGAGCACACACTTTTATAGCAATAAAAGTGTTCATTTAAAATTTTTTGAATTTAAAATGTTCATCCTCTGCCATGAAGCAATATTTATAAACATCTTGCTTTGTCTTCAAAGATAATGCATTGTCTCTGCCTTCAGTATGCAGACACAAATGTTTCAACCAAATGATTATTCAGTCCTTGCTGAATCCATAGATTTTTTGAAAGTTCATTTAAATCGGGCCATCCTGGATTCTCATGTAAAGCTCCCAGCTCCATGGCTCCCATGGGACTGGAAACATTAAAGTCTCCCGTTAATGTTCTCGGAAGCCATTTAGATAAATTGTCTTCCCCAAGGTCATAAATCTTAAATGAACGACACCCTTATTTCAGGGGACAGGTACCAAAGCCTCTTTCAAACTCAATGATTTATGTATCTGTGGCTTGTGGAATGTCAGGGGTCCTTCCTCAATATCCACAGGGCCTTCTCAGGTATTGAAACATGTGACATCTGATGGAAAGACATTACTGTACTTGGGTCAATAGTTTTCACCTTTATCCATCCTGCTTGCTTTGGTTTAGGGGTTTATTTA
Organism: Saimiri boliviensis; assembly: GCF_048565385.1. NCBI lineage: Eukaryota > Metazoa > Chordata > Mammalia > Primates > Cebidae > Saimiri > Saimiri boliviensis. The sequence continues at coordinate 9,394,275 of NC_133450.1, read as the reverse complement.
TTTTTCTTTCTTCCACTGAAATAGTTGGGATATGAGCTGAGTAAGAGAGGCAGTGCATTAAATATAACTTGATCAGAATCCCAGGCTGTCTTTGCCCTCACTGCAATAGGGCGACATAGAGGTTAATAACTGAGAGAGGCCCCCACGCACTTAACCACAGTGCAGCACCCCATCACCAAGTGACAATTAGGAACTCTCCCTGAATGCCAATAACTAGTGATCAAATGGAGCTTCACCCAAACCAGGCGCACTTCTGCATTAGCTCAGCTCTCCATTCATCACCGAGCTGACAGCTCGCAGAGCTCATGCGGCTCTCTGTCTTTGTTTTACCCAGTGAAATGATCTATGCTACCAGGACTGAGTGGGAGAGGAGCAGGGGAGGGAAGGAGGGAAATGAAATAGGCTTGTCTTTGGCATGGTTGGGCAGCAGCGCCAAGTGTCTGTTTGAAACTTGAAGAGAAATATCACATAATGATCTTGCTTGTTCCTGCTTGCGACTTTCTGGATCTCAGACAAGGATGGCCCTACCTTAAATAGTTCTCTTTTTGGAGACAGCGTGACAAATTGGAGCAAGCACATAGCCAGCTGTGTGATTTGGGGCAAGTCACTCTGGGCCTTTGTTTTCTCTTCCACAGAATGAAAGGGTAGATGAGAACAGTGATTTTCAAACCAGGTTTCTCAGAGTGTTAGGGTTCATAGAGGCATCCCAGACCCTGCAAGGGCATGCTTCCTGCAAAGGCAGAGGTGAGGAGGTTAGCCAAGTTCCAGGCACAGCTGCTCCATGTTGGCTCATTGAATTTTATTAGTAGACTACTGTAAAATGTGCAGAATATGTTCATACATTCTAATTTCATTTCGTCCTCAAGATTTGTGGTAATTAGGACAGCTATGACCAACTATTCCAGTAATTATTGCTATGTTACAAACCAGCTGAAGACTCTATGTCACTAGACTACCATTTTACTATGTTCATGGATTCTTTGACCCCGGAATTTGGATGGGCACAACAGGAAATGCTCATCTCTGCTCCATAATGTCTGAGACCTCAGCCAGAGAGAATAAAGGCTGGTGGTGACTAATCAGCCATGGGCTAGACTCATCTGGATGTGTCCTTACTCATTTCAGCTGAGCTCCTGACTGGAGCACCGACACATGGCCTTTCTCTGGGGTTGTTACATGGTCTAGTCTGGGCTTCCTCACACAACGGCAGCTGAACTCCAAGGGCTGGTATCCCAAGAACAAGGCAGCATTGCACTGTATTTTTATCATCTGAACTCAGAAGTAGTTGCATAGTGTTGCTTCTGCCATGCCCTGCTGGTTGAGGCATCCCCAAAGTTTCACCCAGGATCAAAAAAGGGACATGATGGGAGAAGAATCAATGTCATGGAGGAGGAACAGCATGTGGAATGGGAGACAGTGTTGTATTTTCTTGAGAAAATATAATCTGCCAAGCCCTCTTCATGTGAAAGATGAGGAAAGAGACAGAGAATTCACACACATTTACTAAGAGCAGAGCTGGGACTAGAGCCAATTACTTCAGATTTGAGCCCTCTCTTTGCCATGCTGGTTTGGGTTCTTCATTTCATCTTTCTGAGTTAACTCTTTATTAATTCAGTGAATAGACTCATTAAAATATGAATCCTCATCATGGCAATGCACGGCCAGCCCAGGAAAGCTGTATCTTCTCGTGGATGGAACACTTCTCTCATCTGTTCTCAGAAAATTGGAGTGAAAATGTATATTAATTCCATTAAAATTAACTTAAAAGGCAAAGCTATTCATGTCTCTTTCTAGCCTCCAGCTCAGCACCAGGAATATAATTGGCTTTTAGTAAAGGATTGGGTTTTTTGTGTGTGTTTTGTTTCTTACGAATCAACATTTGCTTTCAAATCCTTTCCAAAGTCAAAGCTATATAAACAATTCTTTAAGGTTGTTTTGATTCTTTGATGGTTCCTACTTGGAGTTTACTTTTATCTTCATCCATTCTGACAACACCTAAGTGTATTTATTTCCAATTTACCAACAAGAAAAATGAAAGCTGAGAGACAAAAAAAAGAGCCAAGGACACAAGGTAAAGTCTGAGAAAAGAGTTGGAATTTGAGGAAAGTTATGAAATAGGATTTATTTTTTTATTAATTCAGCAGCCATCAGTTGGGAAATGACAGTGCCTGGTCCTACATTTGACACAGAATCCGAAGACAAGGTGACAATGGTCCCTGCCATCGAGAGCCTCACAGTCTCCAGGAGACATCTAGGTAATGCAATATAATCAGTGCTGAAAGAAGGCCTGAACAAAACACTGATGGGACACAGAGAACGCAGCTATGGGCACTGCCTGGGGGGTTGGATGGCTTCACAGAGGCGATAACATTTCACCTGGACCTGGAGGGAGAGGTAAGAGCTGTCCAGGCAGAGGCAGCGAGGTGTGACAATAGACCTGAGCATAGGGAATGCACATGAGGAAACACAGAGACATGAAAGGACATGATGTGTCCTGAGAAAGATAGACATCTGGCCAATGTGGGAGGGTAGCTGTGAAGGGTGGGCAGACAAGCAGGGAAGCAGACTGGAAAACTGAGGTCAGATTGTAAAGGAGTGACAGTAGCATCCCTAGATACTTCCTTTCTGTAAACTTTATCTTCCTCACAGTCCCACCTTACCCCTACTTCTGCGATCTTGATCTATACTTCTCCACAACTAAAACCTACTCTGGAGAATGTTGGATATCAGTCATTCACACTATAGTATAAATTATATTATCTATAGACTAAAAGCCAATGTGTTCTTTCTTAGAGCATTTTCTTTTTTTTTCCTGTGCAATTCTTTATTGATACTAAAATATACAAACCTGAGTAGTCACTTCCACAAAATGTGATTCATGCCGGAAAGCTGTGTGTGGTGCCTTCTAGACCACAGGCCCGACAGGGAGGTCTGTGATGGGCATGGCTCATCTTCTAATACATGAAACACTCCAGCCATCCCAATTCCTGATGCTGGTTTACAGCTATTCGGTAGGGCTGGTGGCAAAACCAGGAAGGGACACCACTTTCTCACATCCAGGATTTGGGCCACCAGAGTGAGCGAGCAGCCCGTCTCCTGGGCTGAAGCTTCTAGTAGTCCTGAGAGCACTCTGCCTCCAACGGAGACAGACACCAGATGGTGAGGGGACAAGTGTTCCCTCTCAGGCTGACTGGAAGGACGGCCTTTAGCTATTCTGAAGGCTGGCTGGCCAGCAAGGAAACACAGTGACGTATTATAAGATCAAACCTTTCCTACCTTCATCTCCAGCTCCCAAAAGTATTCAGTGTGACATGATTGTAAACAGATAAAGATCGCTCCACTGCTGTGTACCCACCAGTCAGGACTCCCATTTCTTCCGCATCCCCACCCACCCTTCCCACTTTTATGTACAATACATTCACCACCAACAAAAATTATTTTAAAAGGCAACATGAAAATTCTGTAAACTGGACCTAGCTCCAAACCATTAATACTATGAGTAGTCCCTTCCCCAAATATATACCTGAGTTTAGCTGCTTGGAGCATTTTCTTCATTAGAAATTTTATTTCAGCTTATTAAACAAAAGGCTATATCTCTCTTGTTTGAAAGAATGTTGTGGAGATTCTTATGGCCAATGAAATTCCAGCCCAGAGTGAGAGTCTTGTGGGGAAACATTCACCACTCTGTACCAGAGACAGAATCCTGGGCCAAACTAACCATTTGTCTAACTCAATGTGCCTGCATCATTCCTGGTCATTTTGAGCTCCCTTGGTCTCTGGATAAGAGCTTAACTCTTCCAAGAGCTGCTAACCACTTCTCCCAATAAAATACAATAGACAACCCATAATGATCAACATCAGCAAGCCAAACTCCTTGGCATGGGGCAGAATGTAATTGTTAAGAGTCTCATAGATCGCTGCCTATAAAAACTCTTTAATATGTGTCTAAGTAACAGGTGATTGTCCACTGCCTACAGCTAGAGTGATCATTCCAGCTCCTCTTTCCTGAAAGATGTGTATTGATTCTCTATGTGAGAACATGTGGGTTACAGCAATATTCGGGGAAAGCCAGATCTTACCAACATATGGACACAGTTCATTTACAGTTCTGCAAGGGAGGGAGAGGAGAATTTCCTTAGGGGTTTCTTTCCCATTTTTTTTTTTTCTTTTGAGACAGGGTCTCACTCTGTTACCCAGGCTGGAGTTCAGTGGCATGATCGTAGCTCACTGCACTCGGCTCCTGGGCTGAAGCAATCCTTTTACCTCAGCCTCCTGAAGAGCTGGGACATCAGGCATGTACCACCATGCCTGGCCCTTCTTTCATTGTTGATTGGTGTCAGGTACTGCCTTATCTCTTCACTCGTAAGTGGTGTTCTCATCTTCCCCTTGTCGCCATCCTTGAAGTCTACCCGACTTGGTATTAGAATGCGCTTGGCTGATCGTTAAACTCCATTCTTACTGATTTTTCTCAATTTCTCCTTTAACCTCTTCTTTCTGCCATCTCTCAGGCCCATCCCCGTAGATGGCTTCTTGATTTGTCTCACCTCTTGATCTCTGGTTTCCTGATCTCCCACTGCACTGATGACCTTTGTTCCATGCCTTGCTGTCCTCTGTGGTTGCCAAAGCTATTTTTGTACCCTTCTATACACAACTCTATCCAATCCCTCCTCCAGTATTGTTACCCAAACATTGAGTCATTTGTAATATGTCTGTCACTTCTGTTCCTCGGACACGGTCGCTGCACTGGGAAAGAGGCTCTCATCTTGTTCCCCTGTGTCCCAAGCCTCTGCCTGTGCCATGGTCAAGTTGCCAGATCTATATCTCATCCTTCTGCTTGAACCCCTACCCTGCCCAATTCCTTTCTAAGTGTTCCTGTCATATCCTTTAGAAGAGAGATTCTGTCTTGCCTTCACCATGAAAACTATGTTCTCATGGACTAGAGTCTAGTGGGAGTTCCAGTCCTTGGATTCCAAGACTCCCTGCTGTCATGCTCAGCTAATGCCAGGCTATGGCTGCTGGGACCACTTAAGAGACCCTGACTTCCAATCCGGCTCTGATCCCTTGCCTGTCCATCTCATCTCTGATCCCTTGCCTGTCCATCTCATCTCTGATCCCTTGCCTGTCCCTCTCATCTCTGGTCATTGTACTTTGTTTCCCTGCATGGACTTCTTCCTGCCATCTGTTGCTGGGTCTGCCCAGAAATCTGCCGTATCTCATTGATTAATGCCAGGATAGGCCAACTGCTGGACAAACAACCCCATGCCTCAGTAGCTTCACACAATAACATGTTTATTTCTCATATCAGTCCAAGTGTTCAACAGATGATTCAGGGACCTGCTCCTTCCATCCAGTGAGCCCTCCATCTTCTAGTACCTTGGAATCCTTGACTGGTTCCTCTGTATCCAGCCAACCAGTGGATGAGAGAGGCAAGATAGCAAAGGAGATATTAGGAGATTTTTAGGGGCTGACCAAGAAGTGATGTTCATTGCTTTGACTTCATCATCGCTGGCTAAAACTAGTACCTGACTTTACCTAGAAGATGAAGTCTTCCTGAGTGCCAGGAGAAAATGAAGCGATCTGGTGTAAGAGTGGCATTGTCTCTGCTACACCGTGGAACATCTGTTTTCTAAGTGCTATCTCTTCCCAACGCAGCTTACATCTCCCACTCCAGTTTATCATTCTGTCCAAAGTCTGGAAATGACTGGACTCCTGAGAAGACATTTCAGAAGCAACAGAAAATGGGAACCAGGGTTTTTGCCTTCCTACCACCTGAACAGAAGGTGATTCCCAAGGGAAAGCCCCCCTAGAGGGACCCTCAAGCCCTACACAATCTTGCAAATTGGGCTCTTTTTGACAAGTGACAGCCTTTCATTTCTTCCAAGAAATATTCTTTTTCCCCTCCTGGGGACTTGTTCAGAGAAGAGAAACTCAAGTGATAGGTGCTTTGCAAATATCTAGATGAAGAGGGAAAATGGCATGAGAAAAAATTTAGACTAAACAATGTAGATCACCATGGAAACCATCTTTAGAACACACTGAGGGAAAGAAATCATTGTTAACACAGCTCAGATTTTGCAGAGATGTCTAATCACCAAATTCAATTTTAGACCTTTCAATCATGCTACCTTCAAAATGTCAGGGTTGTTATGACCAGAGCACATGCTGATTTTCTGGGAACCCTCCTCTTACTCATCTAATAACCTTTAACGATGATAATGCTTTAATTAAGGCAACTTACTGTTTCCCCGTTGGTTAATTTGAAATCAGTGAAAGGTCAAGTTACCATTAACACAGTGAGTTTACTAAGCTATTTTAGAAGTATTTTTATTCTGACAGCAGAGGCTTGTAAGAATATGGCCAATATTTAGTTGAAATGTGAACAAGGAAAATAGGAGGTTTGTCTTTTGTATGGCATGGTAAGAAAAAGAGAAATCATTCTTAATTACGTGAAAGCAGTTTTTCTTAGAGTTTTCTAGCCTAATAGATGTGAAAAAGTCTACAGGTATGGATGACTGTTGGTCAATAATAATGATTCAATATGGCTGTTTAAACAAAACGTTTAGGGGCTGCTAATGAACGGTTTGTTCCAGGGGCATTTAAAGAAATGTCAGAAGAAAGGCAGTGGCTTTTGCAAGTGAGACGTCAGAGATGGAGGGTCACCACCATCTAGGTGCTGGGCTTCCACCTTGCAGACACAGAAATGTAGTGTCTGCCCACCAGTCTCATGGGGCTTCATCCCTGTTCATTCTCCAGGTTCCCAGTCTTTCTGGGGCAAAAGTGCCCATTTCTCTGTCTGTCTCTGTCTCTCTCTCTCTTTCTCTCATTATACACCTTGAAAGCAAGGATGTCTTTCTCATTGGAAGGCATGGTCAGAGTTTGATCTTGTAGTCCCAGGATAGTAAGTTACAAACTATGCATTCTGAGGCCTTTTGGAAAATTTAGATGTATACTGTACATGATAGAGACAAGGTCTCACTTTGTCACCCAGGTTGGAGTGCAGTGGCACAATCATAGCTCACTGCAGCCTTGAACTCCTGTGATCCTTCCGCCTCAGCCTCCTGAGTAGCTGGAATTACAGGCATGAACCACCACACTCGGCTTGGAAAATGGATTTGTGCTTTGTTTCTATTTTCCTTGAACTTAGTCTTAGTATATATGTGTGGGCTGAGGGAGAAAGGAGCCAGTGTGCTTACGTGAAATAGAAGGCAAGTTTGGATAAAATTATGAGCTCTATTTCTTCCTTTCTCTCACTTCTTCCTGCAAATGTTTGTTGAGCATGTACTATGTACTAGGTATTCTCTCTGGTGCCACCGGTATTTCTTTTGTGTGCCTCTTTTCCCTCTCTGTAGCTTCTCTTCTTCCTACTTCAGGTATCAGATTTCCTCCTGTCCTTCACTTCCCTGTGACCACAAAACCTATTCTTAGGAGAGTTGAGCTGTGAGTTGTTTGCACTTTGGTGTAAATGTAAGTTGTTTTAATTTAATCTTTTGTTGTTGTATCAAATGATTCCCTGTTCAAGAAATTTTAGAGACAGTTTGCAAGCAGGGAAGATATTTTCAAAGTAGAAGGCCTTCTCCAAAACCTTAGAGTCACACCATCTGTTGACCACCTACTTGGAATATGCATGAAATTGTCCCTTTCCTTGTTTTTTTTTTTTTTTTTTTTGTATAATCAAAACAGATAATGGAATTGATCGATCTCAGAAGAACGTGCCAACATTGCTATTAGGATAAAGTCCCAAAGCCTTTTACATAGCACACAAGACCCTGCATAATCCTGCCTCCTACCTAACTCTTTAGACTCTTTCTGTGTCATTGGAGGAAAGCCATATTGGAATTTTGTCAGATCTTTGATCAAAATACCATCTAATCTTAGCATGCTTCTGCTTGGAGCATTCTACTTGTCAACCTCCTTCACCATGCTAACTCCTACTCCTGTTTCACATCTCATCTTAGATGTTAGTTCTTCTGACAAGCCTTCGCTGACTCTCAGGAACCCAGTGAGAATGGGATTAGGCTCTCTGATACATGATCTGATAGCACCCAATAATTTTCATAGCCCTTCTCATAGTTGTGCTTATTTATTTCATGGAAGTATACTTCATTAATTTTGGTCTTTACACTGTCTTGTCTATTATTTTGTATCAAACATCTATCAGAGTGGTGGGCTTACAGTAAATATCTGTGGAATGTATACATGACCAAACTTAAATACTAAATCTCTAAGTCAAAACTTCATCAAGAGTCCTCTTGCAGTTTGGTAATCAGTGGATTAGCTGCGCCTTACTGAGTGGGCACGTACTGTTAAGGTAATTCCATCTCGGACAGAAATCCGGACTTGGGTTGTGCCCTCATTGTCTCATGTCTGGGATTTCCCCACTTCAACTCGCGAGATCATACCAGGTTAATCTTCCCCCAAACTCTGGTTTGACCAGGTCATTCTTCTGCTCAAAAGCCTCTGATGGATTAGAGTTGGCTACAGAATAAAGTTCAGACTCCACCTGGCCTTCCTCAAGCCCTTCTGTATGTTGATCCTGACCTCTATTTCTGTATTAACTTCCTTTCTAAGATGAATTGTTTGTTCCAGCAGACGTTTTTACTCACTGACTTTAAGCTTTTATTTTCTCTACCCAGAAGCACTTCCTGTCTTTCTGTTTATAAAAACTTCTATCCATTCTGAGAGAACAACTCATATTCCATCTTCTCTGTTCAATAGTCTCAGACCACTAGTGTTAGAACTCTTTCAGGTGCAAGCAATGGGACCGACCTCAAATTTCTCTAAGTACAAAAGAGAACCTACTGTGCGTACATGCAAAGTACGGTGCATTTCAAATTTTAATTGAGTCTGCATGGGTTCTCCCCTACCCCCACGAAGGAAAATTGAGACATTTTACCTATTCCTCTGCTTATATATCTCAGTTTTCCTTTGGAGAACCACCCACGCCTCATGCTTCATTCATGCAGTTCCGTGAGGCTGACCCCACCCATGGGTTCCAGGAGTGGAAGTTTTTTCTATCTCTGGGGGAAGTCCTCTCTCCATCTGCTTCTTTCTTCCCACAGCTTCTGGCAAGCTCTGTAGCTTATACTTGCATTCTTACATGTTGGAGTCATCCAGTAAGTATTAGTTGATTATATTTAACAATGAGGGGTTGAGGGAAGGGTGGAAGATTCAGGTTTTCTCTGCGATTGTGTGGTTCAAAGACTTAATTTTTGCCCTCACTGCTAAAGGAAATCAAAGGTCAACACATCTGTGTTATGGCATTGGAATCATGGAGATCCACGTGTATCTCAATATATCGTCTTAGCTATAAGTTATCTCCTGGTCAACTTGGAGATCCCAATATATCTCAAATACATTTTCTTAGCAATAAGTCATCTCCTGGTCAACTTGGAAGTCGTTTGACTCTTTGTATGTATGGCCAATCTATATAGCTCTCACATAGGTAAAACGAATTCATACAGGCAATATACATAACTCAGCCAGCTTTTTATGGGGATTTTCCTCACTTTTAATAAAGAAATCACTCTTTCACTGAATTGTAATTCACACTGATAAGACTTCAGAAATACAGTGTTATATTCAGAAAGACTTTCAATCTTCTTGCTGCTCAAACACCTCTTGCTCTCATGTGGGCACTTTAATGTTGTCAGGATGTCAATTCTATTTTGACAGAGTCCTTATAAATGGAATTTTCCACTTTTTATTCTTAGCTAATATGAATGGGTAAGAGGATGTTTGAGTTTTCTCCTCTGTTTCCATAAAAACATACTTTCCCACAAGACCGGAGGAAAACAGCATGGTTGTGAAGCACTCTAAGCTTTGAAGAGAGAACGTTTCCTCTGGTCCTCAACACCTACTGTTCACTATCTCCAAATGGCTCCACAGTTATTGTTATCTCTAATTGCTGTGATGCTTTGAAGAGTCTGAAGGCACTGGAATCTTTGTTTCCACCAAGAAATGGCTTCTACTTTCTTTTGGTGCAGTACCACTTGAGTTTCAGTTGTAAAGAGTTATGGCGACAAAGCTATTGTCCTCTGCTCTTTACGTAATGTTAAGGCCTGTTGATTAGAAGGATGTAAATGTTTATATCTTTTGTCCAGGAGCAGGAGTGGACTGAACTACACTCAACACCCTCGTATTAGCTATCTATTGCTGTGTAAAAAGTGATCCTGACATGAAGTATCTTCAAACAATAAACATGTATTATCTCACACATTTTCTGTGTGGAATCTGGGAGAGGTTTAGCTGGGTGCTTCTGGCTCAGGATGCCTCAAGAGGCTATGTCAAGCTGTTGGCCTGGGGCTGTAGTCATCGGAAGGCTTTTCTGGGGCTGGAATGGGGTTTTCATGATGGCGCATTCACATGGGTATTGGCTGGAAGCCTAAGTTTCTTGCTCATGGAGGCCCCTGCTTGAAGGCCCTTATGGCATGGCAGCTGGCTTCCTCCAGAGTAAGTGATCAGAGAGAGAGACCAAGGAAGAAGCTGCAGTGCCTCTTATAACCTTGTCTTAGAAGTAGTCACTTTGGGCCGGGCGCGGTGGCTCAAGCCTGTAATCCCAGCACTTTGGGAGGCCGAGGCGGGTGGATCACAAGGTCGAGAGATCGAGACCAACCTGGTCAACATGGTGAAACCCCGTCTCTACTAAAAATACAAAAAATTAGCTGGGCATGGTGGTGCGTGCCTGTAATCCCAGCTACTCAGGAGGCTGAGGCAGGAGAATTGCCTGAACCCTGGAGGCGGAGGTTGCGGTGAGCCGAGATCACGCCATTGCACTCCAGCCTGGGTAACAAGAGCAAAACTCCGTCTCAGAAAAAAGAAAAAAAAAAAAAAAAAAAAAAAGAAGTAGTCACTTTGGCCATATTCTACTTGCTAGAAGTGAGTTACTAGGAGGTATAGCCCATACTTGGGGAGGGGAACTGAGCCCCACTTCTTGAGAGAAGGTATATCAAATAATTTTGGGACATATTTTTAAACTGCCACTGTTCTCTTGATTTCCCTCCTTCATGATTGGCTATCTGCAAAACACAAACACACAGACAAACAAACCAACCGAGGTCGGGGTTTAGTCTGGAGTCAGCATACGAACAGATAAATAACTGTTCCTTCAATCTTGGGGTAATTCACACAGATTTTCATGCTTCCAACCTAACCAAATAGGTGCTCCTCAAAGCTCTAAAAGGATAAAGTGGAAATTCTGACTGAGAGAGCCAGATTTTTAAACAATACTGTCTTCTGTGCCCTTGTGAATATGCAGTGGCCAGGAGGTAGCTTTTCCTGGGCAGTGCTTAGGGAATGGAGCACCGGGAAGGCTTCTGAACAGGGATAGAACTGCTTGGCTGTACTCACCTAGACTAATAGGTCAGAATGGAGGCAGCAGATGGTTAGACCTGAGTAAGAAGCTCGCTAGTTCTGTTCTGCCGGTTGGCAAAGGCCAGTCACAGATGGTGACAGGGAGGCTACAAGTAGATCCCACTTCTGGGATCAAGCAAGTGCCAAAGCTTCACACTAACATTATCCGCAGCACCGCTGAGCAAGGTGCAGGATCCACAGGCAGAATTCTAGGTTTGGATAGCTAAAACGGAGACCACAGTGGTTCTGGCCCCTTGGTGGCTCTACGCGTACAACATGAGGAAGGGAACATTTGGTACCAGATGGAGAGGTTGCGGGAACAGAGCATGACTGTCAGACCACAGAGGGAAGCATCGCACCATACAGACAGATGGCCGAGAGGGGTGCCCCACTCCGTGACAGCTCACTGCCTTTTGAATACTCTTACTGCCTGTGTACCCTTCAAATGGGCCTCTTCAAAAGCTTCTACTCCCAAAGCATTTTTATCTAGAAGTCAAATATAAGTGTTCCAAGCTTGATTCCAGGCTGCGAGCACTTCCTAGCTTTGCTATTTCCTCACATTTAGAGACTACCAGGTTTCCGATACACTAAGTAACAAGGGAATCATAGAATGGTATAACTTATGAAACTGAGCATTGAAGAAAAGATGTCACATAAGGATAGAGTCTTTCCAGTACATTCTTGCTATTAAGACTCCCGTGCAAGAGCACAGAGGGTGGGAAACATAGAAAAGGCACAGATTTATACTTCAAGATGTAGATCAACTCTACATGTCATTATCCTACCAAGAAATTCTGTGGCTCTGCTGGTACCACCTTTAGATGCAGGCAGGAGGGGATTCCCTTTAAAGGCTCTGCTCTGGCCCTTCTCCAGCTGTGTTTCTACATCTGATGAGGAGTCCATTAAGCCAAGAAATGTGTCCACCTGGAGGTGACTGTACCCCTTCAGACCCCACATCAGATACCCAGGAGCCAGCATTCCCTACTCAAAGGGCCCTAAGCCACTTCCAGAGCCTGCGGAGGCTTCTCCCCTACATCCTGAGATGTGCATCCTGGACCTGTGAAATCGCCAAGAAATGACTGTTTTGGAGGGAAGAAAGTGAAGATGGAGTTTGGATATGGGGGCTGAAGTGTCTGTGGCATGGAGGGTACCTGGCACTGCAGGGCTGAAGGGGCCATGGGAAGCAAAGGGCGAAAGACTGCTCCATGTGGGGACCAGCTCTCTCTGACCTGCTCCTTGGTCCAGCAAGGAGCTCTGAGAAGTCTCAAAATTCTCAATTCAAACTGGGTCTCCCAAGTTGTTATGATAGTATATTTGTCAAGGTGAAAGGATACAATGCTTTTAGTACACCGTTTGTTAGCTTTTTCACTTTTATATGCTTAGACATTTGGTGTGTGGGTCTCCATGTGTAGCCTTCCCACGGGCGCTACAAATATTAAAATTGGTCCCAGCTCCCCATTTAATATGGAATCCAAGTCAAATCAGCTTGGCCTCATTTTTAAGGCCTTTTACTATTTGGTTTTTCTCTAATCTTACCTTCCACTACTTTTCTGCAGGAATCTTCTAGCTGTCAAACCCGTCAATCCACAGCCCAGGCTCAGCCACATCCTCCTCTCTGTGCTCAGGTTCACATTATTTTTCTCCTCTGAAAGGCCTCCATTTCTGCCTTGCATTATATAGCCAACCTACCGTTTCATTAGGACCCAGCTCAAGCCTTACAGCCAGGTCTCCTCCCTCTGGACTCTTCTAACAGCTTTTGTCTCAGCCACTTGTTGGCACTCAAAGTGTGCAAGTGTGTGTGGCCATTTTTCCTATTATTCACAAGGTGCGGCTATAAGATATGGAGTCACGAATATGCAAGTTTTCAAACCAGGACAGGAGACAGGGAAAAAAAAAAAAAAAAAGAAGAGTCGCCAAAGAATCAGGAAAATGTAGTTAGACAGCTACTAAGGGAAGAGATGTCAACATTGTCAATAAGCTGAGAGAGGTCACCGGGAAAGATACCCAAAAATAGATCATTCTTCCAGGAGGAAAGAGGTCGTTTGTAACCATTGAGAGAATAGCAGATTGTGTGAGCAAAGGCAACACTGTAGTGGGAAAAAGAAGAGATGAGAAAGCGGAGACAGCAAATATACTTTTATTAATTTGTTTAGAGACAGGGCCTCAATCTATGACCCAGGCTGGAGTGCAGTGGGAAGGTCACAGTTCACTGCCGCCTCAACCACCCAGGCTCAAGCGATCCTCTCAGTCCCCCCCAACCCCTGCCAATAGTTGGGACTATAGGTGTGTGCCACCCCACCTGGCTGATTTTCTGCTTTTATTTTTTGTAGATATGGGAGCCTCATGATGTTCCCGGCTGGTTTTGAACACCTGGACTCAAGCAATCCTCCAAACTTGGCCTCCCAAAGTGCTGGGACTACAGTTATGAGCCACAGTGTCCAGCAGCAAATAGACCAGTGTTTCTTAAGAAGGGTGATTCCTATGAGAAAGGAGAAGGTAGTTTGGGTGGAAGCGATTGGGTGGCTTTGTTCTGTTCAAAGGACGGGTGAGACTATGTGGGAGAAAGAATTTAGGTTAGCGGAAGAAATTAATAATGGGGAAAGAATAGCTGAATAAAATCCGGGAGTGGCTGAGACAGTGCACAGGTGCCGGGGTTAAATGAGGAGAAAGGACACTTCTTACTGTGGGTAAGGGACTGAAGAAGGGAAGATGAATGAAGCTACAGGATAGGCATAATAATGAAAAGACTGGACTTAAGTGTGAAGCCATTGGCTGCCATTATAGAGGAAAGGCTAGGAAAGCCGAATTTTCTGGGGCCAGGCCCAGATTTCACATATTTAAGTATAACAGTCTTCATTTATTCCTTTCACATTATTCAGTGCCCTGCGTGTGCCAAATACTACTGGGCACGGGGGTCTATAAAGGTACGACTTTTCATGTAATTTTGGAATTTGTTATGTTGGTAACTCGAGATTTACTTTTAACTCTTCTGGAAGGCTCTAAGTCGAAATAAATGCAGTCATCAGACGAGTCCTTTGTGAGACCAGATGTCCCGGGTTGGGGTTTGAAACACATGGGCATCTTAACAAATGGTGCCCTGTTTGAGGTGGAGAGGGAGGAGAGGCCAGAATCGGGGGAAGGAATTAAACTGAGGTTTAGACGCGCGTGAGCGGAGTGGGTGGGCAACCTGGAAGGTGGGAACCCCCCGCGCACTTCAGACAACGCCGTAACCAAGGGTAACCGCGCCTCGGTTTACACCGGTGTGAAGACCAGCCTTTTCCCCGAACCAGGTGTATCTACGGCGGCCTAGCTGCACCACACACAAACCGAGCACGTCATTCCAGACACCCCGCCGCCCACGTCCACCGCCTCCTACGACTTCAGGTCACTACGGCCTTTGCTCCGTTTATTAAGGAGGGGCGGAGAAGGGGCGGGGCGAATCGCCTCTCTTCTTTTGCAATTGGTCGTAGTAGACTCCGAGGCCTGCCTCCCGTCCCGCCGCCGACAGGCTGCCAGGACTGTCACTCGAGGAGCTGCCGCTGCCGCCCCCGCCCCCTGCCGGGGCCCCGCCCCTCGCCGTGGCTGGGATCTCGCGGGAAGAGCCGCGGGCACGGCGGCGGCTCGGTCTCCCTGGCGCGGAGCGGGAGGGCTTTCCTCACACAAGCGCTTCCTAGCCGAGAGGCTGGAGCTGCAGCCCCGCAGGCCTGAGCTGGCCCTTCCCTGCTGTCTCCTTCTCTTTCTCAGGGCTCCCTGGTCTGCTCGCCCTCCGACGCTGCTCAGGTTAGGAAGCCCGGAGCGCGTCTCGGCTGAGAAGCGGTCGGGCAGCGGGGACACGGAGCAGCCGGGGCAGGCGGGCTGCTGACGGGGGCGGCTCCGGGGGCTGCACGGCGCTGCCTGGTGGGCGCGGGGCTTGACGGGGTTTGGGAGTAGGGGGGGCGAGAGGGCGGTGCGGTGGGATCCGGGCGCGGGCGCCCGAGGGCGGTGTTAGCGGGTGCCGGAGCTCCGGAGGTGAGGGGGCAATTTATTAGGGGTCCTGGTGGGGGGCTCTTCCGGCTGGAGGTGGGGGTGGGCGGGGGCACACGGGGTCCCGGGTCTTTGACGTGGAGGGAGATTTATTAGGGTGTTGAGCGTCTTCGGGGTGGTGCCGCGGGGTTCCGGGACAAGGGGTCCTTTTATCCGGGTCCCGAGCTCCTTGCGGGCAGAGAATGCAGTGGAGCAAGGTTCACAGCGGTGTCAGCCTCGCCTCTGGGGCGGACCGTCAGGGTCTCGGGGGTCCTTGGAGCGGACGTGAGCGTCGGTTTCGCACCGCTGGGATGGAGAAGCGGGGTGTCCGGGTTCTGGGGAGAGGCGTCTGTTCATCGGTGTCTCCGAGAGCGGTGTATCCGCCCCACGGGGGGCCGGGGCCGCCTTTGGGGGTTGTTGGGGGCTGAGGGTGAACGGCGGCGACCAGCGTGTGTCCCGGGGTGGCCGCTTTGCCCAGAGGGGGGCGGTCACTTGGCATGGTCTCCAGTCCTTGGGAGGCGACGGGGCGAGTTAGCTGGTCCCCGGGCGATCTCTCGGGGTGGGCGCGGCTCAGTGGGCGCTGGGTCCCCTGTGGACGGGAGAGGACTTTAGTGCCACCGCGAGCCCGCCCAGTCTGCGGCTGGGCGACATCCTGAAACGTTTTTGTTCAGGTCTCCTTCTCTCCGGGTGAGATTCCCTCAATGCTTAGTTGGACGATGGATCGGTGTTGCTGCCTAGTTGAAGAAGCAGTGCGTTTGTTCTGCAGTTTTCTTTTCTCTGCCCCGGGATCCCTGTGGGGGGCCACGCTGGTCTCGCTGGAGCTCGGGGAGCTAGAGCGGCAGCACCTTCGGTGGGCATTTGGTCTGCAGGTTCTTTAAGAGGCCAGTGTCCGCAGGTTGAGCGTGGATACAGCTCCTGAGCAACTGGAATATGTTGAGGGGAGGGAAGACTGTTTGATTTTTGGCTTGCTTTCCTCAGTGGTGGTCTGCCTTGCTGATCCTGCATTATTAGATCTGGTCTGAAGTCTTGCCTGAGTGAGTGTTAGGCAGTCAGATAGTGCTGGAAAGCGTGTTCTGTCTGGCGTCTTTCTGTCCTTTGAAAAGCATTTGTCGAGAGGGTTAACTTCGAATTCAACTTCCAGAAAACAATGGAATTTGAAATCTCAAAGCCAGAGCTCTGCAAAAGCGTTTTCTGTGACCTGTAAGGATGGTTAATCGAGGTCTTTAAGAGAATCTTGCTTAGCAGTTTTATTGTATTGTAAAAGTATATTTAGCCTTGGATATTACAGAGGTTTTGGTAACTAGCGCAGGCTTGGGCGAGATTTAAATGAAATGATATGTATTTATGTGTATTGGTTAAAAAAAATTATATAGGTCAGAAAACCTGTGGGTTTGTTTGACATTTCTTTTGGTTACTCTATCACAGAGGCCTGTATATGAAATATAATGTGGCAGGCAGTGAAGTCCGTATACAGAGCTATTCTGTAAATGTGTAATCTGGGGATAACAGACAAATCTGAGTGTACCGAACCAAATAATTTTGCCTGCCTTAGTTTTTCTTCGTTTCATTTTTTTTTTTTTTTCTTGTTTTTTGGTTTGTTTGTTTTGAAACAGGGACTGGTTCTGCCTCCCAGCCTGGATTGTAACATCGCTGTCATGGCTCACTGCAACCTTGACCTCCGGAGCTCAAGCAGCCCTCCCAGTTCAACTTCCCACCCCTACCCCCACCCCCACCCCCACCCCCACCCCCAGTGGGGTAGCTGGAATTACATGGCATATGCATGACTAATTTTATTTGTTTATTCAGTTAATTAAAGACCAGGTCTTGTGCTGTTGCCCAGGCTGGTCTTGAACTCCTGCCTCAAGTGATCTTCCAGCCTCAGCCTCCCAAAGTGCTGGGATTTATAGGCGTGAGTCAACGTGCCAGTCCTCTTAGACACACTGTTTAAAAAGATGTCATTTCTTCTGATCTGACAGATTAGGGATAAAGTACTTAATTTTGGAATTTTATGTCATTTCGAAAAACAAGGGAATCCCACACAGCAATATTTAATACTTTGAAGGGACTAACATAAGTTTTGTTGTTGTTATTCAGACCAAAATAACCTGGTTGACTTTTTACAGCTGTCACAGCTGATTGCTTGAGCAGATTTTCGGTTGGAATGACAGCCCCCAAATCCTTAAGCAGATCTTATTTTTCCTGACTATTTTTGGGAGAAAAAGAACAAATTAAGCAGGTTTCAGGAACTTTTTTTAAAAAAGCAGCTTTCATGATTTCTAAGTAAGGCATTGACTGATATGTCAACAAATATTTGATTATTTGCTAGGTGTCACAACTTTGGAGGTACACTGATTAAAGCTGTCATGTGACTTTCCAATCTAAGTCAACAGAGAGAGGAAGACAACAAATACATAGAGTTAAAAATTGTGATGCTGCTAAGGAAGAAATACACAGGATACTTGAGATTCAGCTCTTTTTTTTTTTTTTAAAATAACCCCCGAATGATAATACAATTGATATCTGTTGTGATCATCAGAAACCAAAGCAAAATAGTTAGCTGCCTTCTGAATTATTAAAGAAGAAATGATCAGTAGAGTTTTAGGTGTTAAATGTATGTTGACTGTTTGTAGATGCTTGTGCTGTGTAAGCATGCAAAAGTCTATAAGGATACACATCAGACTTAACCATGTTTAGATGATTCTTCAGGAGGGAGCTACAGAGGAATAGAAGAGAGTGGTTTAGTTTTATATTACTTGAATCTATTTCAATGAACAGACACAACTTTTAAGTACAACTTATAGAAGCCCCCAAATTAAAACATTTCAGTCACTATGCAAATTGGTGAAATGTACAGTATTTATAAGGCTTTTGTCAATGTTGCCACTTCTACCTGTGTATACCAATGAAGGAAAAGGGTATTTCAAGTATCTGAAAATTATAAGGGGGTGCAAGGGCAGGGTGGTGGCACTACAAAATAAGAAAAGACATAGACCTAAGGAAAATGTTAAAACATTTTAAGGTTGTTGGATATTTAGTTATGTAAAGATAAATTAATTTTAGGACTTTCTTTTATCAAATTTAATTGTTTCCTGAGTTGGAAAAAGGAAATCTTTAGATTCCTAGAGGAGAATAGGGTGGGGGAATAGGTATTCTTACTGTGGTACAGGCTTCAGGAAGTTTCTTTTTGTCAAACATATACACATCTAATAGATACATTTTGCTTGTGAAGCATACAAACCATAAAAATAGTTTTATAGTTTCATTATTACACTGCTGAAAATGACAGTACTAAAGTGTCAAAGTGTCTTTTGAATTATCATTCAGAGTTCTAGAATCATAAGTGTGATATACTAAAGCAGTTTCTAGAAAGGAACACTGCGCTACTCATGGTGTGTCCTTGGATAATTCCTTAGTCTTTCAGGGCCCTAGTTTTCATATATACACATATGAATTATACATACGTACATTGGATATTTTTTTTTGTTTTAATCATATATAATATATAACATGTGTATGTAATACATTATATACATATATATGAATATAATATGTATAATACATAAAATATGTATAAAGGATATACATACACACATGCATCTATACAGTTTTTATGTTGCAAGTCTGCAGTATTATATGTACAAAAAGGAAGAGATACCTTAAAAGTAGCTAGTTCTCAGGATACAAATAGTTCCATGTAATTTTTACATATTATACCTAATTTTAGAAGCCTCTTCTTTTTAAAGATACATGGCAAGTATTTAATTCCAGAATATAGATTCATGTAGGTAGATGATTTTCTTTGTATAATTTAGCTTTATCTGTTAAAGCATTATTATTTTTAGCTCTGATCCCTGGTTCTGTAGTAGATTATCTATATGATAATATGTCCTTATTTAATTCTGGATATAGAATGAGGTCTCTAGTGGTTGTCTCCAGACTTGACCCCCTTTAATCCATCCTTATACTACTGCCAAGGTGATTTTTCTAAAGTGCAAGTCGCTTTTTTATCTTTGCTTATTTTATCATCACTTATATATATTTCAACTTTTAAGTTCAGGGGTACATGTGCAGAATGGGCAGGTTTGTTACACAGGTAAATATGTGCCATGGTGGTTTACTGCACAGATCATTCCCATCACCCAGGTATTAAGCCCAGCATTCATTAGCTATTCTTCTCTTCCTGAAGTTCTCTGTCCCCACCCCCCACCCTTCTTTCTTAAAGCTCGTACTTTTTTCAGCCTCAACTCTCTATCATTACAAGGCCTTTCATCATCTGGCTCGTCTTATGCATTTCCCCCACCATAAATCTCAAGTTCCACCTGTACTAATACGAGCAGTTTACTGAATGAGCCATACTGTTTCCTGACTCAGAGCCTTCACATATGTTCTCTCCACTGTTTAGAATGCTTTTCCTTCTATTGTTTGGCTGGCAGAGTCTACTGATTTTTCAAGATACAACATAAGCACTGTCTGCCTTTTTTTTTTTTTTAATTACCATTTTTTTCTTTTTTTCTTTCTTTACTGTCTGCTTTTTAAGTCTTCTGGTCCTTCCTCTTCCCAACCCTAGGTGTTACTTACTCACTGTATCATGTTCATTCATTCTCTCGTGTTTACTAATGTGTTGTAATTATGTCTCTTTTTCCTCTTGGACTCAAAGGCAGGTTTATATTTGTCTTACTACTTTTTGAATTCCTGGTGCTTATTTATACATAATTGGCTATCATTACATGTTTGAACTCTAAATACCAAGATTGATAAGTTCATAATGTCAGTGAGTTAAACTCAAATCTCAATCTTGTCCTGTTTTCCTAAAATTTGGGGGTTTCTAAAGTATCTTATTCTCTTGCCCCATGACCAAAAACTGGTATGAGAATGGTAGTTCTTAGCTTTGTGTTTAAGAAGTAAGATTTCTAGCACTTTAAGAGGTGAGGGTTACTCTGTTAAACTTTTAGAAAAGTCTTGTGGAATTTTGAGGCAACTACTAATCCTTATCTTCAAAATTACTAGGAGAGATATTAACTAGTTTGGGTGTTTTAAATCTTGAATATCATTATTAGGTAGATATTTTACCTGGGCTGCTTTGTACTTGGAAAATGATAGTAGCTGATGTTTGCAGGTTTTTATATAGGCTTTAATAATTGCTTTACATACATTGACTTTAATTTTCAAAACAAATCCTGAACATTTAATAACTTGCTCAGTGTCATTGTCTACGAAGATGCAGACTATGACTAATCTAGGTCTGACTGACTCTAGACTCTGCTTTTTCTACTACACTGCTTTCTAAATATGACTGCTTATTCAGTGTTTAAAATTATTAACAGATACTTAATTCATTTTGTAAATTGAAGAAGTAGGTCATACGGTTTATCCATTCAGTTCTTCCAAAAAAGCGAAAGTAGACAATTTGAGATTAATTGGACTTTAGAGACCATTTAATCCAACTCCTTCCTTTAGCATATGAGGAAACACATATGTAAGAGTTGTGGCATCATGTGCTCAAGATCATATGACTAGTTGGTCTATAAGATTTTCTTTGTTAAGCTGGTTGTGAACACTGGTGTTATAAAACTGAAAGGGATACCAGATGCCTGATTTTACCTCCAAGGGAAAAAAGTAGCCTAGAATGGCTTTTTAGAAAAGTGATGCTGAGGATCTGAGAGCCTTAAGGACATGGATCAGAGAAAATCCTGACTTTGGATCATGACACATGGAGACACGGCAGAGCCTTTACTCACATGGTTCCCTAATCTTGGCCTTTTTCCTTCCACTTTTTCTTTTTAAAAATTTGTCCACAGTTAACTGATCTTATGCCTGTTGGATTGTTAGAGCATCGGCCTTGCCAGTTATCATTTAAGTGCCAACTATGGGCCAACTAATAGGAATACAGAAATGCATGAAGTCTAGTCACTACCCTGAAGAAGCTTGGTCTGTTTGGGAGGGGGAGCCAGTATAGATCGAATCGCAAGGTAGCATATAAAGATACCAAGAGTAATACAGCGTTAGCAGCGCAGAAGATTAGATAAATGTGGGCTGGGTTAGTGGTTACAGAAATGTCTATATAGAAAAGTTTCTACTTAATTCTTTAAATGAAGAGTTGGAATGGTATGGAAGGAGAAAAACACTTGAGAAAAGTTTTTGTTGTTGTTGTCGTTGTTTTTTAATCTCAGCTTTTGCTAATCTTACCCTTGCTCGCTTTTCTTCAGTCACACTGCTCACTGTTTCATAAGGTCTGTAACATGTTCTTTCAGATATCTGAATGTCTCCCTCCCTCACTTCCTTTAGGTATTAATTAAAGTATTATTCTTTAGCTGAGGACTTTACTTGTTACCTTGTTCAAAATGACAGTGTCTCTTCCACACGTACTCTTTCTATCCTTCTTGCCTGCTTTGTTTATTTTTTGTGCTTTTCACTATCCAACATACTCTAAATTTTTATTGTCTTTCTACCTTTACTAAAAAAAATGTAAGAGCAAAACATGGTGATGCATGCCTGTAGTCCCACCTACCTGGGAGAGTGAGGTTGGAGGATTGTTTGAGCTCAGGAGTTTGAGACCAGCCTGGACAAGATAGTGAGACCCTGGCTCAAAAGTAAGTTAAATTAAATGAAAAACGAAAAAATGTAAGACCCTCCAGAATAGGGATTTTTACCCATTTTAGTCAATGCTATATCATCAACATACAGAACAGTATCTTTTACAAAGTAGGCGCTCAAATTTTTGTTAAATTAATAAGACAGTGAAACTTTAAAAAATCATTTGATCTAACCCTCTCTTCTTTTCTTTCTTTCTTGCTGGCAGGCATGGAGAAAGAGGAACTTTCCATTTCATCTGTTCCATTTTTTTTCTCTTTGATACTGAGTTTTGCACTTGTTGCCCAGGCTGGAGTGCAATGGCTTGATCTTGGCTCACTGCAACCTCTGCCTCTCAGGGTCAAGTGATTCTCCTGCCTCAGGCTCCTGAGTAGCTGGGATTCCAGGTGTATGTCACCAAGCCCGGCTAGTTTTGTATTTTTAGTAGAGATGGAGTTTCTCCATGTTGGTTAGGCTGGTCTCGAACTCTTGATCTTGGGTGATCTGCCCCCATCAGCCTCCCAAAGTGCTGAGATTACAGACGTGAGCTACTGCACTCGGCCCATCCATTCCATTTTTTTAAAAAATTGATAGGACTGAAAGAAAAAAACATATACAATAAAGTACACAAATCATAAGTGTACAGCTCAATGAATTACATGTAACCAACAATCAGATCAGGATAGAGAACATTTCCAGGATCTTGGAATCCTCCCTCCTTTTCTTAGTCAATGCTTAACAAAAGTTACCACTTTTCTGATCACCATCACTATAGAATAATTTTGCTTATTCGTGAGCTTCATGTAAGTGGAATAAAATCATTCTTTTATGTCTAATTTCCTCTTTTGAACATTACGTCCGTGAAATCCATGGTTTTTGAGTTAGTAGTAGTTATTCTTTTTCATTGTTCTATATTATTTCATTGTATGAGTATCTATTTGTCTCTTCTACTGTTGACAGACATTTGGACTGTTTCCAGTTTTTAGTTCTTAGAAGCAAAGCTACCATTAACAATTTTGTACATGTGTTTTGGTGTGCATAAAAATGCATTATTTGGCAAAGCATTTCATTTAAATTTATAATAAAATATATCTCCATATATATATATATACACACACACACACACAAACACACACACACACACACACACACAAATATATATGTAATTCTTATGCTCACATGGTTCTTATCACATGAGAGATGATCATTAAATGATTAAAGATGAATTATTAACTAATCTTTTAAGGTTATTTCAGATGTATTAAAATAATTTTTTCTTTGTGCTAATAACATTGATTAAAGTCTTAGTACATAGTCTTTCTCTGTACCTGATTTGTTTAAAGAATAGGAATAAAAACATATAGTCAAAAGGTAAGACCTTAAAAAAAATTAGATATTGCCATATTCTTTCTAGAAAGATGCTAATTTATTTATTTATTTTTATTTTTATTTTTATTTTTATTTTTATTGAGATGGAGTTTCGCTCTTGTTACCCAGGCTGGAGTGCAATGGCTCGATCTCGGCTCACCGCAACCTCCGCCTCCTGGATTCAGGCAATTCTCCTGCCTCAGCTTCCTGAGTAGCTGGGATTACAGGCACGTACCACCATGCCCAGCTAATTTTTTGTATTTTTAGTAGAGACGGGGTTTCACCATGTTGACCAGGATGGTCTCGATCTCTTGACCTTGTGATCCACCCGCCTCGGCCTCCCAAAGTGCTGGGATTACAGGCTTGAGCCACCGTGCCCGGCAAAATATTTATAATAAAACGATTTTTAAAAGAATGCCTCAGACATTGTCTTGTAAGGCAAAAGATATTTTAGCTACAATTCATGTTCTTTATTATAGTTTTTCCTTTTAATAGATAAATTTTGAATAGTTATTACAAAAACAAACAAAATTCAGAGACAGAAACAGTTGTTCCAGAGGCAGCCATTGTTACCAATTTTTTAATGTAAAGATATTATAGACTATGGATATATATGTATATGTGTATAAATGTGTGTATATGTGTATGTGTGTAAATGTATGTATATACAATATGTAAGTGTGTGTGCATATATGTGTGTAGTATGTATATATATGTGCCAAAACATTAGATAAATTATGGAAACCATTCATTAAAATACCTTCTAGTTTAGATGTGGGATTGTGTACCATTTTGTGTACTAAAAATTAGAAAGGGTCTAGCTATGATTAGTAGCTGGCTACTGGCCCAGGAGGAAGAAAAGCAGGGTCTGGCGGCTCTCCTTATTATTGGATCAGTTCTTTGACAGTAGCACTTCTGTTTATAGTGATGATTCTGTAGTACTGTTCCAAAGTGAAAAGCCAAGTTTTTGAAAATTAGACAGATGACACCGGAAAGAAACTCTTTAAATGTTGTAAAGCTATTTGGAAGTATTTAGGAGAATGATACTTTATTTAAGCATTTTAGGATTTATTTGCTTGACAGTTATAGTTTTAGCAGAATTCCTATGACTACGGTTTAACAATGAAAATTTGAGCTTGAATAATTGCAAATAAAATTCTTCATTTTCTTAAACTTTTATTTACCGAATTAAAAAACCCATCAGCCTCAATATAAACATATTTTAAAAATATTTTAAGACATTTTCATGATAATATATAGTAGTAATTTGTCTCATACAGAAAATATTTTTGAGCTTGACTTGAATGTCACTGTTAAATAAATGGTTTGAGCAACAAGAGTCAAAAATTTTAATTGGATTCTGCAGGGTTTTAATGGTTTAGGGAAAAGATACTTACTTTTGGGATAGATTCTTTTTAAGACCCTTATTTCAAAAACTAAAATTTGGGGATGACTATTGTTTACATAGCAACGCATTGATGTAGTCAAGGATAAGTTAGGGGTGTTATAAGAATTCCTGTTTACTGGAATTCATGTCTCCTACTAAGGATAGAGTATAAAACTCTTAAGGGCTGCTGAAAGAATTTATACCTAATTGTGGTTGGTAATATTTGGGCAATTTGAAGAAACAATTTGTCAGAGGGAAGAGATCATCTTGATTTTTTAAAAATGTTCAATTTTGAAATAGTTGTATCTTTATAGGAGAATTGCAGAGATAGTACAGAAAATTTCCATATACCATCTACCCTTCACTGAGCTTTCTCTAATGTTAACGTCTTATGTAATCGTGTCATATTGATCAAAACTAAGAAATTCATACTGATTTTTTTAAAAGGTAATTCAGTTAACCTTTTTTTTTTTTTGAAGACCTACTATGTAGAAAAGAGTATTTTGGCTGCTGAAATATGTACAAGATGGGAAAACAAGTACAGTTTACAAATAATAACAATAGACTGATGAGCTTGGTGTCATTCCTTGAACAAATTCTTAAACAGATTATTGAACACATGTGTTGTTGGTACTTACAAAAGAAGACACTGACCACTGGGAGCCATCATGGGTTCACAAAGAACAAGTCATGACACCTAGCTTCACTTTTTTTCTCATAGGATAAGTCAACTATTAATAGTAGGTATATCAGAAGATGTTTTGGCCATGGTGTATATAGAATTATTACCACATTTATTAGATTTTAAATTATGTGCTGGGCACTGGATTACATGCTTTTACATAGGTTGTTCTCATTAAGTTGTTGTTTTACAGATGAGGAGAGGAACATATAGTATATAAGTATATATTATGCATATGGCATTTGACATCCTTTTATGATATCTTTTTAGACTAGTTGGAAAATGTGGTCTGAATAGTTAAATAGACAGGTGGATTTGTAATCGATTACATGGCCATATCCGGAGCTTGATGATTACTGGGCTCATATTAAAATCAAACTGCAGTACATTCTTAGTGGTGTGCCTCAAGAAGCTATCATGGCCGGGCGCGGTGGCTCAAGCCTGTAATCCCAGCACTTTGGGAGGCCGAGGCGGGTGGATCACGAGGTCAAGAGATCGAGACCATCCTGGTCAACATGGTGAAACCCCGTCTCTACTAAAAGTACAAAAAATTAGCTGGGCATGGTGGTGCATGCCTGTAATCCCAGCTACTCAGGAGGCTGAGGCAGGAGAATTGCCTGAACCCAGGAGGCGCAGGTTGCGGTGAGCCGAGATTGCGCCATTGCACTCCAGCCTGGGTAACAAGAGCGAAACTCCGTCTCAAAAAAAAAAAAAAAAAAAAAAAAAAAAAAAAGAAGCTATCATGTCCTATTTAAGATTTTTATCAGTTACTCTCAAAATTGTGAGGGAATGCTGGTATATGTACAGAATCAGGATCTTCACTTGCTCTTACTGCCTTATTTCTAATAGAGTGACAGACTGTATTAAGAAAATATTTGTTATGAAAAGTGTTATAAGATTTTATATTTGTTGTGTAGATATTTGATAAAGACAGGCCTGTAAATGAATTTTTTTTTTTTTTCAGAAGTCTGCATAAATACAAGGTGGGAAACTTGGAGGGCTAACAGCAGTAGATGTGTTTGTTTTAAGCAGAGGTATGTGGTTGGGTGTGTCTCCTTATTTGTCTGTAGTTGGTGAGTCCATGGCTTATTATAACTATCCCAAAAGCTAACACCTGCTTAAGCTACATTATTGTCCAAAATAGTTGATTATTCTTTACAACTCAGCATCTAGCTTAGTTCTGTTCTATACGACACATTTTAAGATAGGCACTAATAAACAATATAGTGAGAGGAGAGTAATCAGAATGAAGCAGTGTCTTGAAATGGGTAGTTGTGAAGTAATTGAAACATTTGAGGTTTTTTAGCATGAAAGAAAGATTTGGGGTATATGATAATACTTTTTTAATTGGGTAATTGGATGATCTTTAATGTTCTTCCTGACTCAAATCTGGGATTTATTTTTTTTATTTTTAATTTAATTTAATTTTAATTTTAATTTTTTTCTTATTCTTTTAAGTTCTGGGGTACATGTGCAGATCGTGCAGATTTGTTACAGGAGATTGTGCCGATTCGTTACGGGAGATCGTGCAGATTTGTTACATAGTTATACACGTGCCATGGTGGTGGTTTGCTGCATCCATTGCCTCATCATCTACATTAGGTATTTCCCCTAATGCTATCCCTCCCCAGTCCCCCAACCCCAAGACTCTGGTGTGTGATGTTCCCCTCCCTGTGTTCGTGTGTTCTCATTGTTCAACACCCACTTATGAGTGAGAACATGCAGTGTTTGGTTTTCTGTTCTTGTGCCAGTTTGCTGAGAATAATGGTTTCCAGATTCATCTATGTCCCTGTAAAGGATGCGAACTTATCCTTTTTTATGGCTGCATGGTATTCCATGGTGTATATGTGCCACATTTTCTTTATACAGGCTATTATTGATGGGCATTTGGGTTGGTTCCAAGTCTTTGCTATTGTGAACGGTGCTGCAGTAAACATAAGTGTGGATGTGTCTTTATAATAGAATGATTTATAATCCTTTGGGTATATACCAAATAATGGGATTGCTGGGTCAAATGGAATTTCTATTGCTGGATTCTTGAGGGATTGCCACACTGTCTTCCACAGCGGTTGAATTAATTTACAGTCCCACCAACAGTGTAAAAGTGTTCCTATTTCTCCACATCCTCTCCAGCATCTGTTGTCTCCTGATTTTTTAATGATTGCCATTCTAAATGGCATGAGGTGGTATCTCAGTGTGGTTTTGATTTGCATTTCTCTAATGACCAGTGATGATGAGCTTTTCTTCATATGTTTGTTGGCTGCATAAATGCCTTCTTTTTAAAAGTGTCTGTTCATATCCTTTGCCCACTTTTTGATGGCGTTATTTTTTTTCTTGTAAATTTGTTTAAGTTCTCTGTAGATTCTGGATGTTAGCCCTTTGTCAAATGGGTAGATTGCCAAAATTTTTTCCCATTCTGTTGATTGCCAGTTCACTCTATTGATAGTTTCTTTTGCTGTGCAGAAGCTCTTAAGTTTAGTTAGATTCCATTTGTCTATTTTGACTTTTGTTGCCATTGCTTTTGGTGTTTTAGTCATGAAGTCCTTGCCCATGCCTATGTCTTTTTTTTTTTTTTTTTTTTTTTTTTTTTTGAGATGGAGTTTCGCTCTTGTTACCCTGGCTGGAGTGCAATGGCGTGATCTCGGCTCACCGCAACCTCCGCCTCCTGGGTTCAGGCAATTCTCCTGCCTCAGCCTCCCGAGTAGCTGGGACTACAGGTGCGCGCCACCATGCCCGTCTAACTTTTTGTATTTTTAGTAGAGATGGGGTTTCACCATGTTGACCAGGATGGTCTCGATCTCTTGACCTCGTGATCCACCTGCCTCGGCCTCCTAAAGTGCTGGGATTACAGGCTTGAGCCACCTTGCCCGGCCATGCCTATGTCTTGAATGGTATTGCCTAGGTTTTCTTCTAGAGTTTTTATGGTGTTAGGCCTCATGTTTAAATCTTTAATCCATCTAGAGTTAATTTTTGTATAAGGTGTAAGGAAGGGATCCAGTTTCAGCTTTCTGCATATTGCTAGTCGGTTTTCCCAACACCGTTTATTAGATAGGAAATCCTTTCCCCATTGCTTGTTTTTGTCAGGTTTGTCAAAGATCAGATGGTTGTAGTTATGTGGCGTTCTTTCTGAGGTCTCTGTTCTGTTCCATTGGTATAGATCTCTGTTTTGGTGCCAGTGCCATGCTGTTTTGATTACAGTAGCCTTGTAATATAGTTTGAAGTCAGGTAGTTTGATACCTCCAGCTTTGCTTATTTTGCTTAGGATTGTCTTGGCTATGTGGGCTCTGTTTTGGTTCCATATGAAGTTTAAGGTGATTTTTTTCCAATTCTGTGAAGAAAGTCATTGGTAGCTTGGTGGGATAGCATTGAATCTATAAATTACTTTGGGCAGTATGGCCATTTTCATGATATTGATTATTCCTAACCATGAGCATGGAATGTTTTTCCATCTGTTTGGAAATCTGGGATTCTGTGAAACATGAAGCGATGGCACACGGAAGAAGGCTTAAGCATATCTTTTGCATTGCAGTCTAGAGGATGGAACTAGGAACAATGAATGAAAGTTAGAGGAAGGAAAATATTGGTTCATAATGAAGAAGCCTTTTTATTTTTTTTAAGAGATGAGTCTTGCTCTGTTGCTTAGGCTGTAGACAATTTGAACAGAGTAAACATTCACTCACTGAGGCACTTAAGCATAGATTGAGTAGGGTTTACTCAAGCTATCCTCTAAGGACTTTTCCAGTTCCAGCCTTTCAAACATTTTCTTCATTGGTTGTAATTCCAATTGGCAAAACTTCTTCTTGGCCACTTATTCACACTTATTCATAATACTTATGGCTTCAAATAATATCAGATGCTATTAGGGAAAAGGATACCTTCCTGATAATTGAAATCTGAAATCAGAATATGAAATAATTTATTTTTTTTGAGACAGGGTCTCACTCTGTCACCCAGTCTGTCGTGAAGTGGTGTGATCTTGGTTCACTGCAACCTCTGCTTCCTGGACTCAAATGATCCTCCAGCCTTAGCCTCCCAGGTAGCTGGGACCACAGTAGTGTGTGCCACCACACCCAGATAATTTTTGTATTTTTGTAGAGATAGGGTTTTGCCATGTTGCCCAGGCTAGTCTTCAACTCCTGAGCTCAAAGTGGTCTGCCCACCTTGGCCTCTCAAAGTGATGGGATTATAGGCGTTAGCCACCGCTCCTGGCCTTAGGTGGTTTTAAAAATGTTTATTCACAGTTCCAAAGGAAATAAGATTTTAGTCTTGTTTTAGAAATGTTACATTTCTAAAATTTACAAATAACTATTTGAAGTTGCTTTTAAAGATGATGGCCTAAGTAGCATTAAATTCAAATGCTTGTGGTTTCTCTTCTGTGTATCTTAAAAAAAGTTAATGTCAAAAACTGAAACCACTCATGCCTGTGATCTCAGCACTTTGGGAGGCCGAGGTGGGCAGATCACCAGTGAGACCAGCCTGGCCAACATGGTGAAACCCTGTCTCTATTAAAAATATAAAAATTAGCTGGGTTTGGTGGCAGACACCTGTAATCCCAACTACTCAGGAGGCTGAGGCTGCAGAAGCACTTGAGCCCAGGAGGTGGAGGTTGCAGTGAGATTGCACCAGTGCACTTCAGCCTGGATGACAAGAGTAAAACTATTTCTCAAAAAAAAAAAAAAAAAAAAAAAAAAAGAAACCAAAGGTTATTAACTTCTTTTTTTTTTTTTTTTTTTGAGACGGAGTTTTGCTCTTGTTACCCAGGCTGGAGTGCAATGGCGTGATCTCGGCTCACCGCAACCTCTGCCTCCTGGGTTCAGTCAATGCTCCTGCCTCAGCCTCCTGAGTAGCTGGGATTACAGGCACGCGCCACAATGTCCGGCTAATTTTTTCTATTTTTAGTAGAGACGGGGTTTCACCATGTTGACCAGGATGGTCTCGATCTCTTGACCTTGTGATCCACCTGCCTCGGCCTCCCAAAGTGCTGGGATTATGGCTTGAGCCACTGCGACCGGCCGGTTATTAACTTCTAAATGATTCAATTGTTTAAATCCAAAATGGAATAACAAACTGTTTTATTTACTGTCATCCCTTGTACAAATCAAGAGCTTTTTTTGGCCTTCATGACCTCATATTTTTTTATCCTGAGAATACTCTCTTTCTTTAAGCCCATCTAAAGTCTAATTTTCAGGACTTCCCCGTGATCCATTTTTTAAAGTGATCTCAGGTTCCTCTGTCTAACACTGATAATTTTCTTTCATTTCTAACAGTTTGGTAATTTATTAATACTATATCATATACTGTTACTAATTGCTTTGTAATATGTAAGGTTTTTTTTTTTTAAAAAAAGCATTGTAAGTCCCTTGAGGACTCTTTTACTGGGGCTTGAAAACTATTTAATGAAATTAAAATTGAGAGACTCAGTTGTTGAATTTTATCTAATATTGAAACAGTAGCACAGAAAAAAGCCTATGTGGAATTTCCATGTTTAGTTTCTGCCTTTTTTTTCAGCAATATGATCTTTTTTTAAATTGCATTTTAGGTTTTGAGGTACATGTGAAGAACATGCAAGATTGTTGCATAGGTACACACATGGCAGTTTGGTTTGCTGCCTTCCTCCCTATCACCTATATCTGGCATTTCTCCCCATGCTCTCTCTCTCCCCAACTCCCCACCCCCTGCTCTCCCTCCCCTATTTCCCTGATACAGACCCCAGTGTGTGATGCTTCCCTTTCTGGGTCCATGTGTTCTCATTGTTCAACACCCACCTATGAGTGAGAACATTCAGTGTTTGATTTTCTGCTCTTGTGTCAGTTTGCTGAGAATGATGGTTTCCAGGTTCATCCATGTCCCTATGAAGGACACGAACTCATCACTTTTGATGGCTGCATAGTATTTCTTGGTGTATATGTGCCACATTTTCCCTGTCCAGTCTATCATGGATGGGCATTTGGGTTGATTCCAGGTCTTTGCTATTGTAAACAGTGCTGCCAGTGCTGCAATGGACATTCGTGTGTATGTGTCCTTATATAGAACGATTTATAATCCTTTGGATATGTACCCAGTAATGGGATTGCTGGGTCAAATGGAATTTCTATGTCTAGGTCCTTGAGGAATCACCACACTGTCTTCCACAATGGTTGAACTAATTTACACTCCCACCAACAGTGTAAAAGTGTTCCTATTTCTCCACATCCTCTCCAGCATCTGTTGTCTCCAGATTTTTTTAATGATTGCCCTTCTAACTGGCTTGAGGTGGTATCTCAATTTAGTTTTGATTTGCATTTCTCTAATGACCAGTGATGATGAGCATTTTTTCATATGTTTGTTGGCCTCACATATATCTTCTTTTGTAAAGTGTCTGTTCATGTCCTTTGCCCACTTTTGAATGGGCATGATCTTTATTTTTTGGCTTCATCTGATGTATCATAAAATTTACAAATAGTAATATACCCACTTTAAAATTGAAAAATAAGAAAAAGAATTTTTCATCATCCTCACATTCTTAATATCACTATCTCCTAAATTTTGGAGTTCCCCTTTTATTGTTTTTCAATGCATATGCCAATGTCTTTGTCATTAGCCCTCAAAAGTGGCAAATAATTTTAAAATGCTTATTTCAAAATGAATTTTTTTATGAGAAATAAAAATCAGGAGATACATTATAGTAAATGTACTTACTGTACCTCAGTGGTGTACTTTTTACTTTGTTATATTAATATGAACACCAAAAAGTTTAATGAGTAAAATAGAATATATTTTAAAATGTTTGTTTGAGAAGTATGTCTATGACATCTAATTGAGCTGTTGATTAAATTATAGTCACCAGCTTCATTTTCTATTTTTCATTCCCCATACAAAATACTTGTTATAACCAGTGGGTATTCCAGACTTAGCATGCTTAAAAATCAGAGTAGCATTGCTGTATTTTGTGTTGATTGGCTTTTGCTCAGGGAAAGTTTGGGTCCATATCAGAGATCTGTTTGCCTTCTTCACTAAAGCTGATTTCCTGTTATATGATAGGCTTTCACTGCTTCTTCATCTGGGAGCATCTCTGCAATGTAAATTGCTATTTTCCAGTTATTATTTTAGTTAAATAAAATTTCTGAAGACACTCCGGAAATGTGTGAATTTGCTGAGTATAACCTTAGGACCCTTGAGCAGAAAAATATCATATCACAAGTTAGGGAGGTGAGTTTACTGGCTGGGAAATCTTACATTGTACTTTGTCATGTAACACTATTCACTTTGATTTTAGAAGCTACATGTGCATTATATACTAGTGCTATGTCTCTCAAGTAATTGAACTAATG
The DNA here is from genome assembly GCF_048565385.1 of Saimiri boliviensis. Classification (NCBI taxonomy): domain Eukaryota; kingdom Metazoa; phylum Chordata; class Mammalia; order Primates; family Cebidae; genus Saimiri; species Saimiri boliviensis. Next base: position 9,361,607 of record NC_133450.1, on the reverse strand, counting down.
AAAAATGGATAATCCAGAGCCACTTTTTATTTGGCATGGGATGTGATTATATGCATTACCACATATGAAAGCCTAAAGGGAGTTAATTTTTGTGGTTTAGTAGTTTTCAGTGGAAGTTATTTTTTTGGTTTTTGTTTTTGTTTTTAAGACGGGGTCTCATTCTGTTGCCCAGGCTGGAGTGCAGTGGTACGATCTCTGCCCACTGCAGCCTACACCTCCTGGATTCAAGCAATTCTCCTTTCTCAGCCTCTAGAATAGCTGGGACTGCAGGTGCGCAATTCATATAACCATAACAACAACAACAAAAAGGAGCACTTCTCCATAAACTCTAAGACACATTAGGTAAAAAAAAATAAATAAGTAAGTTGCAGAGCAGTGTTTATGGTGTGCCGCTGATACTGCTGTAAATAAGTTGTGTATGTGTTGGTGTAAATACACATGTATATGCACAATTAACACATTTTGCTTGAAAATGCATAGACTTTTCTAGAAGGATACACAAGAAAGGGAATAGTAGCTTCTGAAGAGGGACTAAAAAAAGAGACCATGAGATTAGAAATCAAATCTCAGTAAGTCTGTGATTGGGTTTGGTTGTGTACACTTTTATACTGCTTCAATATTTATTTCTTGTCAAGAGAATATTACATTGAAAAAATTTGTGGTGTGTAATTATAGATTCACAGGAAGTTGGAAAATTCATGCAGAGAGGTACTATATACCCTTCAACCAATTTCAAACCCTGCTCGTAACATCTTATGTAACCCTAGTGCACTATCAAAGCTATAAAATTGATGTTACAATCCACAGACTTTATTCAGATTTCGCCAGTTTTTTAGGCAAAAACCCATTGTATGTGGGTAATTGTTTGCAGTTTCTTCACATGTAGTTTTGACTATCACAATAAAGAGGTTTCATCACATCAGAAACCCCTGTGCTATCCCTTTATAGTCATATTTTGTCATCTTAACCACTGGCAACCTAACCCCTGGCTTTAAAGAGCATATAGTCTTATAGAGGAGATACTAGAGACATACTAACAATCCAGTACAAATAACAAAACAAATGGCCATGTGCAGTGGCTCATGCCTGCAATCCCAGTGCTTTGGGAAGCCAAGGTGGGCAGATGACTTGAGGCTAGGAGTTCAAGACCAGCCTGGCTAACGTGGTGAAACCCTGTCTCTACTAAAAATACAAAAAGTAGCTGGTATGGTGGTACATGCCTGTAGCCCCAGCTACTCAGGAGGCTGAGGCACAAGAATCATTTAAACCCAGGAGGTGGAGGTTGCAGTGAGTCGAGATTGCGCCATTGCACTGCAGCCTGGGCGACAGAGTGAGACTCTTTCAAAAACCAAAACCAAAAACCTAACAAGTGCCAAAAGAACGTATTTATTGCTTTGAGAGTTATGAGTGATCCAATATTAAAGTAGGATCAGAAAACTCTTCGTGGAAAGAATTACAGTATAGTTATAAGGAGAACTAGCTGTAGTTCTGATCCTGCATTAAACAAACACCACTAACTAGATGTATAAAATAAGAAAGTTGAGAGAAAGTTTTTTTTAATGATTCCTTTTAGTATAGTCTTAATACTGTGGATAACTTGGCATCATCCTTGAAGGAGGGCTGTGATTTTATTCATTTATCAAATATTTGACCATTTTATGTCAGGGACTGCTCTAGGCTCTGTAAGTACTTCAGTGAACAAAACACACAGAAATCCCTATCCTGATAAGACATACATTTTAGATGACACAATTAAAAAAAAAAAAAAGTAAATGTATAGCATGTTAGAAGATAAGTAGTAAAGAGGAAAAATAAGGCAGGGAAGGGGCAATGAAGTATGAGAGGAGTTACACTTCTCTAAAGGATAGCCCGGAAAATTCACTGATAAGGTGACTTTTAAATAACATGGAGGCAGTCAGTGAATGAGATACGCACACAATACAAAGCATTCTAGAACCAGGGAATAGCAAATGTCAAGTCCCTGAGGCTGGAGCATGCCTGAGATATTTACATTTGAAGAAGCCTGCCATTGGAGTTGAGTAAAAGACTGGGTAATGCAGGATGAAGTCAGAAAGGTAATGATGGCGGTCTTGATGGGCTAGCCTTGATGCCAGGTCAAGCAGGGTCTTCTAGACCATTTTAAGGGCTTCAGCTTTTAGACTAAGTGATCTATGATATAGAAAGACATTGGATGGGTTAGAACAGAATAGTGACATGTTAGACTTTCAAAGAATCCATCTGGCAACTGTTGAGAACTGAAGGAAAACAAGGGCAGAAGCAGTGAAACTACTTAGGAAACTGTTGCAGTAATTCAGGTGAGAGGTGAATGTTTTGGACCAAAATGGTAGTAGTGGAGGTGGTGAGTAATTGACATTTTGAAGTCAACAGGATTTGAGGGTCTGGGAAGTGGGGAGAGAAAAAAGGGGGAGGCACAGAGGTTAAGGGTGATACAAAGTTTTTGGCCTGAGCACTTAGAAAGCTAGTTACCCATTTGCTGTGCTGGGTACAACTATGATGGAGGATTTTGGAGGAGAGAAATTGGATCTTGGACAAAGTAAATTTAAGACACGTCTTAGGTATCTAAATGAGATGACTGCTAAATATCTGAGTCTAGAGTTTGAAAAAAAGAAATGGGCTAGAGATTTAAGTTTGGGGATTATGGATACATGCTATTTAAATAAATTAGATCAGATGACTTCACTACAGGAGTAAGCATAGAGAGGTGAGGGCCCCAGGACTGAGATTTGGTGCACTACAACATTTAAAGTTGGGGAATGAGGAACAGCAAAGCAAACTCCTCAGAAGGAGAAATCACTGAGGGAATAGTAAAACCAGGAGAGCATGGAATCTTGGAAGCCAATGAAGAAAATGTTTCAAGAGGAGGGAGTAATGAACCTCTGTCAAATGCTGCTTGTAGTTCCAGTAAGAGGAGAACTGGTAATTGAATTGGTCACTCTAGTTTGCAATGTGGAATTCATTAGTGATTCTGACAAGAGCCAGTTTGATAGAATGGTGGAGAAATAGACTCATGGAATGGATTCAAGAGAAAGGGAAATGAGAAATTGGAGACAGGCAGAAAGAATCATTCATCTGAGGAATTTTGCTAAAGTGGGAAGGAGAGAAGTGGAATAGTAACTTGTGGGAGATATTCCAAGAGATTTTTTGTCTTTTGTTTTTGTTTTGACGTGTTTGTAGGAGGCTGAGAAAAAAATGGAAAATTTGATGGATGGGAGAAGAGGTGGTGGTGGTTAGTGGAGATCTAGTGCATAAGTAAAAAGGTTGGGTTTTATGTAGAGCAGAAATAGTTCATGCTAGTCATGAAAGAGAAATCAGAATATATGGGCACAAGTGTAGTTAGGTAGATGTGGTTGTGAAAGTTTGTAAAAGTTCTTATTGCTTCTAGTATTTTAGTAAAATTAAGGAAACAAGGTCATCAGAAAGAAGTGAGGATGAGAGGGAAGGTGATGGAAGATTGAGGAGTAAAATGTATGAAATAGTTATGTAAGAGAGTGGCAGAATGAATGAATCAGGAAAATAAGGTATAATTGTCAGTCAACATTACAGACTCGTTTGAGGCTCCTGGTCATGAATTTAAAGAGAAACCAGTTATCAGACATCGTGTGTGTGTGTGTGTGTGTGTGTGTGTGTGTGTGAGAGTGAGAGAGAGAGAGAGAGAGAGAGAGAGAATGAGAGTCCAGCCAGCCACATGCAGCTATGTAGGTATCAACATAGAATAGTCAGAAAATTGCCTTGGTACCAACTTTAGCCAAGCAAGATTGATATAGTCAGAAAGAAGACAAGTAGTTAAGGGTATATGCAAAAGAAGGAAGTGAGTAAATGATTGAATATGGATTTAACTTGGGTAAGAAAGGGATTGAGGACAGGGAAGGTAAAGGGAAGTGCAGAGGTCCTCAGATTAGTGGACTACAGGTCTGTGAGGTTGGCGGATTGTTGGAGTTAGGATATTAGAGGTAGTGAGCTGGTATCAGGGTGTGATGCTTAAAGTGGTATTTTGAGGCTGGGCCTGGTGACTCGTGCCTATAATCCTAGCACTTTAGGAGGTTAAGGCAGGCAGATCACTTGAGGGTCAGGACTTTGAGAACAGCCTGGACAACATGGTGAAACCCTGCCTCTACCAAAAAATACAAAAATTAGCTGGTTGTGGTGGTGTGTGCCTGTAGTCCTAGCTACTCAGGAAGCTGAGGCGGGAGAACCACTTGAGTCCATTGAGCTGTGATTGCACCACTGCATTCCAGCCTCGGTGACAGAATGAGACCCTGTCTCATAAAAAAACAAAATAGAAAGGTATTTTGGAAGGGTTGTATTTCTTAAAATTGAGAAGGTTTAAGATTTGACTATGGGAATGAGTATAAAATAGGGTTGAGGGTAGGATCAGTGGAAGATCCTAGATTTACTGAAGGGCAAAAACTTCCTTTCTGATAACAAGAAACTGACAAGCAAGGATTTGGAAAGGATTGTTTGTGTGGATGATGAGATTCTCAAGCATTATGACAATAATGATGTTGGAGATGGTGTAATGAGTAAGCAGCTAAAATCTTCAGGAAATAAAGTGGAGAGCTTGGTAGATAACTGCAATTAAGAATGGTTACAGTCTGATGATGAGATTTCAGTTTGGATGTTTTTAGGGAAGAGTGAGGAAGAATTGTCTGGAATGGGCAACCAGGATTGAGAAAGAATAGACGCTTTTAATCTGAGGAATTGAGCCACCATTATCAGGCCCAGAGAGGCACTGAAATGAAATAATTACTTCTGGAAGCCACTTGCTGTGTGGACTGTAGACTGACACCAGGTAGCCATAAAATGCCATGTGCTAGATGCCATAACTCATACCCTATAGTTCAACAATATATAGTCAATCACTAATCAATGCTAATTCTGTAAGCCAATGAGAATTCCTGTCAAACAATTATGTATCTGTTTGCTCCTTGTCCCCCTTCGTCTTTAAAAACCTGCTGGTAACAAAGGCTGAATAGAGCACTTCCCGAGGCAACTGGAAGTGTGTCCTAGGCTGCAGGTCTCAAACTTGGCTCAAATAAATTCTCTAAATTAATTTTACTTCTGTTTCTTCTTTTAGGTCAGTAGAATCAAGGAGGACCTACCTCACTTCTAAGCCTTGTGGTGCGATGAGTTGGGAGGGAAAATAATAACACTTGAGAAAGCTTCAGGGGAAATGCTGGTAATGAAGAGCAAGAATGACTTTCACTAGTAGAACCAGTGAAGAATATCCTAAATAGAGGAAACACCATAAACAGGGGCACAAAATGTATACTGGTTGGTCTTAGAGAATAACCGAAACTCTAGTGCAGTTTAGAATTTAAGTTTTATCCCAGCTTGATATCTTTGTAGTCATATTCCTATTAGTATCACGTACAATTTATAGGCATTCTCTGTGTATTCTTTAATTTCATAAGAATAAACATCAACCCCAAGATTGAAATCAGTAGGACATGGCTTAATACTGATCCTGAACATTAATAATGATTTTTATTACAGCTTTCCAGCCATTTCTTCAATTTAGTTGTGGCTCTGGGCATGCAATGTGGAATAATGACGTCTCTCCTCCCTTATAAACTCTACCTCCCACCAAGTCTTTCAGGAATATCCAAATCAGAGAAAAATCTTATATAAAAAATAAGCATAGATTTGTCCCATCTCTTTCCCAAAGTTTGTTCTAGAATCTGTTTCACCTATTTTATATTACTACATCTAAATTACCCACTAATAGAATAAATTTTCTTAAAATATTTTTAGAAATCCAAGAGGCCATTTTGGTTCTTAAGCACCTTTTTTTGTCCATCAGCTAAGTGTATTATATCACTAATATGTTTCAGTTAGGTGTCTTTCAACTTTAGGTATCAGAAAGCCCAATTCAAACAACCTTATACAATGAAGAAATTTATTAGCTTAACATAGCTGGAAGTCCAGAGGAAGGGCAGTCTTTAGTATTAGTCAGTCAGTACCTAATTGAAGACACCAAAGATTCAGATCATTTCCATGGTTCTACTCTGCTGTCCACAGTGCTGGCTTTATACCAGAGTGAGATTCTCAGATTCTCTTTGTAACTTGATTACCAGGAAGGAACCCTATGTTCTATAAGGGGGAAGTCTGGATTCCTTCTAACAGAAAGGACAGCCTTAACCAGAGGCCATCAGCAAACCTCTTCTATCTCATTGACATGATTCTTCTTCGTATCTGAGTCAGTTTCTGGCAGTGAGGATAGATCCACCCTTGAGCTAAAATTAGTTCTCCCAGTTTTTGCCACTCAGAGTTGTGGTGTGGATATTGGAGAAGACAGTCACAGTGTCTGTTTACAATGTCTGCCTTGGTTGTGTTCTAATGCTCTGAGGTTCTTTATTCATTCTTATCTGTTAATGTTTTATAGTGAGTTAAAATATGCTTAGTTACACTTTATTGGTTTAATTGCCATGTTCAGAGCTTTCTGTCATACAGAGTACACCAATTATTGAGAATTCCTTTCTGCAAAAAAGGGAAAAATGTTAGAATAGTGAAAAGATTGAGGATAGTTGGCAGGTTTGAATCTGTACCTCCTTAAAACCAATAGTTTTTAACCTCTTTCATCTCCAGGTAATTGACTTGGCTATCATTTACATAGAAACTTTAGTAATTTGATTTGTGTGTCCTTTCTCTCTGTCGAAAGTTGCCTGAAGCATTGTGGAAAAGTACAAAGTGGACTGGGTTGTGATTAAGTTTCTAATTAATTCTAGTTCCACTGCTTTCCAGATGTGTGTGATCATGGGCAGATAACGCTCCTCAGACCTTCTGCTTTCTTCTCTGTAAACCTGGAGAGAGCTACCTGTCTTCTTGCCAAATTATTTTTATTGGAGTTAGTGTAGTGAAAACTCTCCAACCATGGAGAGGAGTAGAGGAAACTACTCCCACACCACCACAAAAATAGCAACACAGAAAACTTCTGTGACCAAAGGTGTGGAGTTTTCCCCTACACACTAAGCAGTGTACACCAGTTGGGTGTCCTTCAGTTCAATTCTGACACTATATCCCTGGAGAATTTAGGAACAATGCCAGCCCATCCTTCAGATACCAGTCATAAGTCTGGGCCACCCCATCTGTCAGACACTAGTTGCAAATCTGGGCCCCTGGAACTTCTGACTGACTGGCTTCAAGTTGGGATCAAGTAATTTGCTGGAGTGGTACACAGAACTCAGGAGAATACTTACCTTTACTGGTCTATTATAAAGGATATATGTAGAGGATACAGACTAAGACATGCATAGGGTGAAGTATGGGGGAAGGGGTACAGAGCTTTCATGTCCTGTCTGGACACACCGCCTGCAAACCTCAGCATTCAGCTCTCCAGAAGCTCTCTGAACCAGTTTTCTTGGGTTTTTAAAGAAGCCTCATGACATCAACATTTCTTCCTCCAGGGTATGAGGCAGGACACTCTCAGCGGAGGGTCTTAAGACCTACTGTCAGAAAGGCTGGGAAGATCGGAGGCCTGCCTCCGAGGCCTGCACCCCCACCATTATAACAAAAGACAAACAAGGGCTTTGGGGTTAGGAGCCAGAAACCATGAATGAAAATCAATGTATGTATATCGTAATGCCACAGAGTTAAATTGAAAAAGGAATTAAATAATAACAATAATAAAACCTCACAATTTGTAGTTGCTATATGATAAAGTAAATTTTGCTATGTTACGTGCTTTTTAATAAAATACCTCCCTAGCGCTAAGGCAAAATATTAACTGCTTCCCTGTAAACCGTTTAACCTCATCTATCCTCCTCACATTCTTAGCAAAGTTCCTGTGTTTCTCGCTCACCAGCTGCAAGGTCACAAAGCAAATAGGCTCAAAACTGCTAAAATGTGTTTCTCAAAATGTTACTTTTCAAATGTAAAGTGTATCACGCAACATGTCACAAGTTAATGTAACTGTTCTTTGTTCTGGCTTCTGTAAAACCTGCTTCCGACTTCATCATCCTGTACCACCTAGGTGCATAAAAGGCACCCCATTTTCTTTTTCCTTTCCTCAGAATTAAAAAGCGGTTCCACTAAGCTCGTAATCATGTTAAATAAAATCCTCCTGCAACCCCCATCAGTCTTTCCAAATCTCTAATTTCCCACTACAAAATAAGCTAATATGAAAGAAATTTGATAAATATAGAGTAGTAAACAATTTCAAATTGCCTTAATTATTATACTCTAATAGTAAAGGGTTGGCAGTTAAAGAGAGAAAACCTGAAAAACACAGGAGATTCTGGTGCTAAAAAATAAATACTTGATCTTAGTTTCTGAGTACCTAAGGTATGTCAGTAGAAGACAAGGGTGTGTGCAGTTTTGTGTGTGTGTGTTTTTTTTTTAAGTAGATGCTTAATGAATAGTTAGCTATGGCTATGTCTCAAGTATTCCCCAGAATTTGTTTTACTTAAATTTTTGCCCCTTTACTAAAGCTGTTTTTAAAGGTGTCAACTATGTATTTTGAGCTTTAGGGCTTTATGTAGCTTACAAGGTATGACAGACACATTTATTCAAATTATTGACTGTTTTCTCAAGTACACTTTTTCCCCCCCCTTTCTTGGAATATCATTCTTTTGAAGAACCACAGGGTTTCACACTGGGTGGAGTTCGGTTGTTATTACCAAAAGAGAGAGCACATTTCATTGCTGAGAATCCTGAAGAGCAAGACTTTATATTTGGAGTAGAATGAAATTAAGATGACACTAAAGAATTTGACTTTTAAAAAATCAGTATATTCTTCATCCTTCATGTCTTAGGTTAATGTTCATGGTGAATCTGAGTATCCTAATAAACTGTATTAGCTATAGTTTCTGTATCTCATTACTATTGGTAAAACAGAGCATATATGCTTCTTAAATTGTCATTCACCTTTTTATTTTGAGCTAGTCACTATTATATGTCATGCTAGACTTGGGTCAATAGCTTTTTCTAGATGAAAAGGCTTATCTTACCATATCTTTTTCTTTTATGTAAGAGATACTATTAATATATACAAGCCTTGAAAGGAAAAGGAAACTAATATATGTTGACTGTGTTACAATGTACAACCATACCAAACATTTAACATTTGTATCATTTAATTCCCCCTTCAACCTGATGAAAGTATTAATGTCCGCATTTTACAAAAGGGAACATTGAAACATTGTTATTACCAAAGAGATAGCACATTTCATTGAAACATAGAGATTAAATAAACAAAATTAACTATGATGGAGAAATCCCACGCTTTCTCCTTCCCTTTTACCTTCACTGGGCATTTTTCGTACCTGCTTTCATTTAATTATACAACTCCTCTTTGAGGAAGATGTTATTCTCATTTTGCAGATGAAGAAAAACATTAACATGAATGTACAATTTAAAGAATAAGAAAATGAAAATACGTACTACATTAGGGATTAGAAACCTATATAAATTTTTGTTGTTGTTGTTTACAATGATTGATTCTCAAATGTTAAACCAACCTTGCTTTTTCTCATATAAACACTACTTGGGGCCTGGCGTGGTGGCTAACGCCTGTAATGTCAGCACTTTGGGAGGCCAAGGCGGGCAGATTGCTTGAAGTCAGGAGTTCAATAATTGCTTGACTGACATGGCGAAACCCTGTTTCTAATCGAATACAAACAATTAGCCAGGCAAGGTGTCATGCACCTGTAGGCCCAGCTACTCTGGAGGCTGAGGCAGGAGAATCATTTAAACCCAGGAGGTAGAGGTTGCAGTGAGCAGAGATAGCACTACTGCACTCCAGCCTGGGCAACAGAGGGAGACCTGTTCTCAAAAAAAAAAAAAAAGAAAAAGAAAAAAAGAAAAATTAGCCAGGTGTGGTGGCACTTGCCTGTAGTCCTAGCTACTTAGGAGGCAGAGGCAGAAGAATCACTTGAACTGGTGAGGCAGAGGTTGTAGTGAGCCAAGATCGTGCCACTGCACTCCAGCCTGGGTGACAGAGTGAGATTCTGTCTCAAAAAAAAAAAAAAAAAAACCATGAGCACACACCCGCACACAAGTTGGTCATGAGGTATTGTACTGTTTGCATGGTGTTGAATTTGATTTATAGACTATAGTATTTTTGCATCTATATTCATAGGAAATTTGGTCTATAGTTTTCTTGCAATATGTTAGTCTACTTTTGATACAGGGTCATAGTGGCCTTGTAGAATGACTTGAGAAATGTTTTCTCTTCTTCAATTTTCTCAATAAGCCTTTTAGAAGAATTAGTATTACTTCTTCCTTAAATGTTAGAATTGACCAGTGAAGTCAGTTGGACCTGGAAGTTCTTTGTGGGGATGTTTTAAACTACAATTTCAATTTATTTAATATATATAAGGTTATTCAGATTATCTGTTTCTTCTTGAATGAGCTTTATTAATTTATCTTTCATGGAATTTGTCTATTTCATCTAAGTTGTTAAATCTACTGACAAAGTTGCTTATGACATTCTCTTATCCTTTTAATGTCTGCCTTTCTCTCTCTCACTTGTGATATTAGTAATTTATGTACTTTCTCCACACTCCCCTCCCCCATTAGTCTGGCTAATGATTTATCAATTTTATTGATCTCAGAGAGCCAGCTTTTGGTTTCATTGACTTAAAAAATTTTTTTTAGTAAACTTTATTTTTCAGAGCAGTTTTAGGTTCACAGCAAAATTGAGTGGAAAATACAGTTCTTATATCCCCGCCCCCAATCGTCTCCACTTCAACATTCAACACCAGAAGTAGTGTATTTGTTGCAGTTGAACCCATACTGATGTATCGTTATCACCCGAAGTCCATAGTTTACATTAGGATTCACTCTTGATGTTGTACACTCTGTGGGTTTTGACAAATGTGTAATGGCATATATCTACCATTATAGTATTATTGTACAAAATAGTTCCCCTCTCCTAAAAATCCTCTGTGCTCTGTTTATTCCTACCTCCCCCTTAACCCCTGGCAACCACTGATCTTTTCATCTCTACATAGTTTTTGCCTTTTCCAAAGTGTCATACAGTTGAAATCATACAGTATGTCACCTTTTCAGATTGGCTTCCTTCACTTAGTAATATATACATTTAAGGTTCTTCCATGTCTTTTCATGCATGGCTTGATTGCTCATTTCTCTTTAGCACTGAATCATATTCCATTGTCTGAATGTGCCATGGTTTATTCATTCACCTACTGAAGGACATATTGGTGGCTTCCAAGTTTGGGCAATTATGAATAAAGCTGCTATAAACATAAGGACATACGTTTTCAGCTCATTTGGGTCACTACCAAGGAGCATGATTGCTGGATCATATGGTAAGAGTATATTTAGTTTTGTAAGAAACTGCCAAACTGTCTTCCAAAGTGGCTTTACCGTTTTGCATTTTACTGATCTCAGAGAACCAGCTTTTGGTTTCATTGACTTTTTTCTATTTCTTTTCTGTTGTATGTTTGTGTTTTTAATTCCTGCTGACCTATCTTTTCTTCTTCTGCATATTTCCCTTTCAGAAGAGGAAGATACACTTACTGCTTAGGATTAGCTTGCTTTTCTCTTTCTAATTTTTTTTAACTTTTAATTTAAGTTCAGGGGTACATGTGCAGGTTTGTTATATAGGTAAACTTGTGTCATGGAAGTTTGTTGTACAAATTATTTCATCCCTCAAGTATTAAGCCTAGTATTTTTCCTGATCCTCTCTCTCCTCCCACTCTCCACCCTCCAATAGGCCCCAACTAATTTCTAAAGGTGAAAGCCTAGGTCATTGATTTGAGACCTTCTTTGCTAACATTTAGAAGTATATTGTTTAGTTTCCAGATGTCTGAGGATTTTTTTTAGATGTCTTTCTGATTTTAATTTCTAATATAATTTCATTGTGATCAGAGAGTATACTTTGTATGCTATGAAATTCTTAAAACTTACTGAGAATGATTTTATGGCTCAGAATATAGTCTGTGTTGGGGTGTTGTTACCAGTGTACTTGAAAAGATGTGTATTCTGCTATAATTCGGTGATATATTCTATAAATGTTAATTACATCAAGTTGGTTGCTAGTGGTGTTCAAGTTTGCTATGTCTTTACTAAGTTTTTGTCTACTTATTCTGTCATTATTGAGAGATTTGTTGAAATCTCTGACAATAATTGTGAATTTGTCTATTTCTGCTTATAATTCTATCATGTTTTGTTTTATGTATTTTGAAGCTGTGTTACTAGCTTAGGATTTGTCTTCTTGATTCATTCCTTTAATCATTATGAAATGATTCTTTTTATTAATAATATTCTTTACTGTAAAATATGCTTTATCTAATATTAATACAGCTACTGTGGCTCTTCTTTGATTGGTGTTAGCCCAGTAGATCTTTACAATCCTTTAACCATTATGGTTTTTTTTTTTTTTTAATAAATATTTAAAGTGGGTTTCTTGAGGAAAGCATGTAGTTGGGTCTTGCTTCTTTTTAAATACAATCTGACAATCTCTATCCCTTTTAATCAGGAGTTTAGACCATTTACACTTAATATGATGACTGGTATGATTAGACTTAACGTCTGCTGTTGTGCTGTTTGTTTTCTATTTGTCCCATCTGTTCTTTGCATGTTTCTCTTTTTTTTTCTTGCATTCTTTTGGATTGAGAACTTTTTAGTATTCCATTTTATTTGCACTGTTGTCTTATGAACTGTACCTTTTTTCTTTTTTAGTGGTTATTCTAAGATTACATTCTATATCTTTTACTTACACAGTGTTCCTACACATATTATACCACTTCTATATTTTACTTCTTTCTATATTTGTTAAACCCACAGTAGATTGTAATTATGGTTGTTTTAAACCATTTTATTTTAAAGATTTTTAAAAATAAGAAACATCTTTTATAGTTATCCACATATTTACTCCGCTGTACCTCATTTCTTTGTATAGTTCCATGTTTTTGTTTAGTGTCATTTTTCTTCTGCAAAAAATCTTTAACTTTTTTTCCTGTGCGTGTCTACTAGTGACAGATTTTCTCAGCCTTCATGTATCTTAAAATTTTCATCAACCTTTCAGAAAGATATTTTTACTGAGTACTGAAATTGTAGTTTATCACCTCCAGTTTGGTGGTTGGCTAGGAGGACTCAGGACTGAGCATGTAGTCAAACTTGTGGTTATGACTTATTACAGCAGAAAGATACAAAGCTAAATTAGCAAATGGGAAAGGTTCATGGGTGAAGGCTGGAGGAAGCAAGGCACAAGCTTCCACGAATCTTCTCCCAGTGGAATTATGCAGGACACATTTAATTTCTCCAGCAGTGAGTTGTGACGACACTGTGAATACAGTTTAACAGAAAACTTATTAGAGACTCAGTGCCCAAGGTTTTTATTGGGAGCTGGTCAGGTAAACGTCCTCTGCCTAGCATGTACCAAAATGCCAATTTCCAAGAAGGAAAGTAGATATTTAGAATATTATTTGCATAAATACTTTAGGCACAGTGAACCACCCTTATTAGTTAGGGAATGTCAGGAACCCTTTTGAAATTCAAGTTCTTAGACAACAGCCAAGGCCTAACCTTACAAGTAGACCTTTCTAAGGATAGCACTCTTGAGCCTGCTGTGTTACCTTTTTTCTGCATACAAAGTAGCCTTGTTTTTTCCTTTCTGTACTTTGTAGATTTTATTTTATTGTTTTCTGATTGTATACCTTCAAGGAGAAATCTGTGATGACTTATCTTTGCTCCATTGAATATAATGTACCTTTTTACCTCTGGCTGCTTTAAATGTTTTTCTTTATCTTTTTTTTTCAGCAATATGTATGTCAATGTGTGTTATATTTATCCTGTTTGGTATTGCTTCAACTTCTGGGAACTGTGGGTTTGTAGTTTTCAACAAAGTGGAAATTTCTAAATTTCTATAGCTACTATTTTTTCCAATATTGCCTTACTCTTTTTGCTTTCATGCTTTCATTATGGTTATGTTTGATTGCTGACACTGTTACAGAGGTCATTGAATGTTTATTTTTTGGAGGGTGTGTGTGTGAGGGTGTGTGTGTATGTGTGTGTGTGTGTTTGTGTGTGTGTCTTTTGGTCTTCATGTCTTCATTTTTGGATAGTTTTATTCCTGTGTCTTCAATTTACTAATATATTCTTTTGCAGTGGCTAATCTGCTACAAATCCCACCTAAAAATATTTTTATTTCAGGTGTTGTGTTTTTTAATATGTAGAAGTTGTATTTGATTCTTTTATGTTTCTTTGTCTCCTCATTGTGTATGGGTTTTCTCTTATGCTGTTGAGGAAATGTTTATTATAGCTATTTTAATGTTCTCATCTCTTAATTTGATCATCTCTTTCATATCTGGTTCTGTTAATATCGACTGTTTATCTAGTTCACGAGTCACATTTTATTGCTTCTTGATAGGTCTCATAGATTTTTATTGAATGCTCATTATTGTGAATATTATGTTATTTGCTGAATTTGGTTGCATTATTTAAAGGATGTTGGATTTTTTTCTAGTATGCCACTGTTATTTACAGATAAGTTTGATCCTTTCAAGGCTTATTTTTATGCAGCTTCAGGGAGAATCTAGAGTAGCTTTAGGACTAGTTTTAACTTCACTTCTAATGCATGGTCCTTCTGGAGTCACTCATTGCTGCCCTGCTATTCAGCAAGATTTTCCCACTTTGGGTAATAGGAATTTTAACAATTCCTGGCCCTTTGTGAGCTCTGACAGTTGTTTATCTTACAACTTTTGGTAATTTTCTTTTTGTAAAGGGTGATTTTTATTTTGCCCAGCCTCTTGAGGGTTCACCCTTCACACGTATAAATTGTATTCAGCCAAAGATCCAGTAGGCTGGCTGTGCATTTTTTAGGATCACTTTCTGTGTTGATCTCTTCTCTTAGGCATCTGCTCCCTCTCCCCCTGAATTCTAGCTGTTTTGGCCTACCTAAACTCTGATACATGTCTTTTCAATTCAGCAATGTGGCTAAGTCCTTATGAGATTACCTTTCCCTGTGCCATTGTTTGTGAATTATCTCCAGGCAGAAGCTGGAAAGCCCTCTCATTATTGCCCTTTTAGGGCAATAGTCTGGTATCATAGACTTGTGCTGCCTTCGTTCAGTGCCAGCAAATAGTTTGCTCTATTTTGTCCAATTTCTAGTTATTTAGGGAGAAGAATATTTCCAGACAGTCATTGTCCTTCATATTCAGAAGTAGAAATCTCCCTATAAACATTTCATACTTTTCCATTTATACCATAAATGTTTCTCTTTTCTGAAGCAACTTCATCCTCGTAACATGTGAAAACGTCAAGCCTCTTCTACTTTTTCTTATTACATTCAGAAGATAATAATGATGGATGTGATCAGGATCTCAAACTTCAGATTTTGTTCAGATATTGCTTCAAATTTTTATAGTCACAAAAATCTATGCCTTCGATGAACATCTAGGTATCACTGTGGATCTGGGCTCCAAGGAGGGTGAGGCAAGTGGGGCACCTAGGGTACAAAATTTAAGGAGACACTTACTCTCCAGGTGTTATAAATACAGGATTGACATCTAAGAGCGAGTGTCTCATTAAATTTTGTACTCTAGGTGCCTTGTTTGCCTTAGTCTAGTGCAGGCTTTGCAGTGGATATTTCAGACTCTGATCACTTTTATTACCCTAAGGCATTAGTCTCCAACCATTATTAACTAGATCATATATTTCCTTTGGAGTAGGTGTAAGTCTTTTTTACCTTCATAGTTAAATTATTTAAACTTCTCTCTAACCATCTATTTTCTTGTAGGAGCTGTAATAAAGTCTGATGTAAAATGTCAGTTCCTTAGTATTGGCTGAGAAATGAAAGAAAGGAGTATTCAAGATAGCAAATACTGTCCCCAAAGCCAAAACCATGTTACTGAAGCCTTACTTATTTTTAGTTTAGTCTGCCTTGGCCCTAGAAAACAGTGGCTCTCCCTACCTAGGCCAGATTCCATTAATTCCATGAGGGCTGTTTCCCATTGGGCATGCAGCCGTATTTGCAGTTTGAGAGTCCCAAGTAAGCCTGACTAGGCTTCAAAATGAATCTAGATTTCTACAAAGAGGAATTTTAATGTGGGTCAGGGACATGCAGTTGGTCTCTGTTGGTGGGAAGAACAAAGTTTTTAATCTTACATAAAATATACTCTCTCTGAGGTCTTTGCATCATGACCCAGTTTTGGATTTCTTTAGGGTATTCTTTGCAGCTGAAATGATAAAGGAATCTCTTTTCTCTCTTCTTAGAAAGTTAAAGGAGACAGGAAGAAGTCCAGATGAAGTAACTCATGGAACCATTTGTTTATCTGAACCTGAACTAAATCTTAGGAGAGAAGGGTAAAAATAATTCATTCTAATTTTAGTCCACATTACTGGGATTTTTCAGGTAGTGATGTAGGTATGGGTTCTGTAATAAACAGTGATTTAACCCAGAATGGCCTCTGTTAAATATCTTCCTCTGTCACTTGGAAGTGGTATTTGTTATCTGTTTGATAGTTCAAAGATTCTAAAACATTGATCTTGTGTGCAGAAAGTAACCATTAATCTCATCTTGCTACTGCTTTAGATACTCAGTTTTATTTATTTTCTTGGGCTTTTCTTTTTTAAAAAATAAGAATAATAGCATATTTGTACCATCTGCAAAGCACTTTTATAATGGATTGGAATGTAAAAATTTCTAATCCAGAAGGAAGATGCTTATGTAGTCAAGTCTTTGTAGATAACATGCAATGCACCTTTCTTTAATTACCGGGTGAGGTAATATGTTGTGAAAGAAAACAGTGAATTTGGATTTTAAAAAACCGAATTATAGTCCAGGTTGAACTGCTGAAGCTCTGTGACCTTGGGCAGGCCAGTTAATCTCTTTGAGAGTCAGTATTTTTCCATCTGCAAAGTATGTGTATGTATGTAGGAGGTGGGGGAGGAAGTGATAAAATCTGCCTGCCTATTATTCATGTCAGTGTGAAGATCATAATAAAGATGTGAAAGCACTTGAGAAAATGTGTAAAGAACATATACATACAAATGTAAAAATGATATTTGTAAAGTTATTTTATCTCAGCACAACTGAATCTTGTTTTTATCTTTGGGAAACTGTAAATAGAGTTTCAGCGAATTTTTTTTTAAATCACTGATAGCTTAGAAAAAGAGAAGTGAAAAATATGTATATTGGAAAGTGGATGGAAAACACATTATCAAAGGCTAAAAGTTACCTATGAGAGAATTGATAATATCTCCTTAGAGTATTTGTGTGTATGTGTGTGTATTAACAAAATTTGAAATTTTTACTTACCTTCTCTTTCATCTCTAGCCTTTAAAAATCTGTATCAGTTAGATTTTCTGACATGTTGTATGTGGATTTTCTACTTTGGATTAGCCATGGAAGACTATTTTTTAAAATCAATCTTTTTGCTCCTTGTTGTCTGAGACAGTTCTGGACTTTTTCTCCTGATTGGTGTGTTTCAGGGGAATTCAGACTAATATAGCCCTGGTATGTATAATGAGGGTGTTAAATCTGTCAGAACATAAATCACAGTGATTGAAACATGAATGCAATATTTTGGTACCTTTGAGACTATTAAATTACTCTATTAATTACATTAGATGGGTGAGAGAAATTCCTTGGTTGGTTCATTCATTCATTAAAGAAATATTAATACCATATCTACTATTACCAGGTACTGTTGTCTGTTATACAACAGTAAACAAAACAGACAAAAATTCCTGCCTCTATGGAGCTTACATTCTAGCGGAGAGGGAAACTGAAACTAACAGATAAAATATGTATACTTTATTAGATAGCAAAGTAAAGGAGGAAAAGGGAATCGGGGGAGTGTTGGAAGGCATGGAGATGATTGGAGGAAGGCAGGCCTGGGAAGGATTGTAACATTTGAGTGAAGACCTAAAAGGAATCTATATGGATATCTCAGGGAAGAGCATTCCTGTTCTAAGGTATAACAGGGGTAACAGATTTGAGCCAAGTGTGTGCCTAGTA
Organism: Saimiri boliviensis; assembly: GCF_048565385.1. NCBI lineage: Eukaryota > Metazoa > Chordata > Mammalia > Primates > Cebidae > Saimiri > Saimiri boliviensis. The sequence goes on along the minus strand of NC_133450.1, from coordinate 9,343,663 downwards.
TGTTCAAGGAACAAGGAGGAGACCAGTGTGGCTGAAGTGGACTGAGCAAAGAGTTTTAGGCTGGTGCACACGAATTGCGGTTTTTACATTTTTTGAAGTTTGCCATTTGATATTGGAATACATTTCTTAAATAAATGTGGTTATGTTCTGAATCATTTTAATGTGCATTTCTTGCTTTGTTTGTTTTTGCTAATTATTACTTGCTGTTTATTTTATATTTATTTTAGACTATGGAAATGATGTTAGACAAAAAGCCAATTTGAGTGATTTTCTGATTCGAGTTCAAAATGGGTCATAAGCAAGACAACTCCCAGCATCAACAATGCATTTGTCCCAGGAATTGCTAACAAAGGTATAGTGCAGTGGTGGTTCAAGAAATTTTGCAAAGGAGACCAGACCCTTGAAGATGAGGAGCATAGTGGCCAGCCATTGAAAGTTGGCAATGACCAATTGAGAGCAATCATCCATTCTCTTACAACGACACTAGAACTCAACATCAACTCAGCATTGACCATCCTGTGGTCATTTGGCATTTGAAGCAAATTAGAAAGGTGTAAAAGCTTGATAAGTGGGTGCCTCACAAGCTGACCGAAATTTTTTTAAAAAATAGTCATTTCGAAGTGTTCTTTTACTCTGTGCAATAGCAACGAACCATTTCTCAATTGGATTGCAATATACAATGAAAAGTGGATTTTTTATGACAACTGACAAGGACCAGCTCAGTGGTTGGACTGAGAAGAAGCTCCAGAGCACTTCCCAAAGCCAAATTTGCACCAAAAAAGATCTTTTTGGTGGTCTGCTGCGGGTCTGATCACTTCAGTTTTCTGAATTCGAGCGAGACCATTATATCTGAGAAGTGTGCTCAACAAATCAATGAGATGCACAGAAAACTGCAATGCTTCTAGCCAACATTGGTCAACAGAAAGGGCTCAATTCTCCACAATGCTCAACAGTGTGTCGCACAACCAATGCTTCAAAAGTTGAATGAATTAGGCTACAAAGTTTTGTCTCATTTGCCATAGTCACATGACTTCTCGCCAACCAACTACCACTTCAAGCATCTCAGCAGCTTTTTGCCAGGAAAATGTTTCTACAACCAGAATGCAGCAAAAGCTTTCCAAGAGTTTATTGAATCCCAAAGCATGGATTTTTTTACACTACAAGGATAAACAAACTTATCTCTCATTGGGAAAAAAAATGTGTTGATTGTGATGTTTTATGTTTTGATTAATAAAGATGTGTTTGGGCCTAGTTATAATATAATGATCTAAAATTCATGGTCCAAAACTGCAATTACTTTTACACCAACCTAATAAGATTAAAACCAGTAGAGTTGGGTGTTTTGAGAGCCATATAGTTCAAGGACAGAATCATTTGTATCAGCAGCTGCTCATAGGTAAAATAAGAGGAAGTCAGAGAATCAATGGTTGTATTTAGCAATGTGGAAGACGTGGTGACCTTAATAAGGTTGGTAGACAGATGGGATGAAAAGCTTGGTTGATACAGATTCAGGACAAAATGGGAGGGAGATGTGGAGACAGTGAGTGTAGACAACAGTTTTGAGTTTTATTGTAAAGGGGGAACTATGCACATTTGGTGTGTAGAGTTAAGACAATGGGCTTTGAAACAATTATTTTGGTTCCATATTTAATGTGATGGGAATAATCCAGGAGCAGGGAAATGTTTGACGATGCAGTAGAAGGAAGAAATAATTGCCGCAGCAGTTTTCTTGAATAGGTGAGAAATAATTGGGATTACTTTTAGTTTTCCAAAGTGATCATTATATTTCTTTGATGCTTTTAACTCATATTCTTCCCTTTTAAGGAACATCAGTGCCTAAGCCTATATATATATATATATCCTTTCTTATGTCTATACCTTACCCCTCACAGGCATACTTTTTTCTTTTATTGCATGTGGCATTCAAACACAGGTATACTTTTATCAGAACTCCTAAAATACTTTATTACATGTATTTACATGTCTCACCCATTACTGGATTGTTATACCTTGATCTGTCTTACTATTCAACTATTGGTTCTTTGACTGCAGTGTTTTTATTCATTGCTACATGCCTATATTAGTTACCTATTGCTACATAACAAATTACTTTAAAACACACCCACTCAAAACACGTATTTATTATATTGCAGTGAATCAGGGATCCAGGAACAGCATAGGTGGTGGGTCTTTTACAGGGTTATGAACCAATGTGTTGATAAGGCCTGAAGCCTCATCAGAAATCTTGATGTGGAAGGATCTATTTATAGGTCACTCACAAGGCAGGATTCATTTCTTCTCAGGTTGTTGGCCAGAGGCCTCCCTTGGAACCACACCACATGAACCCATAGAGTATCTCACAATATGGCAGTTGACTTAGAGCGAACAAGCAAGAGGGCAAGAAAGAATGCCAGCAAAACAGAGTGGTAGCAAGAAGGACATCACAATTTTTATAACCTAATTACAGAATTGACATCCCATCGATTCTGCCACATTTTCTTTATTTTTAAAAATTGAGACAGAGTCTCACTATGTTGCCCACGTTGAACTCCTAGGCTCAAGTGATCCTCCTGCCTTGGCCTCCCAAAGTCTTGGGATTACAGATGTGAACCACCATGCCTGGCCAGTATTTTCTTCTTTATAAGCAAGTTACTAGGTCTAGCCCACACTTAAACGAAGGATTACACAATATGTGACTGTCAGAAGGCGGGGATCACTGCAGGGACACATTAGAAGTCTGCCACCTAGATCCCAAGCTCTGGAACTATAAAATGCTTAATGTGTTGAATGAATTAACCTTTTTCCAAGCACCCTCATAACTGGTAGTGTACATTTGTAAGAGCTGGTCACAGGTAAGAATTTGGTTTGAGACTGTATACAGAATAACTTGATATTCAGGGATTATTTCAACTATGTTTCTGGTTTCCTTAATGATTTGCTTTTATGAAATAATGAAAAGTTAAAGTCATTTTGTATCTTCAGGAGCCAACCAAAACCAAGAATGCTATTCAAGAAAATGAGAATACATGCAATATATTTTAATAGGAATTCTAGAAATAATCTGATAGCAAGCTATATTTTGAGATACTTCAAGCTTCCAGTCATTCCTAACATATATATCCTTTTATGACATGGATGATCATAAGGATGTATAAAAATTAGTGCAATTGAAATGTAGTTGAATTTGATCTCTACTATGGAATAATCTTTATGAAAATAAGATTTTAACAGGTAGGAATAAGCATCATCAGATCATGGATTTCAATGTTCTTTTCATAGTTTAAATGTTGAGGTGATTTAATCTTTTGAAAAAAACTAAGGAATCTCATCCTAAACTTATAACATGTTAGATGTTTGAAATAACTTGTCCAATCCTATATTTTTATAGATAAGGAAATGGCTACCCAGTGACGTACCCAAGCTTGTTGGTAGCATAGCTAGTGCCAGATCCCAGGCCTCCTGGCTCCATTCAGTGCACTGTGTCATGCCTTATTGTTAGTAATAAACCATACTGGAGCCACTGGGGGAGTTTAAAAACTTTTATGCCTGTGTTATACCCAGACGTTCTGATTTAATTGGTATAGGTTGGAACTTGGTCATTGGAAGTTTTAAACACTCCCCTGGTGATTTCAATGTGCATCATAGTCTGAGAACCTCTACTCCACAGAGAATTAGTGTGCTTAAGGAATTGGAACTAGAGTGAAATCAGTAGTACTGACTTCTATCCATTATGACTCCCTAATCACAAATTTGGCTGGGTTTTATCAGAGTAGTAAGAAAAATTTTTACATTGAGAAATAATTAAGATTTATGCTGAACAAAGACTTTCTTAATAAAACTGTCCTTTCACTAGTATTTTGGGAGATAGCCTGTGACAAAATTATTCCTAATCATGAAATAGAACAATTTTTTGACACTGATCAGACAAGGAGAAAGTTTTCTGCCATCTGTGTTGTGGCATGCTCTGCTGTTGTTTTAACTAGGTAAAATTCTAATTACTGTTAAACAGATTGTTTATGAGGTTGTTTTTAATATTTTAGAGTAAGCATATAAATATAAAGAGGCAAAGAAATGGTTCCAGATTTAAAAACAAAAGACTTTTTCTTTGAAAGTAGATTAATCAGAATTTGACACACCGGGTTGTTTAATAACACATTTCGGTGTGGGTCCTTGGTACTGCAATGTTGCAAGGAATTTGATATTTGTAGTTTGGTTATAACCATTCTGTGGTGCTGTTTTATACTCTGGGATATAAAGCTGACCAAACATTCTAACTAGAAAATGCTAATTCATGATTGGTAAGTGGCATTTTGTTTCTATATATTGTTCTTTTAAACAAGGTCTTTTCTTTGATATGACTTATGTAGGGAGAATGAAGTAGAAGAAGTAAGAATAGGAGATTATGATCAGGTTAAAGCATTTCAGAATTTTAAATCTTGTGTTGAAGCAGTATCAGGGTGATGGCAAGAAAAGCTATATATTTGGGTTGCTAGAGTAGAAGTGATAAGGGGCATGTTAGTTTTCTATTGCTGCCATCACAAATCAATACCAACTTAGTGGCTTAAACAGAAAATTTTTTAATCTTACAGCTCTGTGAGTCAGTAGGCCAATTCTGGTCTCATTGGGCTAAAATAAAAATTTCAGCAGGGCCATGTTCCTTTCCGGAGGCTGTAGGGCAAGATCACTTTCCTTGCTAATTAGGGGTTTTGGTAGAATTCGGTTCCTTGTGGTTGTAGCACTGGGATCCTTGTGGTTGTAGCATTTGTCCTGATCAGGGCCCTTTCTAGCACCAACATTCCACTCTCATTCCCTGACATGTGTCCCTCCTTCATCTTCAAAGTCAGTAACAAAGGTCAGGTCCCTCTCAAGCTTCTGATATCTCCATCTCCTTTCATTTAAATTCTCTGATCCACCTTCTGTCTTCCTCTTCCACTTTAAAAGCCTCATATGATGAGATTGGACCTACCTGGATAATACAGGATAATCTCTCCCATCTCAGGTTCCTTAACCTTGATTACAACTGCAAATCCCTTTTGCCATGTCAGGTAACTTAGGTTCTAGTGGTTAAGGGCACAGACATCTTTGGAGGGCCATTGTTCTGTCTGTCAAAGAGGACTAGATCACTGGAGTCAAGAAAGCCACATGTCATTACTGACATAGCTGTTGAAAGTCTTCATTTATCCACAAATATTTTTCTAGTGCTTGCTATGTGCTAGTAATTGCAGTAGGCACTGGGGCTGTCATGGTAAACAAGGCAGAGTATCTGCCCTTGTGTGTCTAGCAGTATACTTATAAAAACAAGTGAAACATATAGCATTGCTTTATAAAGAATTCTTCATGTATTCCATATTATGTAAGCTCTTTGAAAGCCAGTAGTAGTGTTCTTTGTTTTGACCCTTTCCTCATCCCATCACTACAATAGTGTTTTACATACTAGATGCTTTACAGAATTGCTAACAAAGACTTACTTTGTTTTTCTTTGCATTGAGTTAGGAACCTCACTTATCTCTCTTTTCGGCTATTTCTGCTTCAAAAATCCAGACTTAGAGGACAATTTAAGATTTAATGAGATACCCACTGAGGAATTTTTAAAAAGGCCTTAAGAATGGCCATTTACTCCGTTTTACTTTTCTTGGTAAAGATTCTAAAGTGCTAAGGGCAGTTCTGTTTTGCTTTTTCTTCCTATTATTATTATTTTTGAGAAAGGATCTGGCTCTGTCAGCCAGGTTAGAGTGCATTGATATGAACATAGGCTTACTGTAGCCTTGATCTCCTCAGCTCAAACAATCTTCCTTCCTCAGCGTCCCAACTGGCTGGGACTATAGGCACACTCTACCATGTCTGGCTAATTTTTAAATTTTTTATAGAGACGGAGTCTCATTCTGTTGCCCAGGCTGGTCTTGAGCTCCTGGGCTCAAGCTATCCTTCTACCTTGACCTCCCAAAATGATGAGATAACGGGAATGAACCATAGTGCTCAGCCTTGCTTTCTCCTCCTAGATTCAACAGTCAGAAAGTACTTACCCAATTAAAAAATAGTAATCAGCAGTTGCTTTAAACCAGTATTCACCTATAGTGAAGAATTGCCAACTCAGAAGCAAATTAAATTTTTCAATATGGCTTTTATGAGATAGACTTATTTTATGTATTGTTTATTGCTCTTAGATCTTCTTTCTGTCTTTCTCATATACAATTTCCTGTTGTGCTCCCACTGTGTGCTGAGTGTGGGTCTACTCTTCATGGAAAAACTGCAGTATTCTTACCAATTGTTAAATGCCTTCTAAAGATAGTTATTCATATTTCTCTCAGTAATGGTCATGGTTACAATTCTGTATCACGTAGCTTCCCAATGCAGCAATAGGGAACTTTAGTAATGGTGGATTGGAGTAAGCACAGGTGTATGAGATTTATAGTCTACCCAGGCATTGCTTTCAAACTGGGCCATCATAGAATTATTAGCAAGTGGCTAAATATACTTGTAACACAGGTTTGGGCTACAGAGTGTAAATATCACATGAGGCCTTCTTAATTTCAGTACATACTAAGTTCTCTATTCCAAATCCCTTCTCGATTCTTTGATAATTTAACATTCTTTATGGATAATTTCTTATTCTGACCTTTTGTGTTTCTTAACAAATAGCCTAAATATATTTTATATAAATTTCATTTCTAAAGAAGAACTTTTGGAATAATGGGTGGAAAGTTCATTTGATTTGCTTAAGTGTAGAGATGGCTATTGTGATATTTAAGTTTGGATGATATTAATTTGGATGAAGGAAAGTAATAGCCACTCTTATAGAGATAGGTGGTTTATTGTACTGTATGTAATCTTTAAAATGTTACTAGGTAATGTTGATTTCTGTGAATTTAGCATTTCAGTGGCTAGTAAGATAAAGCATCCTGTTGGGTTTAGTTCATATGTAAAAATTGTTATTAATTGGCAACTTTTGAAGAGAACTGGAAGTTTAACTGTGAATAGTGCAATACTAATCACTGAGGTTTTCTTGATTATTTGAAAAAGAGAGGGGAAAAAACTCCTGTGTTTATCGTCATTAAAATATAGTAGTGACTTAAACACATGCAGTATTACAGAGAGAAGAGACAGGAAATTTACTAACCTACTGAAACTTTTGACAGGTGTAGTGCATCTGTGGAAATCAGATTTTGATTATTAATAAAACAGCCTTTGTTTAGTAAATTGAAAATCTAGTGAGAAGATTACATGGAGCAGTAAGCATACAGATTTGCAGTAGGTACTCCATTCAGTGGATTTTATTGGGTATCAAAACTAAACTGACTTTAGTGAATTACTATAGCTACTACACACAAATGGCTTCAGTTAGAAAGGGTGTGGTACCAGATAATGTCATCAGTTTTTCCAAATGTGTTTCTGAGGAAAATAACCTAAATTCTTGAAGCAAATAATTTCACTTATAATTGGATGTGATATTATGAGAACAAAAGGCCTTAAGGCAAAAACTGTTGCTTATAGAGGCCTTTAGTTTTCCATTTAAAATTAGTGCAATTGCTGATTTTTTTTTAAATCTCATATTCTTTTAAATATAGCAATCTGAAGGTGTTTCTGAATTTAGTAACACAACTGAGAACAGTATCCTTAAAAACACATAATCTAGGTTAAGTGGAAATAGTTGGCTAAATATGATTTTTAAAAATAATACTTAAGGTAAATGTAGGAACCAAATATATTAGCATGACAAAAGTGTTCAGAAGAGGTAGTACCTTTGTACTTAATTTTTAAAAATTTAAATGCCTGTATTATGTAGGTTTTAATGTTTTAGGACCACATGCATGTATAGCATAGTAATAATTCACTGTAAGCTTGTAGTGTACTATATTAGTTGAAGTACGACAAAGAAATTCTTGCAGAAGAGTGGAATTACTTCTGAAATACTATGTTTTCCTGCTTGTATTCCTCATCCCACTACTCAAATAAAGCGACTATTTTTTCCCTGATAAGAAAGGTAGAAACTAATGATTGTTTTACTTTTTTTTTTTTTTTGAGAGGGGGTCTCACTCTGTCACCCAGGCTGGAGTACAATGGTGTGATCTTGGTTCACTACACCCTCTGCCTCCCAAGCTTAAGCGATTCTTGTGACTTAGCCTCCTGAGTAGCTGGGACTACAGGTGTGTGCCACCACACCCAGCTGATTTTTTTGTATTTTTGTAGAGATGGGGTTTCACCATGTTGGCCAGGCTAGTCTCAAATGCCTGACCTCAGGTGATCCGCCCACCTTGGCTTCCCAAAGTGCTGGGATTGCAAGAATGAGCCACCTTACCTGGCCTGTTTTACTTTTTCTGTCTTCAGAATGCTTATTATGCAATGAAAGTAGAATCCCTCTCACTGCCCCACAATGTGGAATTCTCTACTGATTGTAAATCAGTATTATTTTTTAAAAAATCATTAATGAAGGGTCTTTTATGATACCACTAAACAGATGTCAGGATTTACTCTTCAATTAGGTGGGATAGTGGTGATGAGCAGATTAGACTCCTTTGCCAGTGATGCATTGCTTAGGAGAACTGACATTTAGACCAGTGATTTTACATGTCAGGACTGAGCTATCTGTCACTTCCTCTATCTTAAAAATAGGCAGAATAAACAAGAGGATTTTTACAGACTATAAAATCCAAACTAAATAATTCTGAAAAAGCCTTGATGATTTAAAAGTCTTTTAAGTATCGTAAATTTTATTTTTTCAAATGAACATGCAGTAAAACTTTTTCTGTGTATAGTTGATAAATTTTAGCATGTATATAGATTTATCTCACCGCTATCACTGTCAATATCTGGAATAGTTTCCTTAGCACAAGAAAATTACCTTGTGTTATACCTGTGTAGTTGTGCTCCCTCCCTACCCCTCAATACCTGGTAACTCTGCCATTTTACTTTTGTCCTTTCAAAAATGATCATTAAGTAGAATAATAGAGCATGAAGCCAGTTAAGGCTGTTAGGTGTGCATTTACTCAGTATAATGCCTTATAAGATTCATATAAGTTGTTCTGTGTATTGATATTTTATTCCTTTTTATTACTGAGTAGTATTCAGTTTTATGGATGTGTACCACAGTTTAAATTCATTAATTGGAGGACATTTGAGTTGTTTCCAGTTTTTAACTATTTTGAATAGAGCTGCTATAAACGTTTGTGTATAGGATTTTGTGCAAATGAGTTTTCATTTCTGTTGGGTAAAAATACATAGGTATGGGATTGGTGGGTCATATGGTGTTTGTTGTGAAGAAATTGATAAATTGTTCTCTAAAATGGCTATACCACTTTGCGTTTACATCAGCAATGTATGAGTGTTCTAGTTGTTCTGCTCTCCTGTCAGCACTTGGTGTGGTTCATCTTTTTCATTTTAGCCATTCTAATAGATTTGCAGTGGTACCTGATAATGAGTTTCATTTTCATTTTCCTGATAGCTAGTACTATGTTGCACATTTTGTCGTATATTTTGTTACACTCTCTTTGGTGAAGGATCTATTCAGGTCTTTTGACCATTAAAAAGAACCTTTTTATTTTGGAAGAAGTTTAGATTTATAGAAGAGTTACAAAGATAATACAAAGAGTTCCTTTATATTCCTCACATAGCTTTCCATAATAATAACATTTTACAAAACCAAATGGATTTTTCAAAACCGAGAAACCAACACTGGTACCTTACTACTAACCAAACTCCAGATTCCAAGCTGGGATTTTGCCGGATTTTCCACTGGTCTCCTGTTCAAGAATCCATTCCAGGTTTACATGTTACATTTGTCACTCTCCCCAAATCTCATGTAGTCTATGACAGTTTCTCAGCCTTTCTTTGTTTTTCATAAACTTGACAGTTTTGAGTACTAGTGTCAGTCAGATACTTTGCAAAGTGTCTCTCGATTTGTGTTTGTCTAATGTTTTTCTTGTGATTAGACTTAGGTTCTAAGTTTTAGGGAAGAATCCACAGAGGGAAATGCCCTTTTCCTCACATCTTATCAAAGTACATGATGACAACATTACTTGATTAAGGTACTGTTTATCAGATGTCTTCACTGTAAAGTTGACATTTTTGTCTTTTTGTATTCTGTTCTTTAGAAATGAGTTGCTAATTTCAACCCACAATCCAAGTGCTTGGGAGATTGTTTCATCTTATGGATGGGGTATATGTATTTGTTATTAAGATTTCTTCTGTAAGTAAGCTTTTGTCCCTTCTTTTCCATTTATTTATTCAGTTATTTATATCAATATGTATACTTACTTTATACATTGGCTTATAATTCAGTACTGTTATTTTGTTGCTAAAATTGTTCCAATGTTGATCCCTGTATTCCTTTGACATGTCCCCATCCTTTTCTTTTTTGAATACTTCCTTAATTTTTGGTTCTGCAAGATACTCCAGGTTCATCATACATTTTGTCTGCCTTATCCGTAGAATTGGCGATTTCCTTTTAGGATCCCTAGTTTCTTGTGTTGGAGAACTGTGTTTAGATCCATTGTCTCTCTGGGTACTAGATATACTTGTTGATACAGGGGTATCACCATTTCAAGGCCTTCTCAAAGGATAGAGCTAGGAAATAATACATTTGCATATTAATCATATATTTATGTTTATCTATAATTGTTTCTGTATCTATTTGTATTACATGTTATGCTGTATATATATCAAGTTCATACTGATGTCTGTGACTAATCCAGTAGCACAGGGTTCATTCTAGGCTTTTCTGCTTTATCTGTAGCTTTCCTTTCTAACAGAAACCTGTCCTTGATCATCCATTTACTTATTTAATGGCTCTAATATCTTTAATATCTTAGGTAATTTCAACATCTTTGTTTTCTTGATGTTGGCATTTTTTCTGTGCAAGTTGAGATTTTGTTGATTCCTTGTATACCTGGTAATTTTGGATTATATCCTGGACATTTGACTATTATGTTAGGAGACATTGGATCTTGCTTAAATACTATGCAGAATGTTGATGTATTTGTTTTAGTAGACCGTCAACCCAGTTAGATTCACACTGCAAGTTTCTGTAGGTTATAGTTACAGCATAAGTTTGATTTTCAAAGCTTTTACCATACTACTTGGTTCTGTCCCACATGGGTATCACCCATTGCCAGTCTGGAACTTGGGTGGGGGTCTATTCCGTAATTCTCAAAGCCTGTGTATGTTTGTTTGGGTCAGATGCACACAAGTGCCACTTGAGGGTGAGTCCAGTAGTTCATAAAACAACTTTGAGGTATTGCTTTCCCGTGTTCCTTGCCTGTTATCTCCCAGTAATTTCTAATTCTGCCTACCTCCCCTTTTCTGACCAGGAAGTGGATCTTTCTCTCTCTTTAATGTTCACTCCCTGCAACTATGCCCATATCCAGGGCCAAGTGGCAAGAGGACAGAGAAAGAAACAATAGGGATTCACCACATCCTCTTGGGACCACAGCTTCTGTGTTCAGAGAGTTGGATTCCCTCTCTCAGAGTTTTAGGTTCCTAAGGGCCTCCAGTGCCACTGCTGCCACAGCTGCGATGGGTGGCTGGCCTTGAGAGAGTGAAAGAAGGGAAGAAAAGGGGGGGATTTGCATACTTTCTTGTGAGTGTTAGGAGTCTTCTTTCCTTCTTCTCAAGCCAGAGATAGAGGGATCCTTCTGAAGCCCTCATTTGGTCTGTATTATGTTTAGTCTGGAAGAAAGTGGGGTAGGAGGCTATAAATGGTAAACCTGTGGTTGCTTCAGTGGTATATCAAATTCTGATTGTCTTACTTAATCTGCCTGCTACTGTTACTTTTCAAAGTTCCCTAGTAGCTGCTCAATGCCTTCTGTCCAGGTCTTATAGCTACATTAACTTGTTGGCATGTAATTACCCCATCTTATCTGAAACTGGAACCTGACTTAAGGTTTTCAATTGTGTTTCTCTAGGAATTTGACAAGAAACTGAAATTTTGATTCAGATATATTTTGAATTGAAACCAGCGATGTACTAGAGTTTAGATTCCTTCATTTGATTAAGGTAAGATTGTTTAATAAAATTTAATCATACCTTTACTATACATTTTCAGAGATGTGTTAGAATTTAGATTCTTTCATTTGATTAAGGTAAGATTGTTTAATAAAATTTAATTATACCTTTACTCTGCATTTTTAGACATATTTTAATGTGTATTTTATTAACATGTTTAAATTTCCCAGTCTAATCTGAGATTCTGACCTCGGGAAATATTTTCCTGGTTTCTTTACCATTTAAATAGCTAATGTTCCTTGTAACAACTACTAGATACAAGGAAAACATGATTATGCATTCGCTGAAAGTGTTATATACTGATATCAAATCTGTTTGCAGGAGTCAGCGAACTATGGCCTACAGGCCAGCCACCTGTTTTGATAAAAAAGTTTTATTGGAACACAGCCACACCCACTTAATACCGTATGTGACTGTCTTAGCACTACAGTGGCGGAGTTTTTAGTTGGATCAGTGTCTGTATGGCTCACAAGCCTAAAATCTGGCTCTTTTAGGAAAGTTTGCTGACCCTTGGCCTAGAAAACTGGAGCAGGGTATCTTATGCTATGTAATTATAATGTATGAAAACTTACTAGAGATTTAAATATGCATATAAGTGTATATGGAGCTACAGGAACTCTAATTTCTTGAAGTGAAGGGTCTGTGTTATTACTTAGAGGAGGTGCTAGTTTTCTGAAGTAATTGACTTTAAAAATAAGACTTAATGTTGTTAGCAGTTAAATACTAGGTGCTTATTTTTTAAGTAGAAGCCTTCATTTTGCTTAGATTTTCAAAAATAAAAGTTTATATGATAAAGGTCAAGTTTGTTTCCTTTCTAAAAACTACTCACACAAATGCGTTTAATTATATTTGTCTTTCCTACTAAATTTAAATGGAACGAATAATGTCTTGAGTGATGATTGTGTGTTTTTAATCTAGTAATTTAAGTAGTTTAGCATATATAAACTTAATTGAAAACATGCTAATATAAAACTACATTTAGTGGCTAAAGTTGGAGTTACGTTTCTCTCTGAGATTTAAATAGAACTGCTTATACTTGTTTGTGATTCTTAAAATTATGAGTATTTTAAAAAACATAAGATAGAAGGAGAAATTAAAATTGGAGCCTAGAAAGTCTATAAAATCTTTGCTACACTCCTCAGGAATCTCTTGGCTAAAGAAAAAAAAAAGTATATATTAAAAACATGCCATGTAAGTTAGAACTTCCAACCAATATCATAAAGGAACTTCTCCGTTTATGGCACCAAAATCAGTATCATAAAGGAATTTCTCTGTTCAGGGCACCAAAATCAGAAACAAATTATTTTTGCTATTTTCTATGTAATTTTAGCAAAATAAAGTCAGCTTCTGAAGTCTTCATCACATAAAGAACTATTATTTGACTTGAAAACAGCCTCTTGTATATCATGCCTAACCTGAAATATATTTGGTTTCCTAATAGACTTGAGGTATCTTTGCTTGCATTTTTATAAAGCAAATTTAAAACTTTTTAAAATTTACTTTTTAAAGGGAGGAAATCTGGAAACTTACCAGGAAGAAAATACTTTGCATCCTTTTGTGCCATCATGCATTTTATATTTAAATCAGTATGGATTTAGAATTTGAGTACTTATACATTTGAATCATGAAAGGTGATAAAATTAAGCTCCAGAAGGGATGGAAATCTTGATAGCTTTAATATGTTAATAAGGCCACCTTAGCATTGTGTGTGTTTAGCTGTGGAGAGTATCTGATTTGTAAACTAAGACTTATGAATAAGTAAAATTTTCTTTTAAATGATGGATGATACAAGAAGGTAATGCTAATGGTTTTTGTATCTATTAATATCATATCTTAAGACATCCTTTTTTTTTTTTTAAACTTCCCTGATTTATGTTCTAGTTGTGCTACTTAAAAGTAAAACAAGGGGAAATAAACTTACAGGAAAGTTTACACTTTGAGTTTCTTTTTCATGTAATCTTAGATTATTTAGATTTTTCTAGCTCGGCATAAAAAAATCAAATACTGAGTTATTACCAGTTTGATAGTATCGTTGAAATTAAATATGTATACGTTAAAGACAGGCATAGAATTTTTTCTTTAAATTGAATATACTGTGTATCTTATAAAGTATATTGTGGCTAGATAAAAAAGGGCCTGAATGGACCTGATTTGGAATTTTCTCTGTTCAAGTCTTTGAAGTCATTCAGACTAAAAGAGAATGTTAGCTTTTTACTTTTGTAAAACCTCATCCATATTAACAAAAGGTTAATACTTTTCCCTTAATTAATAAATATTTGGGGAAAATGCTTTGAGGCTTCACAAATATCTTGTTTCTCCTTTAATTTTTGGCCACTAGTTTTAGCATTTATAGGTAGATCTTCTTTCTGTTCTCCATATTTCCTCTACATTTACCAATTATAATTCTTCTGTAATACCGAATAGTCCCTCCTCATATTTATTTACTCAGTCATTTACTTATATCAGTGTGACCTCATGGATATTTATTTTATTCTCTGGATTAGAATCAAAATTCTTTCGTTATTTATTTTGTTGCTCATATTGTTCCAGCTTTGGCCACTAGGAGCACTTTTCAATATGTCATTGTCTTTTTCTTTTCTTTTCTTTTTTTAAAGCAATTCTTTACTTTCTGACTATATAAGATGCTTCAGGCTCAACTTATATTTTCCCTGCTCTAGCACTGAAATTACTTACCTCTCCAAGGAACCCAGGTCCAACTTATTGGAGGATAGTATTTAGAAACCAGCATCTGGGTCCTAGGTATTTGCTGCTGAGCTGTTACTGCTTTTAGACCTTTCGGGGGTCAGAGTTAGGGTATGTATACTGATATGGTTAGGTTTTGTGTCCCCACCCAAATCTCATCTTGAATTATAACCCCCATAATCCCCACATGTTGAGGGAGAGACCTGGTGTGAGGTGACTGGATCTGGGGCAGTGTCCCCATGCATTTCTCGTGAGTGAGTTCTCACGAGATCTGATGGTTTGATAAGTGTCTGACAGTTCCTCCTTAACACACTTGCTCCCTTGCCTGCTGCCATGTAACACATTCCCTTCTCCTATGATTGTCATTTTCCTGAGGCCTCCCTCAACCATGTGGAACTGAGTCAATTAAACCTCTTTCCTTTAAACATTACCCAATCTTGGGCAGTTCTTTATAGTAGTGTGAAAACAGACGAATACATATACCAACCCACATATACACAGACATCTATATTTATATCTGTGTTTACTTTCATATACATGCTTAAAATATTAATTCATACTGGTACCTTCAACTCCAGTTTTGCACCACAGGGATTATTCTAGCATTTCCCCTCTGCTTATTTGGAGTTTCTTTCTCTCACAGTGAGAAAACTGACTCTCATTCTCTACACTTATATTTATGTATTTATTATATATATATAGTAGTTTCCAAATTGCTAACCCATACTCCTGTGAAAAACACATTACCAAACACAATACAGTGTTTGTGTACAGTTATTTTTATCTTTATTCTCACATTAACCAGCCAAAATGCTCTGTTCCAAAGTTAGCTGTCAGGTCTTTTCTTCTGTATATCCCCTTCAGTCTACTCTGCCATTTCATTCATACCACAGTTAGATTCATTTGTCACAGTTCGCATTCCATCTTGGGTTTCCCTGATATCCTGGTTATTTGCATTTAATTTATATACAGTAAAATTCATTCTTTGTGTTGTACAGTTTTGTGAATTTTGAAAAATGCGTAGAGTCACATATCTACCAACAACAGTTCTGTGACACCTCCCACCCCCAGTTTTTTTGTGCTGACACTTTGTAGTCAGCCTGTCTCCCCAGTCCCATCTCCTGGCTGCCTCTAATGTGTGTTCTATCCCTTTAGTTATTAGCCTTTTCCAGAATCTTATATACATGGAATCATGCAATGTGTAGCCTCTTAGATCTGGCTTCTTTCATTTAGCGAAATACATTTTTAAGTTTTATCCATTTGTTGCATAAATCCTTAGTTTGTACCTTTTTGTTGCTGAGTAGTATTTTATTATATGTACTTAATTTGCTTATTCATTTATCTGTTGAGGGACATCTGTGTTGTTTGCTGTTTTAGTCAATCATGAATAAAGCTACTACATTTACAAATAGGGTTTATGGCCGGGCGCAGTGGCTCAAGCCTGTAATCCCAGCACTTTGGGAGGCCGAGGCGGGTGGATCACGAGGTCGAGAGATCGAGACCATCCTGGTCAACATGGTGAAACCCCGTCTCTACTAAAAATACAAAAAAACTAGTTGGGCATGGTGGTGCGTGCCTGTGATCCCAGCTACTCAGGAGGCTGAGGCAGGAGAATTGCCTGAGCCCAGGAGGCGGAGGTTGCGGTGAGCCGAGATCACGCCATTGCACTCCAGCCTGGGCAACAGGAGCGAAACTCCGTCTCAAAAAAAAAAAAAAAAAAAATAGGGTTTATGTGTGAGTGTATATACATAAGTTTTCATTTCACTTGAGTGAATATCTAGGAGTGAGATTATGGACCTTATTTTAAGTGTATATTTAATTTTATAAGAAACTGCTAAACTGTTTCCAAGTGAATGTACAATTTTGCATTCCTGCCACCAGTAGATAAGAATTTTTGCTTCTCTGCATCCTTGTCAGCACTTGATACTGTGCAGTGTAGTTTTCCCTTTTATCTGTTCTAATGTATGTGTAGTGGCATCTTGTGTTTTTCAGATGCCTCATAATGTTGAGCACCTTTTCATGTGTCATCCTTATATGTTTGTGAAAAGGTAGCTGGTCTCTTTTATTTCTCTGTATTTTCTTCTTTTATTGATCAACCAGGTGAATAGTCTTTCCAATATCTTTTTACTCAAATTAGCTGCCATTATCTCTATTTAGCTATACTTTATAATAAAATACACATTTCCATGTGAGTTTTGGTTATCAGTACCTATTCAAAGGAAATGTATGTATAGTTTTATATAGCTGAGTAATCGAATGATAATTTTATTGTTGTCTGAAGCTACACTGCAGTGTAGGAATCTATCCAAAGATTACATCTGTGACTGAAACAACAGTAAGATAAGACAAACTAATAAATTCTGCTAGTGCTGAAGATTGGCAATTGGGTTGACAAATGTTGCTTTAGAAAAATAAATTTTAGGGTATTTGATGAGATCTTTTCACCTTTGAGTATCAAATGAACAAAGAAACTGATGCTCTCTTGGGATATCTGTCAATATGGACAACCTTTGGTATGTTCTTACAACTAATCAGTTAATATTAGGTGAAAGAGATTAGAAATGAATGTTTTTAAACTTGGGCTACTTTACATAAAGATTTAAACTAACAACTTAAAATACTTAAGGCTTACATTTAGTTTCTGTCAGAATGGAATAAAGACATAGCAAGTTTCAGTGGGAGTTTTCAACCCTATTTAGGCCTGATATTTACTATGTCTTTTTGCAAAAACCTATGTTTAACCCATTAGAATATGTGCAGGGATGCCATGTTATTTAATTAGGCCTTTCTATTTGTTTGCTGTATAACAAATAGAAAGTTATACAGCAAACTGTATAACTGTTGTATAGTTCTTGCCCTTTTAAGAACTTACTATATTACATAAAATAATATACTTAAATTTGGAAAATACTGTATGCCTTAAAGGATAGCATTCCTGTCACATTATGTGGGTAATGATGATTGATTCTGTTGATAATTCTGATTAGCTGAGTAAGTTATTCCCTATTTCAGTAGGAGAAAATCAGATGAAACAATGTTTTATTTACATATTCAGATTCTGAAAATAATGTTAGTATTAGAAGTCATTACATATGGGAAGAAGACTTTTTCTGCTTTAGAATAAGCATGACTCTTTAAATGTCATATTTAATAGTGTGATCACATGACTGATGTTTCTAATGGCTAAACCCAGTGTTGTTATGATGATGATGATGATGATGATGATGATGGCAGTCTTTGATTTAAACCAAAACCATTATAGAAAGGTCACCTTTTCCAATATAAAACATATAACATATTTGAAAGGGCAGACCTTTCTATAATGGCTGCTGTAGTCATTGTATATAATCTTACATTGTCTTCCCATCTCAGACCCTATTTGTAAATGAGATGTATTTTTGTTTGTTTGTTTTTTATTGATCCTTATTCCTAGAAATGTAAATGAGATGTAAATAAGACAGACTGTTTTCCAAGCCTTGTAAAAGTAGAAAAATTACTATTTATGCATACATTATACATATTTTATTTCCTTCTTCCTTCTCCTGAAAAGCAGGGAAAAAAAGGCAAAGAATGTGAGTTTTTATTTGTTCTGTAAGATCTTAATAGTAGCCTACTTCCTTGTTTATAGGAGACTAAGAAGGTGAACTTTGTGACTTCAATTGAGTATACTTTAGAACCTGAAACATAATAAAGTGGCACCTGCTAGCAATTGTGCATGTATGGCAGATGACGTTATCAATTTCACCTTCATTGTCGAGATCAGCACTTCTAAAATTGGGGGACTGAGGAAGGATGGAATTTAACTTCTTTTGAATAGCTATTCTTTGGTTGACTATGACTCAAGCACTTTGTTTCCTTATAATTTTATTTAATCCTCACAATTTATTTAATCTTCACAGCCTACAAAGTAGGCATGATTACACATATTTTATGAACAAAAATTATTTACAGGAATATAGCTAATAGTCTTAGAGTGAAGATTTGAACCTTTGTCTTTTGAAAGTTCATACTTTTATCAACTGTGCTATATTGCTTCTCTTAAGATTAGAAAAGTAGACTGGGAATGGTGGTTTATGCCTGTAATCCCAGCACTTTGGGAAGCCAAGGCAGATGTATTGCTTGAGCTCAGGAGCAAGAGCAGCCCGGGCAGCATGGCAAAACCCCATCTCTGCCAAAAAATACAAAAACATTAGCTGGGCATGGTAGTGCACACCTATAGTCTCAACTAATCGGGAGGCCGAGGCCAGAGAATCACTGGAGGCTGAGAGGCAGCCTTTGTCCATTTTTGAATTGGGTCATTTGCTTTTTGTTGTTGAGTTTTAGAAGTTATTTGTATATTCTGGTTATTAATCCCTTATTAGATACATGATTTGCAAATATTGTTTCCCCTTCTGTAAGTTGCCTTTTTACTCTGCTAATACTGTCTGTTGATGCACGTTTTAAATTTTTCATGAAGTCCAAATTCTCTATTTTCTTTTGTTGCTTGTGTCTTTGAGTCAGATCCAGGAAATTATTACTAAGTCCAATATTGTGAAGTTTTGTCCTGTTTTCTTCTAAGAGTTTTATAGTTTTAGAATTTATGTTAAGTCTTTCATCTATTTTTGCGTATGGTAAGTATCCACCTTCACTCTTGTGCGTATGGAGATCTAGTTTCTCAACACCATTTGTTGAAAAGACTGTGCTTTTTCCCCCCTTTGTGTGGTCTTGCCACCCTTGTCAAAAATTATTTGATTGCTTGAGCCTGGGAGGCAGAGCCTGCAGGGAGCCAAGATTGAGCCACTGCACTTCAACTTGGCGGACAGAGTGAGACCCTGTCTCAAAAAAGAAAACACAGAAAAAGAAAAGTAATACGAATTATTAGAAAGTCTCTTTAAACTTAAGCCTCTGGGAGGGAAACTAATAATTAGACAAGACTCAAATTTCAACCTTATGCAGTATTTTTCGCAACCTCAAGTAGCTTCACTTTTGGAAAACCTGTTTTATGTGTGTTATACAAGAGAACTGTCAGCATATTACCTATTAATGCTAATTATATGGCTAAATATCCATTTGATAACTTGGAAAAGATTAATGATATTACTGATAAAAGTTTTCTTGGAAACAGAAATTATCTGTGAATCAGAAATAATACACATATCTGAATTGCTATTAGCAGTAAAAATACTCATCTCAAAGATTCAACACTGCAAATATAACTTTCTGATAGTCCAATTAAACTCTTAAAATGATACTTACTACAATATTTGCAGAACAAACTCAGATAGCTGCAAATAATGCTTTTAAACTGTTTTGTCAATAAACTCTTTATGGTAGATCAGTAAATTCCATTTGCATAGTGATTAAAGTGTCTTTATCTTAATGATATTGAGATAGTAATGTAGTAATGTTATACTGTAAGCATTAATAATTTTATGTAGAATTATCATTTGTAAAGGTTTTTCTTAAAATTTTTATTATATTAGCAGTTTTGTTGTACATTTAATATAAATTTATCTGTAAGCAAGTCATTAGTTATTTAGTATTTATTTCCAGCATATTAATATTTTAAAATCAATAAAATACAGAACATGTTTCAAGGATAGTGAAATTGTATGGACAGTTGTTTCAGTATATATAAGCAGTCAAACTCTAGACTTTCTGTTGAAAAAGTGATAAATGTTAGTTGACATTTGGTAAGGGGAAAAGTCCAATAATTCAATATTTCTTTTATAACATCCCAGGGTAAAGTATATCGTAATACTAAGTAGGATATATAAAAGTAGTATCCGAGTCTGTGTATTTATTTTCAGTGTTGTAGGTAGAACAACAAAGTTAGAAAGCTGTAATAGGAAGTAAAGCCTTTGTAAATAATCACGAAACATCGTTCTAGTGTTGGTGCAGTTGTGTGACTTTGGACAAATCATAAGAGAACTATCGGCATAATACCTATTAATGCTAATCACATGGCTAAGAGGAAGCAGAGGAAGTTTGGAAAATTTGCAACCTGAAGATGCAATAGAAAAACCCCATTTTCTGGGGAGAAATTGAAGCCAGCTGCAGAAATTTGCTAAGTAATGAGGAGTCAAATGTTAGTCACTAAGACAATGGGGAAAATGTCTTCAGGGCATGTCAGAAACCTTCCTGGAAGCCCTTCCCATCACAGACCTGGAGGCCTAGGAGGGAAAAATGGTTTCATGGACCTGGCCCAGGGCTCTTCTGCTGTATGCAACCTCGGGACATGATTCTCTGCATCCCAGCTGCTTCAGCGCCACCTGTGGCTAAATGGCGCCGACATACATCCTCATGCCATTGCTTTAGAAAGTACAATCGCCAGGTCTTGGTGTCTTACACATGGTGTTGGGCCTGTGGATGCACAGAAGTCAATAACTGAGGTTTGGGAACCTTTGCCTAGGTTTCACAAGATGTATGGAAATACCTGGATGTCTAGGCAGAAGTTTGCTTCAGGGACAGAGCCCTCACGGAGAACCTTTGCTAGGTCAGTGCCAAAGGGAAATGTGGGGTCAGAGCCTCCACACAGAGTCCCCACTGGGGCACTGCCTAGTGGAGCTGTGAGAAGAATTTTTCATTTTGTACTTCTCAGCTCCAGAATTTCTTTTTGGTTCCTTTTAGGTTCTGTATCTCTATTGATGTTTACATGTTGTTCATACATCATTTTCTTGACTCTTATCTGCATCTTCCTTTAGTTCTTTGCACATCTTTAAGACAGCATTTTACAAGCTATGGTAGATTTGCTGTCAGGTCTTTTTCAAGGACAATTTCTGTGATTTATTTTTTGCTTTTGAATGTGTCGTATTTTCCTGTTTCTTTTTATGCCTTGTGGTTTTTGTTGTTGTTGAAAACTAGACATTTAAATCTAATAATGTGATAACTCTGGAAATCAGATTTTCTCCTTTCACTGGGGCTTGTTGTTTTAGTATCATTTTGTTTATTGTTTTTGGTTTTTGTGGACTGGGTAAGGAAACAGGGATCAGCCTATGTCAGGGATAGAAATATAAACTAAGGTCTTTTCAGGTATTTTCTTTGTACCTTTTCCTGGGCATGTATGATCGTTTTCCAATTTTGTCCATATTTACAGTTGTGTTTGAATGTCCCAGTCTTTTATGTCTGGCTCCAAAAATGAAAAAAAGAGAAAAATAAACACAGGAAGAAAAATTGGCTCTGGTCCTTTAAGTTCCCTAGAAGTCATTTCAGGGAAGCAGGGGGCCCTTGCAACAGTGGGAGGAGGTGCAACAACAGTAGCTGCCAGCCTCTATGACTACGCCACGTGGTCTTTGGCAACAATCGGTGATCAGAGTACAGAGCTCCATATTTGGAGGACAAGGTCCTTTTTTTGCCCACTGCCACTCCTGCAAGCTGAGTACACGCCTGCCACCACACCTGGCTAATTTTTATGCTTTAGTAGAGACCAGGTTTCACCATGTTGGCCAAGCTGGGCTCAAACTCCTGACCTCAGGTGATCTGCCCATTTTGGCCTCCCAAAGTGCTGGAATTACAGGCGTAAGCCACTGCACCTGGCCAAGAGTGAGCTTTCTAATTAGTATATTCTTGAGTTGGATGTCAGTACGGAAAAAGATATGAGTATAAAATATATATAATTATTGCCTAAATCAAGGATGATTTACTGTTTAAAAAAGTAAGAAAAAAAGTAACAAAGGGAAGATGAGACAAATAGTAAACCAATAACCAGATAATAGATATATATCTAGTCATAGCAATAATCACCTTAAATGTAAATGTTCTAAACACTGCAGTTAAAAGATGGAGATAATCTGATTTGATTTAAATAATTTATTTACATATTGTTTACAAAAACTCACATTGAATATAAAAACACAGGTTAAATTTAAAAAAAAAAACAAAAACACAAGTTAATAATAAACCGATGAGGCTGGGTGCTGTGGCTCATGCCTGTAATCCCAGCACTTTGGGAGGCCAAGGAGGAGAGATCACTTGAGTTTGAGACCAGCCTGGCCAACATGGTGAAACCCTGTCTCTACTAAAACTACAAAAATTAGCTGGACATGGTATCACACGCCTGTAATCCCAGCTACTCAGGGGGCTGAGGCAGGAGAATTGCTTGAACCCGAAGGCAGAGGTTGCAGTGAGCCGAGATCATGCCACTGCACTCCAGCCTGGGTCACAGAGTGAGACTCCATCTCAATTAAAAAAAAAAAAAGATATACCGTGTAGACACTAATAGAAAGAAAACAGGAGTTCCACAATAAGTATCACATAAAATAGGTTTTAGAGCAAGAAATATGAAGGACAATGATAATGTAAAAGGGGTCAGTTTACCAAGAGTATATAGTAGTTCCTAAACATATAGACCCCTAATAATGGAGCATTAAAATAGATGAAGGAAAACTGGTAGAATTCAAAGGAAGAATAGACAAATACACAATTATAATTGGAGTCTCTATTCTTTCTCAATAATTGGTTTAGAAGTATCAGCAACCAGAGGTCAGTAAAAATAGCAAATATTTATTGGGGCTTACTAGATGTATTTGTGTCCTATTGTTATTATAGCAAATTACCATAACCTTAGTTGCTTATAGCAACACAGATTTATTTTACAGTTCTGGAGGTCAGAAGTTCAAAATGCAATATCACTGGGCTAAAATCAAGGGGCCATCAGGATTATGTTCCTTCTGGAAGCTGTAGTGGGGATCTTTTCCTTGCATGTTCCAACTTCTAGCAGCTGTTTGCATTCATTGGTCAGGGCTCCCTCCTAAAGAAGTAAAAAGGCCTGTATTTCAGATGGAATACTTGGTATATGTAATCCATCAAGTGAATAAAACCACTTTTTTGGTTTATTCAAACAAGACCATGAAAGTAAAAGTTTTGAAAAAGAAACAAAGTATCAGTTTACATCCCCTTTGCAATTCTGACAATGGTTTTTCTCCTGGTGCTCTACTTAGGTATGGGTAAGTAAGGGGTGAGACAGATTTTATTATACTTTAGATTTTTGAAGCTAAAATGTCTAATTTTACCAATTTTTATAAGCAGCCAAGGATTTTGCCTTTACTACCAGTTTTTGTCCAGTCATTCCTAAAAAATCACATGTTAAGTAGGTTGATGAAGTATTCCCTGAGCACTTGGCAACATCCTCAGCAAATGCCCTCATTTCATTGTTTTGTTGTTTTTGTTTTTTTCTAGCTCTTAAAGGACTTTCAAATATCTTTATATATGCCTATAAGCTTTTCCCAGTTAGAATATACGTGTGTTACAGATTTTTTTTCTTTTTTCTTTTTTTTTTTTTTTTTCCTGAGATGGAGTGTTGCTCTGTTGCCCAGGTTGGAGCGCAGTGGCGCATTTTCGGCTCACTGCAGTCTCTGCCTCCTGGGTTCAAGCAATTCTCCTGCCTCAGCCTCCTGAGTTGCTGGGATTACAGGCACACACCACCATGCCCAGATAATTTTTGTATTTTTAATAGAGACAGGGTTTCACCATTTTGGCCAGACTGGTCTTGAACCCCTGACCTCGTGATCTACCCACTTCGGCCTCTCAAAGTCCTGGGATTATAGGTGTGAGCCACCACGCCTGTCCTCAGGTTTTTAAATATACCTTTGGATGGAGTAAAGTAGGGTATTGTCTGAGTGATTATAGTTTCCTTTTATTTGTAAGAAAATAACAAAATTATAATTATTTGAGCTAGAGGACAACTTCCTGTGTCTAGTATGTTAATGGGTCAAGCCATAGTGTCAGTCTGGTAGGACAGTATGGTAGAATAGTCATTAATGCCTTTCTAACAGCTAGTGCTAATCTAGGACTAATACTATGTCCTTAGTAATCGCTGATACTTTCAGGCAGTGGCTCCGAAGATGAGATACGTTTTGTGTTGTATTACAAAATGTCTTCCTAGAAACAAAAGTCTTGATTAGTCACTTGGTTGTGTGTGTGTGTGTGTGTGTGTGTGTGTGTGTGTGTGTACATTAATATGTCCATATGTTCTTGTTCCTCAATTGTCATGAAAATAGGAATCATTGAGTTGTGCCTTTGCCAGTTGTCTAAAATATTTCAAGTACTTTTTTAGAAAAAAATTGATGCATTGCTTTGTAGTTTTTATTGTTGCAGAGCTTAGAACCCTTATACTTCTTAAACTAGCTGCTGCTTCTTACAGGGAAAAAGTAAGTGTTTAGAATAGCAGAGTAGAATTTGAGGGGGGAATTATATTCACAGCATTTGTTCATATGTATACTAGAAACAATTAGACAATTAAATTGAAAACAAAAGGGGGGAAAATCTGTTCACACATGGCCTCTCCTCTCAAGGAGTTTATTTTTTGACATAAATGCAACAGCAAGGACATGTAAGACATTTATCCTTGAGTGTAAGCTTTTGATTATTCTAATGTCATAGACTAAATGAGAGTATTCCTGTTTGGGTGGAGAATATGCTGTTTGGGGAGGAGCAGCAGACAGTAGGAAAGAAGCCAAGAATATGCAATTGAGAAACAATTTTCTAACAGTGTAAGATGACTTACTTGATGTTGATTATTAAATATTGCAGAATATTCATATTTGAGCATTTTAGGGTAGCTTCTTATCCTAGAAAAGCTGAAAGAAGGAATACTGGCTTAAAATTTCATAGTCATCATAAGGGGGTTCCTTTCAGGAAAGTGTGTCCAGTTAAATGGGCACATTTAACTTTTGGGTGCTCTATAACCTCTAAGGATTTAGGGGTAAAGTATGAAAAACATGTAAAAAGATTCTATATGGGTTCCAAAAGTTTTGAAGTTTGACCTCCTCAGTCACTTCTTGTGACTAACATGGAGAAATGAGAAATCAAAATTTTATTGACTTTATGTTTGTTTTTAGTTTATAAATTCCCCTTGTTTTATCTCTGCATTCAGGCTGTGTACCAAGAAACTGCAAGAAAAATTACATTTTAATTCAAGAAATAGATATCAGTAGGGGCCGGGCGCGGTGGCTCAAGCCTGTAATCCCAGCACTTTGGGAGGCCAAGGCGGGTGGATCACGAGGTCGAGAGATCAAGACTATCCTGGTCAACATGGTGAAACCCCGTCTCTACTAAAAATACAAAAACTTAGCTGGGCATGGTGGCACGTGCCTGTAATCCCAGCTACTCAGGAGGCCGAGGCAGGAGAATTGCTTGAACCCAGGAGGCGGAGGTTGCGGTGAGCCGAGATCGTGCCATTGCACTCCAGCCTGGGTAACAAGAGCGAAACTCCGTCTCAAAAAAAAAAAAATAAATAAATAAATAAAAAATAAAAAAAAGAAATAGATATCAGTAACATACTTGAATGCTTTCTCCCTCCCTACCCTGGGCAATAGTAATGGGGGGAAACATTAGTGTAATGTCTTCAAATTCAGTATATGTTAAACTTCTTTTTAAATTCACTTTGCTTCCTAGAGGTAGAATTTTAGCACTAGTAAGTAAGGCCTATAGGATAGAAACTAAAAAATGCAATATCCAAATAAGAAACAATAAAATGAAACCTAAATATGCAGTATATAAATTACACTGCACCAGAACAACAGAGAGTGGATTAGAAAATTGAATTCGTGATACAGACTACAAGTTTGGGAAGCTCTCCGAAAATGCAGAGAAAAGGGGGAGAAGAGATGAAAAAAGAAAATTTGAAGAGAAAGGTAATAGACATAAAGGACAGAGTACAGAGATTCAATATATACAATTGACATTTTGGAAGAGACCAGAATAAATTCAACAATTATTGAACACACTATGGGATAAAAACATTTCTGAAATGAAGGATATCTTGAGCCTGCAATTCAAACAGGCTTGTTGCCAAACACCAGGAAAAATTAATGAAAACAGTCTAATGACTAAATCTATTCTGGTGAAACTTTGTACTTTCCCTTGTTAAAATCATCGTCATCATCATCATCAGTCATCCAGGAAGGTAGAAAAACAAGAAAACATACAAGTTGTTCACAAGGGGAGAAAATGTGGACTAGCTCTAGATTGATTGTTCTTACAATGAAACATCAGCTTATTCTTAACAATGAAACACCAGCTTGTTCTTACCATTAAACAGTTGAGCAGTGTATACAGACTTCTGTAGGCAATTTGGACCCCAAAATTCTTTATTCAGCCAAGTTGTTTGATGAAGAAGCAACACATATTTTCAATTCTGCAAGACTTCAATATATATACCACCCACCCACCTACCCTTCCAAAAGAATTATTTCTAAACATACTGTAGCTAACTGAGACATTCTTCAACATACAGGCAAAAGCCAAAACTTACAAATTTTTTCCAAGCGTGACTTTAGGGTTTAGCTAACTCCTGAATCACTGCCTTGTAAATTGATTCAAGAGCTAACTAAAGTCATTCTCACTGGAGCATAAATTAATTATTCTGCAAGAATCAATATGCTAATGACCTTAATTTTCAGAATTGCCCAAGATAGTTCTGAGTTTGGGCAGCATATATGTTTCCACTTGAACATAGTACCTACTTAATGCATATGGTATATTACAGTGATTCTCAAAGCGTGATCCCCTGACCAGGAGCATAGGTTTTACCGGAACTTGGTAGAAAAGCAGGTTCTTAGGTCTCTACCTAGATTTCGTAAATCAGAAACTGTGGAGTTTGGGAACAGCAATCTATGTTTGAACAAGCCTTCTAGGTAATTCTGATGCCCAGTGAAATTTTAGAACCAGTTATATTGGTTCTCAAAACCAAATTAATCATCAGAATCACTTGTGAAGACTTTGAAACATCTTTTGTCAGCCCAGATGAGACTTAATTATCTGGATTTGGAAATCGCTGATCTGATAAAGCTTAGAACCAAAAGACCTAAATTCTATTCTTCATGCCACCTTATCAGTTTGGACAAGCTGTTTAATATCACTGAACGTCAGTATTTTCTGTTGTAAAATAGCACTCACTTTCCTGACCATTTCATTGGATTGTTACAGAAATTAAATGAAGAGATGAGTACAAAAGTACTTTGCAGTGTAGATAAGGAAATCCATAGCTGTAAGTTCATTATCCTGTGTTTGAAAAGGGCCTCGCTTAATGGTTGTTAATATTCTCTTAGAGACCATTATATACTATCTGTGTTGGACTTCAGTAAAGTGCTCTGCCCATATAGCTCTTTCTAGCATCTTTCCCTTTCCTAACTAAACTATCAGCCATACTACTTTTTATTTGATTTTCAAATTCAGTTATTATATTTATTTTATTTTTTTAAAATTTTACCACCTTTTCAATGTGGGTTTGTTTTCAGTTGCTTTCTATATATTCAAGTCTTGTATGTTCAAGGTTCTAAGTTATTTGAGAGCAGAGATTGTACTGTATATATTTTGTATTTTCCTCAGTATCAGATCTGAGGCTAAGCTGTTTATCTATATATCTATGTACTATAGATATATAGTAATACTAAGTAAAATGCTTCATTCATTGAATTTAGTCCATTCATTAGCTCATTGCCATTAACTGTTGTAGGAATTTATGAGGATTTTCTTTCTCCATTTCATCAATTTAGTGCTTTGATACAAGCAGCTTTCCTTCTAGTAGTATGAAAAGTTTGTTGGTCTGGAACCACTCAACATATGTACTTCTTAACATTTTTTAAATTCACCATATTATTCTTTCTGCCTGGTTTATGGTTGCTGAAGTTAAAAAAACTGGAGCTGGGTGTGGATTACAGGCATAAACTGGAGCTTATGCCTGTAATCTAGCATTTGGGAAGCCGAGGCACAGGGCATTGCTTCAGTTCAGGAGTTCAAGACCAGTCTGGGAAACACTGAGACTTCATCTCTACACAAAATGAAAATAAAAATTATCTAAGCATGGTGGTGTGCGTCTGTAGTCCCAGCTACTCAGGAGGCTAAGGCAGGAGGATCACTTGAGCCCAGGAGATTGAAGCTACAGTGAGCTATGAACATGGCACTGCAGTCCAGCCTGGGTGACAGAGTGAGAGACCTTGTCTCAAAAAAACAAGAAAGAAAGAAAATTGGAATTGCTTTGGTGTCCTGTTAGGGGTAAACGAAGATTTTCCCACAAAAGTATGTCAAGTAGAAGGCCCAGTAGGCTTAGAATATGAATTTCCACACCCTGAGCTAATAGAAGCCACCAGGTAGCCTCAGGTCTCCTTATAAGTAAAAGTAAAGCACAATAACCACGAATATGTCTTCCCCCAGCTTCTCAGTTCTGTTTTGCATTTTTTCTTTCACAGCTTCAAAGCCAATTTATTGGCTGGGCTCAGTGGCTTACATCTGTAATCCCAGCACTTTGGGAGGCCAAGATGGGAGGATCCCTTGAGCCCAGGAGTTCAAGACCAGCCTGGGCAACATAGTGAGACCCTCCCCCACATCTCAAAAACAAAAACAAGAAAAAGCTGATTTGTGTTGAGGCACCCGGGCAAGTAAATTTGATCTTTGATGTCAGTGGTGATTTTTCATTCTAAGGGCAATTACACTCTGTATTCAAGATTATATGTTCTTGCCAGAAATTAAACTAAGTAGAAAAAAAATGTTAAAGTCTTTTATTCGGCTTGATTTCTTTTATTTTTTTTTGCTATGGCTAATAAAAAGACAGTTATAGAGTAAAATAATTTTTTTTCTTTTAAAAAGACAGTCTTATGTTACCCAGGCTGGTCTCGAACTCCTGGCTTCAAGCCATCCTCCCACCTTGATCTCCCAAAATGCTGGGATGACAGTTGTGAGCCTTCATGCCCAGCCAAAAAAACAGCTTTATCTTTAGATTCGTCTTTTTTACATCCTAATTTCTTGTACTAATGTTAGTTACTCTTATATATACTGCCACCTTGGGGCTTTTAGGACACCAATACATTTTCAAAACCTCAGATTAACATGGGGAAAGTTTTGCTTCAATGAGCTATACCATAACATCACAATAATTATTAACAGAAATAAGGCATTATAATGCATATGTAAGCTATTGCTGGATTTATGGGGCCACTGAGGATCCTGTTTTCAAGAGGTTGATTATTCTGATCCACCTGGGGACCAGGTAGCTTTGTTAGAATATATATATATATATATATACACACACACACACACACACACACATAGCATTCACAATCATGACTCTCATTTCTGTCCTTTTCTAATATTAATTAGAATTAATTATTAATTAATTAATAATTAATTAATTAGATTTCAAGAAAATTCAGAAATTTCAGTAGCTTCATTCAGAAATGCTAATAGGTTTTTAGAATAATTAGATAACTTTTCCTAAAATTGTATGTACCTGTGTGAACTGTTGATTTAAGGTAAAATTAAACTATAGCCAAAACAAGACCTGTGAATGTCTGAATTCAGTTCATAATCTAGTAACTTGTTATAAGTTAAAATCTTCTGGAGAAGGGAAGTATTCAGCTTCTGAAATATAATATTTATGTATCTGTTCTAAGATACCCTGTGACATATCAAGAGCACAGGTTTTGGAATCAGACTAAAAAAATGGAGTTAAAATACCATTCCTAATACTAGTTATGTGAATCATCAAATGATCGTGTGGCTTCAGGTAAATTACTTAACACCACAACACCTCAGTTTCATCATCTGTAAGTAGGGAATGCACAAATTTTTTTTATCAGATTCAAGTTCTCATCTTGGCTTTGTTCCTGTCCTTTTCCTTTAGTAAGTCTTTTTCTTATGCCTTAGTCTTTTCATTTCTGAAATTCAAATAATATAATTTACTATAAGAATACACTGGAGATACAGGAGGTTGTCTAGATCACCATAATGTAAATATAACAATAAAGTAACTCATACACATTTTTTGGTTTCCTAGTGCGTATAAAAGTTATATTTAGTCTATACTGTAGTCTGTTAAGTGTAGAATAGCATTATGTCTAAAAAATATACAGACCTGGCTAGGCGCAGTAGCTCACACCTGTAATCCCAGCACTTTGGCAGGCCAAGGCAGGTGGATCACTTGAGGTCAGAATTTCAAGACCAGTCTGGCCAACATGGTGAAACCCTATCTCTACTAAAAATACAAAAATTAGTCAGGGATGGTAGCAGGCACCTGTAATCTCAGCTACTCAGGAGGCTGAGGCACAAGAATCGCTTTACAAAATGTATTTCTTAAATACTAAGAATTGAAAGTTTGCTGGGCACGGTGATACCTATAATCCCAACACTTTGGGAGGGCAAAGTGGGCAGACCATGAGTTCAGGAGTTCAAGACCAGCCTGGCCAACAAGGTAAAACCCCGTTTCTACTAAAAATACAAAAATTAGCTGGGCATGGTGGTGCATCCCTATAATCTCAGCTTCTCAGGAGGCTGAGGCAGAAGAATCGCTTGAACCTGAAAGGCGGAGGTGAGCCAAGATAGTACCACTGTACTCTAGCCTGGGCAATAGAGCAAGACTCCATCTAAAAAAAAAAAAAATGTGAAAGTCAAATTGCTTTTTGGTATATGGACTGCAGAATGGATGTTGTGTTAGCAAGCATGGATACAGTATTAATCTCCTTGTATGTCTCCATCAGAGCTCTTAGGTGACCAGGTGTATCATCAATGGACAGTAATATTTTGAAAGGAATCTTTTGTCTGAGTAGTAGGTCTCAACAGTGGGCTTCAAATATTCAGTAAAGCATGCTGTAAACAGATGTGCCATCATCCAGGCTTTGTTCTTCTATTTATAGAGTGCAGGCAGAGTAGATTTAGCATAATTCTTTTTTTTTTTTTTTTTTTTGAGACGGAGTTTCGCTCTTGTTACCCAGGCTGGAGTGCAATGGCGCGATCTCGGCTCACCGCAACCTCTGCCTCCTGGGTTCAGGCAATTCTCCTGCCTCAGCCTCCTCAGTAGCTGGGATTACAGGCACGCGCCACCATGCTCAGCTAATTTTTTGCACCATTAGTAGAGACGGGGTTTCATCATGTTGACCAGAATGGTCTCGATCTCTTGACCTCGTGATCCACCCGCCGCGGCCTCCCAAGGTGCTGGGATTACAGGCTTGAGCCACCGCGCCCGGCCAATTTAGCATAATTCTTAAGGGCTCTAGTATTTTCAGAATTACGAAGGAGTATTGGCTTCAACTTAAAGTCCCCAGTTGCACTAGCACCTAACAAGAGTCAACTGGTGCTTTGAAGCCAGGCATTGACTTCTCTCTAGCTATGAAAGTCCTAGATGGCATCTTCTTCTAATAGAAGACTGCTGTGTCTGCATTGAAAATCTGTTTAGTGTAGCTGCTTTCATCATTTATCTTAGCTAGAGCTTCTGAATAACTTGCTGCAGCTTCTACATCAGCACTTGATGCTTTACCTTGTACCTGATAAACCAGCCTCTGCTAGCTTCCAACTTTTCTTCTGTGGCTTCCTCATCTCTCTCAGCCTTCATAAAATTGAAGAGGGTTAAGGCTTTGCTGTGGATTATTAGCCTTTGGCTTAAGGGAATATCATGGCTGGTTTGACTTTAAGATCGCCGCGATTTTCTCCATATCGACCATAAGGCTGTTTCACTTTCTTATCATTTATGTATTCCCTAGAGTAGCATCTTCAACTTCCTTCAAGAACTTTTCCATTGCTATCACAACTTGGCTGTTTGGCACAAGAGGCCAGGCTTTTAACCTATTTTGGCTTTAGATATGCCCTCCTCACTAAGCTTAATGATTTCAAGCTTTTTTTTTTTTTGAGTGAGAGACACATGGCTCTTCCTTTCACTTGAATACTTACCAGTCACTGTACAGTTATTAATTGGCCTAATGTTCATATTGTTTTTATCTCAGAAAATAGCAAGGCCCAAGGAGAAGATGAGAAACAGGAAACAGCTGGTCATTGCAGCAGTCAGAGCACACACATTTGTCAATAAAGTTTGCAGTCTTATGTGAGTGCAGTTCATAGTAACCCAAAACAGTTACAATGGCAACATCAAAGATCACTGATCACAGATCACCATAACAGATATAATTATGAGAAAATACCAGAAATACTATGAGAATTCAGTAACACAAAGCATGTCCATATATACCCCCTACTCAGTTTTTGTGGGATCTTTTTCCCAGAAATACAACCTTACTTGAAGTATTATGAGCACTTGTATCAGAGATCATTTTAATTTTGTTACTAAATAAGTAAAGTGGACTAGCAAAATTTCCTTCCTGTTTTGTCTTACTGTTGTGAGTAGCTGCCATAGAATTCTACTTGTTCATATTACTGGAAGGGTCCTAACAACCAAACATATTAGGCAATTCTCCTTTGAGTTACATCTATCCCTGGATATTTAACCATTTGACTGTGTAATTTAAATCTTGGTCTATTAAGCAATAAACAGATGGAACATTACTAACAGCAGTAATTAAATTGTAAATGTGTTTTAAAGTTGGCCAATATACAGCATCACAATCCATATTCTGTTATGTCAGTTATGTTCATTTTTATTTGGATTACGATTTCTGAATACCCAAATATTGGAAAGAAAACAAAGCCATCTTGTTGAAATGTCTGTCTTTTTTTTTTTTTTTAATTATATAGGCCAAGTGCTTGCTTGCTTGCTTGCTTTCAAGAAAGGAAGGAAGGAAAGGAGGACGCAACAGAGAGGAAAGAATATTTAACAGTGTTCATTTATTCAGCAAACCTTTAATTAATGTCTACTGTGAGCTAGGCAAACTTTTTTTTTTTTTTGAGATGGAGTCTCTGTTGCTCAGGCTGGAGTACAATGGCGATCTGAGCTCACTGTAACCTCTGCCTACTGGGTTCAAGGGATCTCAGCCTCCCAAGTAGCTGGGACAACAGGTGTGTACCACCACAGCCAGTGATCCTCCTGCCTTGGCCTCCCAGAGTGCTGGGATTACAGTCATGAGCCAAGCTAGGCACATTTCTAAGTATTGGGGATAAAACAGTGACCAGGAGAAGCAAAACCCCAACCCTCATGGAACTTACATTCTAGTGGATTGGGGATGAATAATGTAAATGTGTAATATGTGAAATGGTGATAAATGCTATGAAGAAAAATAAAACTGAGTAAGGACCTAGAGAATGATGGGGCAAGAACTGCTATTTTAGATAAGGTGGTCAGGGAAGCCCTTTCTAATACATTGGCATTTAAGCAGTGACCTGAATGAAGTGAGAGAGCCATCCAAATGGATATCTGTGGAAATAGAGTGCTAGGCAGTGGGAATGACAAGCGCAAATACCCTGGCATAGGAGCATGCTTAGCTGTCAATCATCAGTTCATTCTATCTGGAAGCTTTTCTTAACACCTTAAAAGGGTAAGGTGTTTTATAGAATAATCTACATACCTTTTTTTTTGCAGTTCTTAAATCATAGCATTATTATTTTTTATGTCTGCTAATCTGTCCTTTAGGGACACGGATAATGCCTTACCCACCAGATAGTAGCTGCTGAACAAATATTGATTGAACCAGTCAGTGAGTTTGATTATTTGTTGAATACCTACTATTTCTTCTTACTCAGTATCAAGAAATTATTTTTTTTTATCAGAGTAAGCATTTTTCTCAATCAAGGAATTATAGGAAACATAAATAGTTAGATATATAAGTAAATAAGAGAAATAATAGGCAGGAAAACCTTGGCCTACATTATTCAAAGGAAAAAAAGCCAGTAACAATGTAAGTGAATTATTTTTAAAACCTGTTGAAAGGTTGTTCTTTACTGAAATACAACCTTCATATTTTGAAAGCTCATGATGGTATCCATAGTTCCTGATATTTAGTGAATTACTCTAATAGTTACTTGAAGTAATTAGGAAAATAAATCTGAAAAGTAAAGTATCACAGAAAAGGTCTTTGAATTGCAAATTGCTTTAGAATAGAACAATTTGCTTTCCCCAAAACCCCTAAAAGTTATAATTCACTTTTCATAATTTTTAACTATTTCTACAAAGAAATTATCCTAGTTTCTTTATGAAGCTTACTGCATGATATTTTCTGTTTTAGATCTCCAGCATTATAAGACCTCATGTTTATTGGATTCTGTTTCTAATGAAATAAATCTTTAGGGTCAGCAGTAGGTGAGGTTTCAAGATTTTTTATTTTATTTATGAGTTTTTCATTTGTTTTTTTTTTACCTGAAACATCAATCTATTTTGTGGATGTGGCAAAAGCTTCAAAATAAGTAGGAAGCTTCTCACCACTCAAGGTTACCATCATTTATATCTAGCAGAATGTCAGTGCAATCTACTTAAAATTTCGATGCCTGTGGTCAGTTTTTTATAATTTGCCAACATTATAATGAAATTACCAAGTTTCTCTTTAGATAAGCCTGTTTTTTAGTTAATACTATATGTCTACACTCAAGAGATTTCCTTCTCTTCATCCTCCTTCCATCTCCCTAATCATCCCCATCCCCCCAAAAAAGCCAGTGCTCATTTGAAAGCTAAGTCTTTCTACAAATTTTTAACTTACATTTTTTTCTTTCAGTATTTTAACAAATTTGACCTTTCCCTTTTTAGCTTTTCATTTTTTTTTAAGAGATGGAATCTTGCTATGTTGCCCAGGCTGGAATACGGTGACTGTTGACAGGTGCAATCCCGCTACTGATCATCATGAGAGTTTTGACTTACTCCATTTCCAGCCTGGGCTGGTTCACCCCTCCTTAGGCAACTTGGTGGTCGTCTACTCCTGGGAGATCATCATATTGATGCCAAACTTAATGTGGACACCTGATCGGCATAACACCCTGTAGCCCAGAACTCCTAGGCACGAGTGATCCTCCTACCCCAGTCCCAAGTAGCTGGGACTGCAGGCACATGCCATTTTTTTATAGTTAAAAAAAAGTAAGCATAATCATGGAAAATTAGAAAATAAAGATGTTCATATACATTGTTTATTTAAAACAAGATAATACTAAATGTGCTATTTATAATCTATTTTTTTCAGTTAACAATCTTCATTTCAATATCTTTCCATTTTATCAAGTCCATTGTTGAATTTCTCAGCCTAGGACCAAGTTTCACATCTGGTTATATGTACCTAAGTCTCTTCAAAAAAAAAAAAAAAAAACCCAGTCCTCTCTTTTTTTTTTTTTTTTTTTTTGTATCACTAATTGAATTGAGAAGAAAGGACCAGCTGTTCTGCAGAATGTCTTACCTGCCAGATGTGTCTGATTGCTTCCTCCTTTAACTTTTTCCTCTATCCTTTGTATTCCCTGTTAGCCAGAGATTAAGTTTTAAGTCCTGAGAGATCCAAGTGAAACACTTTGGGCTGGAATATATGATAAGTGATATATTTCTTATTATGACTTATCAGGAGACAGCGTCTGGATGGGTCACAGTTAAGGAGACTGAAGTTGACCACTGAATTAGGATATGACTATCTGATCCTTTCCCTGGCAAGTTTAATCTTTTTCTTCTTTCAACTAGAAAATAATGTATTTGGTATTACTTTGCACAGTGTGAATCTAGGTCATGGCAAACACATATCTGCATTTAGCACTTGCCTGGATCTGTAATTTCATGAGGAATTATGTAATGCTAATTTTCTGATTTTTAAAAATTTTACTTCTTATTATTAGATAGTCTTTTGTCAAATAGAGTACTTTATTGACTAGGGTTATTGATTTGTTCCAAAATATAGTTGCTCCTACAAAGACAAGATAAGTAAAAAAATTTTTTTACTCTGTGGCCAATTTTCATCAGCTCAGAAGATTATATAAATTTTTTGTTATATTTCTCCTTTTTAAATATTATTGTAGATACATGGATTTGTATTGCTTCAGTGTGTTTCAGTCTGCTTTTTGACACCCTAGATTTTGATCTCATTGGTAGTTGAAAATTTGTTTTCTGGTGTGGCAAGGTATCCCATCCCTAGTCCTGGGCTTACTCATTTCTTTAAGAAGCCCTGAGTGTCTTTAGTAATGAATGGCATCAGACAATAAAACCTGGACATAAGGATTATTGAAAGTTTTTAAATTTGATTTTGCTTTACTTTCCCATCATGTGGTTTGTCATATTGGTAGCTGTGTTAGTCTGTTCTTGCATTGCTATACAGGAATGCCTGAGACTGGGTAATTTTTTTTTTTTAAAAAAAGGTTTAATTGGCTCACCATTATGCAGGCTATACAGGCATGGTGCCAGCATCTGCTCAGCTTCTGGGGAGGTCTCACAGAACTTTTACTCATGACAAAAAGCAAAGCAAGAGCAGGCAGGTCACATGGCCGGGGCAGGAGCCAAGGAAGTGTAAGCAAGGTACCACATACTTTTAAACAACCAGATCTCATGTGAACTCATTCATCACCAAAGGGATGGCACTAAGGCAGTCAAGAAGGATGCACTCCCAATGATCCAAACACCTCCCACCAGATCTCACTTCCAACACTGACGATTACATTTCAACATGAGATTTGGGAGGGGACAAATATCCAAACTATGTCAGCAGCCTTGCTCTGTAAGCAAGGTTACTGTCATTCGAGTAGTGGAGGAAGGATGCTTCTTAAAGATAGGATAAAAAGCTTTCTGTTTCTATTTTAATTGGTTAAAATGTTAGGCATAGCTGACAGATTACTTAGCTGTTGACATATAAGTGTTTTAAATGAAGGATTTAAAAAAAAAAAAAAAACACCATTTAGTGTTATCAGTTTGCCCCCAATACAATATAAGGAAATCCTCAATTTATATGACTTCTAAAGTTTTGCTTGTTACACGCTTTGATTTTTTTTTTTTTTTTTGAGACGGAGTTTCGCTCTTGTTACTCAGGCTGGAGTGCAATGGCGCGATCTCGGCTCACCGCAACCTCCGCCTCCTGGGTTCAGGCAATTCTCCTGCCTCAGCCTCCTGAGTAGCTGGGATTACAGGCACGCGCCACCATGTCCAGCTAATGTTTTGTATTTTTAGTAGAGATGGGGTTTCACCATGTTGACCAGGATGGTCTCGATCTCTTGACCTCGGGATCTACCTGCCTCAGCCTCCCAAAGTGCTTTTTTTTAGCATTTAACATTTTTTTTATAGTAATAATGCCGATGATGAAATGAATTATTCCAGTTAATAGGGTTAAAAATGTATTACTGGGTTTCAGCTCTTAAAATCTGTATTCACCTCCTTTCCCTTCTGATGCCCCACCAAAATAAAATGTCTAAAAATGAGAAATGAAGAAACCAGTAACAATAAATAGAAGGACTACCCAAAGATGATCGTTGAACAGATTTCAGAATCTCTATTTGAGTACCAGTAGGCCCAACTTTCCTTCCTTCCTCATACCTCTCTCACCCCTGCACTTGGATACAGGTAGCTGGCAAGAATCCCAGGCAAACACTAGGCAGATTTTCTTTAGAGAGCATGAGAAAGACGAAAGCTTCTAAAGTGAGTGCTATGTTCATGTAACAAAAGAGAAAACACAATCCTCTTTCTGGCATTTGAAAGGTCTGCTGGCTATCCACCCACTCACCCTGTAGAAACACTGCCAGTCAGCTTATGTCCAGCCCACACAGAGTTCCCTCTTTTTATCCCCTCCAAGGGAATAATATAGCCAAAATCAGACTGTCTTCAAAATAACACAGGAAATCTATGTTCGCTAATGAATCATTCTCTCTTAAATGTGAATGAGTAACCAAAGATCATCAGGCATGGTGGAAAAAACTAATGGCATGAAAGACTAAATAACCAGGAAAATTGCCAGTGTAAAAAGTAAAACTAATCAGAAGGAACTTTATTTTTTTTAAAGAACAAGAAGTCATCTAATATATTCAGAGATCCAAGAAGCTACTGTATCCATTAAACAAGAATAGGAGGACACAAGTTTTTTGGTTGCATGGACACACCAAGCGCTGATATAGGGAATCAAACATGACACTGTGACATAACTGCAGAATTCCTAGGATAAAAAAAGACCCAGAAAGAAATCACACGCATAGTAACAAGAGACTGAAATCAAAACCCTTATTAATAACTCTTAATGATTTAAGACAGCAAAGTATTGCCTACAACATTTAGAAAGAAAATAATATGCAACCATGGATTCAATATCCTGCCAAACTATTAATCAAGGGTAAGAGCAGAATACAGTTGTTTTCAGACACAGAGTGTGCAAAGTTTGCTTCCTTTGGAAGTAAAATAAATGAATGAATTACATATTCACCACCAATTTCTTGAGAAACAGAAATTTAGCACTTGATTTTTTATTAAAAATATCTCATTGATGCCAAAAAGATTGAGGAGAAAATGAGAAGGGGGGATTAAAAACAATAAAATTAGTTGATTCACACCATACAATGAATTACAGAGCTACTGTGGCAAATGGCAATGAAACTACTCCCTTTACTCTTAGCAGGCTGAAACTTATATTATACATAGAACTATCCATAATTTCCCATGTTTTCCAATCATCCCAGCAATAGGTGACCCAGGACTACTTGCATTGTGATCACAACAAGCTGATATACCATATGGCCAGAAGGAGTGGCAGCATCAGATTTTCCTCCCATCAAGACTGGAATGACATGATCTGACTTAAATTTAAGAGCATCATTCTGACTGCTGTGTTGAGAATAGACTTGAGGGTGGAGTAGTAGGGTAAGGGTAGAAGGAGAGAGACCAGTTTGAATATCCCTGCTGTGTTCCAGGAAAAAGACAACAATGGTTTCTGACATGGTAGTAACAATGTAGTTGGTTAAAAGAGGTCAGATTCTGGGTATAGTTTGAAGGCAAAGCCAACAGAATTTCTGATGCACTGGATATTGAGTGATAAGAAAGGATCAAGATTTTTAACCTGAACAGTAGGAAGGGAGGAACAGATTGAGGAAGACATTGGGAGTTAAGTTTTATATGTTATTTCAGAAATTTATTTATTTGACCTCCAAATAAAGATATATGTATTTGGAGATATATATAGATGTATCTGAATATAGGTATCCACCTCTGAAGAAAGGTCTGGCCTGGTGAGAGAATTTGGGGATAGTCAGCCTGGTATTTAAAGGCATGAGATTGGGTGAGATCAAAGTGAACAGAGATAAAGAAGTCAAAAGACTGAGACCCTAAGGTACTCGTACATTTAAGAATTAGGGAGATGAAAAGGAAGACTCAAAGACGACTGAGGAAGGACAGCTAGTGAGATAATAGGAGAACCAAGAGAGAATGGTGCCCTAGAAACCATGGGAAGAAAATATTTCAAGAAGGAAAGAATCATTGACTATATTATGCCGTTAAGAGGTCAAGTAGGATGAGCACTAAAAATTCACTGTTGGATTTAGCAACATGGATGTTGGTATTTTCCTTGAAAAGGTCTACTATGTTTTTTCAGATAGCTACTAAGATGTTAGGACATAAATGCTTGTACATAAGTAGTTATTTGGCCCCAACTATTTAATAAATGAAACTGTATGTTGAGCATCCCAAGTTCAGAAATCCAAAATAAAAAATGCTTCAAAATCAAAAACTTTTTGAGCATCAACATGATGTTCTAAGGAAATACTCAGAGAAGCATTTCAGAGTTTAGATTTGGGGTGCTGAACTGTTAAGTGTAATACAGATATTCCCAAATCTGAAAAAAATCCAGAATTCAAAACCCTTCTGGTCCCAAGCACTTTGGGTACAGCATACTCAAACTGTATTAGCTATTTCTTTTGGCCTAGGGGGCATTGTGAAAAATTAATGAGATACCAAGGGAGCCACAAACTAAGAAAGTTTGAACATCTCTGCTTTGGAAGCTTATTATAAGGATTTCACCAAAAGGAGGAAGTACCTCTTACCTTTTCTTTGTGTTGAAAAGTTTGAGTTAGCAATTTTAAATTCAATCCAAAACTGTCCTAATACAGTTGCTCAACATTAGAAAAAGAAAAACAAAAAACAAAACAAAACAAAAAAACCAACTTTATCCTATGAAATGTCAGTAGTACATCTTTACATGACTTTTTTTCTTCTTGCCTCCATAGGTATGCTCTGAATATGCGTTGCTTGGCAGCTCGGGTCAACTATAAGACTTTGATTATTATCTGCGCACTCTTCACTCTTGTCACAGTACTTTTGTGGAATAAGTGTTCCAGCGACAAAGCGATCCAGTTTCCACGGCATTTGAGTAGTGGCTTCCGAGTGGATGGATTAGAAAAAAGGGCAGCAGCATCTGAGAGTAACAACTATGCGAACCATGTGGCCAAACAACAGTCTGAGGAAGCATTCCCTCAGGAACAGCAGAAAGCACCCCCTGTTGTTGGGGGCTTCAATAGCAATGTGGGAAGTAAGATGTTAGGGCTCAAATATGAAGAAATTGACTGTCTCATAAATGATGAACACACAATTAAAGGGAGACGAGAGGGGACTGAAGTCTTTCTTCCTTTCACTTGGGTTGAGAAATATTTTGATGTTTATGGAAAGGTGGTTCAGTATGATGGCTATGATCGGTTTGAATTCTCTCATAGCTATTCCAAAGTCTACGCACAGAGAGCCCCCTATCATCCTGATGGTGTGTTTATGTCTTTTGAAGGCTACAACGTGGAAGTCCGAGACAGAGTCAAGTGCATAAGTGGGGTTGAAGGTTGGTATCTGTCTGCTTCATTTGCATTTTTCAAGCCTGATTGTGTTGAGGAATAAGAAAATGTTGTTAATTATACAGCAAGTACATAGCTTACTGTCAAAAGACCTTTCATCACTCTAATTTAGCAGGGGGGCAGGTTAAGTCTGAACCTAGGGCAACTTTCAAGATGCTATGACTTAAGGGCTGCAGTGAGACCATACCTGAGCAAATATTATTATTTTATTAACTTAACTCAGAATCTAAAATTCTCACCAGTAAGGTGAAAGCACTGCCTCTCCAGAAATAT
Organism: Saimiri boliviensis; assembly: GCF_048565385.1. Lineage (NCBI taxonomy): Eukaryota > Metazoa > Chordata > Mammalia > Primates > Cebidae > Saimiri > Saimiri boliviensis. The sequence continues at coordinate 9,302,293 of NC_133450.1, read as the reverse complement.
ATAGCTAGAATCCTATGAGAGATTGGAAAAGGAGAGAGACCATCCAGTGGTCCCATCAATATACCAGTGCAGTCTGGTTACCTAATTAGCCAGGTGTCATCTCTGGAAGGAGGTTTCAAATCTTCAAAACCTAGATGCTTTTTCTCTGAACTTATGCTGAACTCCTATAGTCTATCACATACTGTTTTTCATTGTCTTTGAAACCTGGGGCAGTAAGGGTTCCTTGTGGATACGATTAATATGCTTTGGAATTTGTTTTTCAAACCAGAAAACCAAATTGAATTTGGTTTTAATAAGCTTAATATGTTTTGAGATTTCTTGGTTTAGGTTTTATTTTCCTCAATTTGTTATAAAGTGATTGAAGATCTTAATATTTTAAAATCTGTACTGAAACTAGCTTTTAACTAAATATATTTTTTTTACTCTGGAGAGTAGTTTGTGCTCACTTGGTGACCATGTGGATGTTTTCAGACCCCACAGACCAAAGGATTATAGCCCACCCATGTCTGTGAAGTTAATTGTGTATTTATTCATCAAATTGGAAGTTGGAATTTACATATTCTGATGCAGGAGTTTTTTCCTTTGTTTTTACTACTTATATAAATTTTTCATAATGTATTTTTCTCTTTCTTTGAGACAGAATCTCGCTCTGTCACCTAGGCCTGGAGTGACACACTGTCATGACTCACTGCAGTCTAGAGCTCCCAGGCTCAAGTGATCCTCCCATCTCAGCCTTCCAAATAGCTGGGACCATGGGGGTGCTCCACCATGCCCAACTAATTTTTTTAAATTTATTTATTGTAAAGACAGTATCTCACTGTGTTGTCCAGGCTTGTCTCAAATTCCTGGACTCAAGCAATCCTCCTGCCTTTCCCTCCTAAAGTGCTGGAATTACAGACATGAGGCACTGTGCCTGGCCAGTATCTTTACCAAATGTTTAGAAGAGAGAAGGAGATTCACCTATACTCTTCACCTCAATATAATTATTACTATTTTTGTATATTCTCTGGAGGTCTTTGTACTTAGACATAGGTATTAGCTATTTGTAATGATATTTGCTATACAGTGATTCAGGAGAGTAATAGAGATTTCAAAGATATTCATAGTCAAGCCTTTTTTTCAGCATTTTTTTAATGCATAAAAGTAATAGGTGCCTAGATCTAAAATAGAAAAGTAAAAAGTATCCATAACCATTATTAATATTTTTATTTTTTTCTAATCTTTTTGTTGTTGTAGAAATATATTTTTATTTTATTTTACGTTAACTTTTAAGTTCAGGAGTACATGTGCAGGTTTGTTACATAGGTAAACTCATGTCATGGAGGTTCATCTTACAGAGTATTTTGTCACCCAGATATGAAGCCTAGGCCCCATCAGTTAGTTTTCTGATCCTTGCTTGCCACTTACCCTCCATCAGTAGGCCTAGTGTGTGTTGTTCCCCTCTATGTGTCCCTGTGTTCTCATCATTTGGCTCTCACTTAGAAGCAAGAACATGCAGTATTTGGTTTTCCATTCCTGCGTTGGTTTGCTAAGGATAATGGCCTCCAGCTCCATCCATATTTCTGCAAAGAACGTGATCTCATTCTTTTTTATTGCGGCAGATCATACCGTATGGTCAATTTTGTATTCTGATATTTTCTACCTAACATGCTATGACTATTTCCCCTTATTGAATATTTATTGAACATTTTAATAACTAATATTTGTGGTAAGGGCATGCCATGATATACATAATGTATAAGACCCCTTCTCTTTAGTTGTATACGTAGGTCATTTCCAGGTTTTTTATGTTTTTTAATTAATGTTTTATTTTTAATTTTTTGGGGTACATAGTAGGTATATGTATTTATGAGTATATGAGATTTTTTTTATACAGGCATGCAATGTATAATAATCATCACATCAGGGTTAATGGGGTATCCATCACCTCAAGCGTTTATTCTTTCTTTGTATTACAAATAATGCAATTATATTCTTTCAGTTATTTTTAAATGTATAATAAATTAGGATCGAGAGAATAAAATCTGCTATTTGATAGTACAAAGGGACTACATTTCCATTTTTTTTGCTATTATAAATCTTACAGATTTTCATTGTTGATCTTTATTTGCTATTTTAATTTTATTATCAGTGTAGTATATTCCTATTCTGAGAATATAATTAACTGCCATGTCAAATAAACTGCCAAACCTTCAAACTGTTTTTCCAGCTGTTTTTCAGTAAGGTGGAACTTGCTCATATTTCCAGTAGCAGAGTATGAGGGTGCCCTTGTCAGCCAACTCTTGCCATCATGGAACGTTATTTTTTCATCTGTTGGTTACAAAGGGATATTATAATTTTCTCTCTTTAACAACTAGTGAGGTCAGATATATTTTTCTTATGCTTTTTGCCATATTTTCATGTTCTTTACCTCTTTAAGGTGATAAGTGGAGTTTTTAAAAAATGTATTTGTGTGAACTTATATAGTAATGGTAGCAATACTCAAAAGATATTTCTTCAATTTGGTTGTCTTTTTATTTTACTTATGATTTGTTGGTTTTTAGTTTTTAATTCCATTTACTAAACTTATGGGGTGTTTTGGATCTTTGTACCTCTTTATGCTTAGAAAGACACTTGCCACACCAGATTATGATTAGCTTTTCACCTGTAGTTTCTTTTTTTTTTCTTTTTCTTTTTTTTCAATTTGAATTGCAGGCAAAGGGGATACCCCTCTTGGAGGAAAGATAGAAATGTTAAAAAGCGTATCTGTAGCCTACCCTAATTCTGTAAACATTGTTTTGAAACTACAACAAAACACATACAATTTTGTAGATTCCCAGTCTCTGCTGTGCTTATCAGATTCTTAGTAATTTTAAAACTACAAATAATTTTTATCTCAATACATACATGATTCAACAATACAATACTGTGTAACTGTAGTATTTGTAGCTCCTATCCAGGAAATTACTAAGATAAACACTAATACCAAACATTTAAAAGTTGTACTTAGAACTTTACAAAAGGTAGTCCATTAATGAATTATTTCAAGAATCTGTGGTTAAATATGCAACCTAAATTCATGTTTAAAAAAAACCCTTCTTATTCTTAAGAATTACATTGTAACAGAAAAAATAGGAAAAAGAATTTTAAGCTGTGTTTACATTTAAATTGCCAAGTCACAACTGGCTTCTTTTTTTTTTTTTTTTTTGAGGCAGAGTCTCTCTTGGTCAACCAGGCCGGAGTGCAGTGGTGCGATCTCAGCTTACTGCAACCTCCACCTCCTAGGTTCAAGCGATTCTTCTGTGTCAGCCCCCTGAGTAGCTGGGATTACAGGCGCCTGCCACCACACTCAGCTAATTTTTGTATTTTAGTAGATACAGGGTTTCACTGTGTTGCCCAGGCTGATCTTGAACTCCTGAGCTCAGGCAGTCCATCCACCTCAGCCTCCCAAAGTGCTAGGATTACAGGCGTGAGCCACCGAGCCCAGCCACAACTGGCTCCTTAAGCAAATACTTAAACCATCAGATAACACACTTAGTAGACCACACTTTGACATTGGAGGGAAAGATGAGTGTGTAGTAACTTGATAAGTATAAATGTTTAAGAAAGTTCCAGGATTAATATTGAAAACAGAACTGTGATTACATTAACTATATGCATCTAGATAGTGCAGAATTTGAATGTATGAAACAGGATTATGAAACGTGACATCTGTAGCCATGAGCAAAAGTAACTCGCGTAAGAAGTCAGTCCTTAAAAGGTAATTTATAGCATTGCACTCACTGTTTGTTAACAAATAATGAATGAGAGTGAATGAATACTCACTTAATTTTTGTTTTTCATGTCTGGTTAATTTGGTACTAGATCTGGTCATTATGAGAGCAGTATTATAAGGAAGCTCAAAACATCCTGATAAACCTGTAAGATTCCCCAGAAGTAAATCAGCGAGGAGTGTTATTAGGAATACGCTTGTAAATGTCTGGATATGATTATTCATTTTGTTTCTTTATTTTATAGGTGTACCATTATCTACACAATGGGGACCTCAAGGCTATTTCTATCCAATCCAGATTGCACAGTATGGGTTAAGTCATTACAGCAAGAATCTAACTGAGAAACCTCCTCACATAGAGGTATATGAAACAGCAGAAGACAGAGACAAAAACAGCAGGCCTAATGACTGGACTGTGCCGAAGGGCTGCTTTATGGCTAATGTGGCTGATAAGTCTAGATTTACCAATGTCAAACAGTTTATTGCACCAGGTAAGTTATATATTATGTGTGCCTGCTAATTTTATGTTGACTTGTGGGACCCTGATGTTCCCTTAAATTTTTGACATGGTTTAAAAAAAAAAAAAACATTAAGCAGACCCCTTACATTACATATATAAAGCAACAAATGGTGTCACCCCAATGCAATCACTAAAAAAGATACAGCTAAAATGTCAAGGTTATAAAAAGGAATATTTACTATGTAAAGAGCCAAGCCATAGATTGAATGTTAAGCTCCAGATTACCGTAAAATGTGTACCTGCCTCCAAGGGTCTATATCCAATAGGAATGAAGTTCCTCCGTTTAGTATTTTAGTCCAGTGTAGTTTAATTTTTAAACTTTTGCAGTAAATAGAATGGTTTTAAAGCCATCCTTTCCTTTGATTATTTTTTGCCAATAGCTTTTAATTTTTTCAGGATAATATAGCATTACTGAAGAGGCCTGTTTCCCGTATTAGATTTTGTTAATGTACTAGATTATCTGAAACTTCATGTAAAACCATTTTCCTTAATAAAATAATTTACAAAATCAAATTAACTTTATACAACATTTTCCCATTTACTAAGACAGTCTCATTAATTAGAATGTAACGCATTTTCCTGCACTAATCAATATCGATGAGATTTAATGAGTCCGTTACTTAAGAAGACAATGAAATAATTTTAGTTAGCACCTCAGGCTTAACTCTCTATGGGGTAATGTTGTCAAGTACAGAATTTGTTCCACTTTCCCACCAACCTTGCAGTTGATAAATAAAAAGACCTCTTTTGTATTTTCTCCTTGTTCTTCATTGATGACTGTAATTTACAGACCCTGAAAGCCACAATACAAGCCTACTCATTCTACATAGCCTTAAGTAATGGATTTTTGAGTACTGAATGCAATGCAAATAATGGGTGACCTTTAATTTTTATTCTGTGACTAGAACTCCTTTTCTCCCATGGCATGCTGTGATATTCCGGTACATAGAGCATCTTTGCTTATTGTAAAACAACAGGTTTAGCTGAGTGAGAAGGTACAAGGAAATTTAAGGATATTTAGCTTGTGATACCTAAGAGGTTATTGTAACAGGAAATGATTAGACTATGCAAAAGAACTTTTGGATATACTCAAGAAACTTATTTTTGTGATAGTTAATAATGATTGTCTGCATTAGGGAAGAATCAGCAACCCTCACCTTGATCTTCTTGAGTGCCTGGATGGTTTTCTAGGACAGTCTTTTGAACCCTGTTCTATTTAGAGCAACAGATTTCATTGTGCAGTTTTGGGTGCTCTGAGTAATACAAAAGATAGATTCCCACATCTTAAGTGAGGGATCCTCACCTTGGGCCCTCATTCCGTAGCCAATAGCTGGAGATAAAAGTACCTCCTAAGATGGTTTTACGTATATAGAGGAGAGAACTCTGTAACAGCCACTCTGTGAGTGGGACAGAGCTATTCTAAGTTGGAGCTCCCTGTTGCTGGAAGTGTGCTAGCTGGAGATGGGATGCACACTTGTATAATTCTGTGTGTGCATGTACAGGTTGAGTATCGCTTATCTGAAATGCTTGGGAGTAGAAGTGTTTCACATTTTGGAATATTTAGATATGCATAATAAGATCCTGGGGATGGGACCCAAGTCTAAACACAAAATTCTTTTATATTTCATATGCTATCCACATAACCTGAGGGTGACTTTTAAAAATATTTTTAATAATATATGTGACCCATCAAGAGGGCAGATGTGGAATTTTCCACTTGTGGCATTATGTTAGCTTTCAAAAAGTTTTGGATTTTGGAGCATTTCAGATTTTCAGCTTCCGAACTGTGGATGCTCAACCTGCAGTTGCGTACTATAAGAATATGAGGGCAGGTGAGGTGGAGTTACCTGGGAGTTACTGCTCAGAACAGAGCAGGAGAAGGGAATCAAAGAATTGAGACTATTTTATTGAAGCACAGGTGTGAGAAATGAGGCTTTTGGGAGGATATAGACCTTATGGGAGATAAATTGAGAGAATCTCCATTAAGAGGAAATTGGAATTTGTACATAAAAGCATAGGCCTAAGTGAGTTGAGACCCTGGAGGACCACAAGCTGAATGCTGTTGGCCCTTTTTTTTTCTTTCTTGGCCTTGAATTTTTCTTCTGAAAGGGGATAAAATCAAAGAGTAAAGAGTCATGTAATATGGTTCTGCAGCATATTTTTGTTGTTTTATTTATTGAATAATGTTTTATTCCTTTTTCTAATTTTAAAGTGGAATAATTGACACTCTAGGCCTGTCCTACTCTATTAAATTAAATGAGCTTTCCCTTTCCCCAAGCCCTCTTTTTATTTGATTTCCATGACCTCACTTTCTCCTATCTCTGTAGCCATTCTGGCTCAGGCTTCTTGGGAGCTTTTCTTCTTCTGCCTGATTGTTCTTTCTCTTGGTGTTTCTCAAGAGTTTGAGTAGGGCCTCTTCTCATGCTACATGGTAAATCTGTTGATTAAATGAATGGGTGGATAACAGTTTTTGTTGGATATGAAACACTGATGTAAAGGCTGTTTTTCCCCAGCTTTATTGTGGTATAACTGGAAAATGTATATAATGTGATTCTTTGATACACATATATATTATGAAATTATTATCATAATTAAATTAGTTAACACATCCATCACCTCATAGTTACCTTTCTTTGTATGGTGGTGGTGGTGAGAACATTTAAGAAACATCTTAGCGCATTTCAGGTATATAATACAGTATTATAAGCTGTAGTCATCATGCTATATGTTAGACTCCTGGAACTTATTTATCTTATAACTGAAGTTTGTACCCTTTGACCAGCATCTCCCCATTTTTCCCACTCCCTAGCCTGACAACCACCATTCCACTGTTTATGTGAGTTCAGTTGTTTTGGAGTCCACATATAAATGAAGGTCATACAGTATCTTTCTCTGACTTGTCACACATAGCATAACACCCTCAAGGCTCATCTGTGTTGTCACAAATGGCAGGATTTCCTTCTTTGTTATGGCTCATGTTCCATTATATATGTATATGTTTATGTATACACACAAACACACACGCGCGCGTGCGCACACACACACACCCCCCATATTTTCTTTATCCATACTAGACACTTAGGTTGCTCCTATGCCTTGGCTATTGTGAATGCTGCTGCAAATAACATGGGTGTGCAGATATCTTTTTGAGATAATTGGTTTAATCTCCTTGGGGTGTATACCAGGAAGTGGGATTGCTGAATCATATGGTAGTTCTATTTTTAATTTTTTGAGGAACTCCATACTGTTTCCCATAATTGCTATGCCAATTTACATTTGCATTTAAACAAGGGTTCCCCTTTCTCCACATCCTCACCAGTACTTCTTATCTCTTCCGTTTTTGATGATAGTCATCTCAACAGGTGTAAGGTGATGATACATCATTGTGGTTTTGCTTTGCATTTACTTCTCTGGTGACTGATGATGTTGAGCACCTTTTTATATACCTTTTGGCCACTCGTATATCTTCTTTGAAAAAGAAGATCATTTGCTTATTTTTTAATCAGATTTTTTTTCTTTTTTTTTTTTTTTTTGCTGTTTGGTTGTGTAAGTTCCTGATAGATTTTGGATATTAGCTTCTTATCAGATAAATGTTTGTACATATTCTGTCTTATTCTGTAGGTTGCTTTGCATTTTGATTGTTTCCCTTGCTGTGCAAAAGCTTTTTAGTTTGATGTAGTCCCACTTCTCTGTGCCCCTTTTGCCTGTGCTTTTGTATCAAATCTAAACAATCATTGCTAAGACCAGTGTCAGAACTATTCTTAAATGTTGACCATCCTTTATTGCTTAAAGTGCATATACATATGTCGCATATACCAAAAATAAACAGTTAAGTAACTCCTGGAAATAACTGGTCAGAGAGAAGATGGGTCATGGATTTCAAACAATAAAAAAAACAAAACTTTCTATTAGATTTGCAGGAGGAATCTTCAGATAGCATAGTACTTCCAGTAGAGCTCAGAACCTCACCTGTTATATTGCCAAACTGGTTGCCACCATCCCATTTGCTACTCAGATCCTCCTGAATGATGCCAGCAGGTTATTTAACCTCCTCTGTATATCTACAAATGGGAATTAAAAGACTTATAAGATTGTTGTAAAGATTATAATTGTTGGTTGATTAATTTAAATTGAGAATTGTGACATCTGTCATTTCTCCTAGATGACTCAGTAACCCCCTCTGCTGGTGTTAAGGTTTTAGGGAAATTAATAAATTGGCTTTTTAAAAGGTTACATCCCTTGACTTCGTTCATGACTGAGTTCTTTGGACTGATTTGCTATACGAAGACATAAAGTGACTGATTAAACCATGTCATTTCATTAAATTTGTGTAAATAAAGTTGAAATTTTGAGAGGACATAGGTACTCTTTCTGCTTCCTCACATTTGGACTTCTAAAGATGGGTCATTGTTATCCAGTTTGGCCAGAATAGATGTTATAGATAATAATCCCATCTGATGAGAGGAAAAAATAAGTAGCATTCAAGATAGTCTGCTCCACTGAATATAATTGAATCTTGAGTGGTTCATATGTCAGTTCAGAATCCTGCAGTGTTTCAGGAATGTTGTCTTGAACTTCAGATCCCATTTTACTGTAAATGCAGAAATATGCTAGTTAAGAGAGAGAGTACATGTTGGCATTTTGCCACATAAAAATGGAATTTTACTATGTTAGAAGTTTACTTCTGAAATCAGTTTTTCTATTAAGTCACTCAGAGCATTGTTTGATGCATAAGTTTATCAGGCTATTCTCATTCTTGATACATCTTTCAAAATTGTCTGTTCCATCCAATGAAGTAATTAAGAGCTTTGGGCCAAATATAACCATACTGCTAGAGTCCAGTGTTGCAAGAGTTAAATGATCAACTCAACATACTGATGCCCTCCAAGTGTACACTATTGTCAGTTCACATTTCTTTTTCCCTTTATTTATTTCTTTTTTCTTTTTAAAGAGACAGTCTCATTCTGTCACCCAGACAATAGTGCAATAGTATGATCATAGCTCACTGCAGCCCCAAACTCCTGGGCTCAAGCAATCCTCCTACCTTAACCTCCCAAGTACCTAGGACTACAGACACATGCCACTGCACTTGGCTATTTTATTATATTTTTTTGTAGAGTTAGAGTCTCGCTTTCTTGCCCAGACTTGTCTCAAGCTCCTTGCTTCAAGCAGACCCCTGCCTTGGCCTCCCAAAGTGCTGGGTGTGAGCAGCTGTGCCCAGCCCAGGTCACATTTCTGATCTTTGCTCCTGGTGACACACTAAAGATTTTTTCAAGGATTCTGCAAAGCAGAGATCTGCTTCTATGGCTGTGTCTAGGAGAACCCTTCTATTGAATATTCATAAGAATACCATTTCCAATATCATTTGTCTTTTTCACAGTCTGAACTTGAGTCCAGGAAACCTGGATGCTAGTCCCTTCTCTACCACTAATTAGCTTTTGGCATCTGGCAAACCATTTAACTTGGCAAAGCCTGCATATCTTCATCTCTAAAATGGAGATGTAATAATAATAATTCCTGCCCTACCAGCCTCAGAAGATTAAGTGTCAAATGAGATAATACATGTGAATGCACTGTGGACATTTAAGCTGTGGAAAGATCAAGATACTCATATTTCCCCTTAATATTTTTAAATGTGTACTACATATATTTTTGTTCTTGTTGCTGCTGCTGTTTTAATATGCTCAGTTTCTTGGTAGATCTAGACGAGCAATATTCAAAAAGTCATCTTTCTGGGAATTAGCCGTTATTAATACTATAAATATTCAAGAGAAATTTCCTCTTTAATAATTTGTCAGAGGCCGGGCACGGTGGCTCACGCCTGTAATTCCAACATTTTGGGAGGCTGAGCCGGGTAGATCACAAGGTCAAGAGTTCGAGACTAGCTTGGCCAACATTGTGAAACCCTGTCTCTACTAACAAAATACAAAAAGTGGCCAGGCATGATGGCACGCGCCTGTAATCTCAGCTACTCAGGAGGCTGAGACAAGAGAATTACTTCAACGCGGGATATGGAGGTTGCAGTGAGCCAAGATCGCACCACTGCACTCCAGCCTGGGTGACAAAGCAAGACTCTGTCTCAAAAAGAAAAAAAAATTGTCAGATAAAACAGCTTTAACTATTTTATTAGCCTCTGAAGCTAGTAATTATATTTATTAAATAAATTTAATAATAAATTTATTATTTATTAGCTATTAATAAATAAATAACTATTATTTATTACTATATTCCACTCCATTATCTTTTTTAAAGTCCTGGCAATTACCCTGCAAGGTAATATTATCTCTATTTAACATGTGAAGAAACTGCAGCTCAAAGAGGTGCATCTTGCCAGACTTCTCAAAAGCTAGAGGTAGAAAAAAAATTCAAATCTGAGGTTTTTTAACTCCAAAGCCTGTGCTTTAACCTTGCACACCCCACCATTCGCTCACTTTTTGTTGTACACATGAGCCTGTTGCTTAATTTCCAGAAATTTTACTAGTAATTCTAGCAAGTATGTGAAACCAAATCTATCATTTTTGAAATCAAATCAATAATGTATTGTAGAACCAGACTAGGCAACCTGGGTTCAAGTCTTGTACCTTGGGCAAGTTGCTTCCTTGTGTCTCAGTTCCTCATCCATAAAGTACGAGTAATAATAGCACCTACTCTTGTAATTGTTCAGGGGATTAAATGAGTAAACAGGTGTAAAGCACTTAGAACATAGTAAGTACATATGAAATGTTCATTAAACAATTTAAAATTCATGTATAATTATTTTTTCTAGCCTCTTTCTTGCAATATTACGTGCTGAGCCAGCTTTTGGCTGTTTTTTTTGTTGTTGTTGTTGTTGTTGTTCGCAGAATGGGTATACTAGAATAGTCATTGATCACTGATCAGCTAGCACTAGATTTAGGAAAGGCAATTTTTATCAACAATACCTTAGCCATTTGCTATTAATTCTCTACTATAAACCAGACAGGGAAAAAGGTAAGAGCTTTGTACTGATGCTCACAAGCCATCATGAACTCACCAATTCTGTTATTTGTTTTTAGTTAATTCAGTAAAAAAGGAAATTATGAATAATCTAATAACAAAAATATTTAAATGTTAATTTTGTGTGGTCAGAGTTGTCAAGGATGAATTGCAATTAAATTTCAAATACAAAAGTGCTTTTATTCTAACTAGTCTTTGTTGGTATATTCTCCTACAGAAACCAGTGAAGGTGTATCCTTGCAACTGGGAAACACAAAAGATTTCATTATTTCATTCGACCTCAAGTTCTTGACTAATGGAAGTGTGTCCGTGGTTCTAGAGACCACAGAAAAGAATCAGCTCTTCACTATACATTATGTCTCAAATGCTCAGCTAATTGCTTTTAAAGAAAGAGATATATACTACGGCATTGGGCCCAGAACTTCATGGAGCACAGTTACCAGGGATCTGGTCACTGACCTCAGGAAAGGAGTGGGTCTTTCCAATACAAAAGCTGTCAAGCCAACCAAAATAATGCCCAAGAAGGTGGTTAGGTTGATTGCAAAAGGGAAGGGATTCCTCGACAACATTACCATCTCTACCACTGCCCACATGGCCGCATTTTTTGCTGCTAGTGATTGGCTGGTAAGGAACCAGGATGAGAAAGGTGGCTGGCCAATTATGGTGACCCGTAAGTTAGGGGAAGGGTTCAAGTCTTTAGAGCCAGGATGGTATTCTGCCATGGCCCAAGGGCAAGCCATTTCTACATTAGTCAGGGCCTATCTGTTAACAAAAGACCATATATTCCTCAATTCAGCTTTAAGGGCAACAGCCCCTTATAAGTTTCTGTCTGAGCAGCATGGAGTTAAAGCTGTGTTTATGAATAAACATGACTGGTATGAAGAATATCCAACCACACCTAGCTCTTTTGTTTTAAATGGCTTTATGTATTCTTTAATTGGGCTGTATGACTTAAAAGAAACTGCAGGGGAAAAACTCGGAAAAGAAGCAAGGGCCTTGTATGAGCGTGGCATGGAATCTCTTAAAGCCATGCTGCCCTTATATGATACTGGCTCAGGAACCATCTACGACCTCCGTCACTTCATGCTTGGCATCGCTCCTAACCTGGCTCGCTGGGACTATCATACCACCCACATCAATCAGTTGCAGCTACTCAGTACCATTGATGAGTCCCCAATCTTCAAAGAATTTGTCAAGAGGTGGAAAAGCTACCTAAAAGGCAGCAGGGCAAAGCACAACTAGAGCTCACAACCAAAATTATACTCAGCCTCTGCTGTACACAGAAACTGCAGGCTCTGTCTCAGGAGAGCATAGGCACATTTTAAAAGGTTATGTACTAGGTTTTTGTGGATTCTATCGAAGTGATAAGTGATCCTTATAACCAGTCTTCTAAAGTAATTGCATTCCATGGGTTGGGTATTTAGAAATGTAGGTGGCGTTTAGAACAAAATGTTTAATCAATGGGCTGAACAAAGATACTTCACTTTGCCTTGCCCACCACCCTATACAGTTCCACAGATAGTCTAGTCACTCTGTGTGAGAAAGATCATGGTAAGTAGTTGTTACTGGCCAACTGTAAGCACTTAACCTGAAGACTTAGTATGGAGCTCTTTTAAAATGTGATTATTTATATTTATGTTGGAAGCAGACTTAAGAAAAATAATATGCTGTAATACAGTAAATATGTACTTGTAGCCTGGATAGCGGACTATGTTCAACTTTTTAAAAAGATGTTTCTTTTCTATAGATTAATTTCTTGGGAGCAAATGAGTATTTGTTACATTTGTTCAATTTGTTGTATATGGTGAATATTTAATTATGGTTTTCTTGAAATGTGTAAATTAAAAACACAACCAGTGTTCAGGCTTCACAGTTATATAATGTAAGCACAACTAAAATGAAACTTGTTGACTGCACAAGAAATTACAAAGATGTTTCTGTTTTGAAACTTGATCTACAATCAGTAAAAGTTTGATAATCAGTATATCCCTCCCCAACCCCCATCGTGATAGTTTCTTTTTGTCACTATCTAGAATTTTGTATTTTATTTCAGACTACACCTTGGAGTTTTGTATATTTTGAGAGAGATATTTTTGGGACATTATTTGGGAAACTTACTACAAATCTAAATTTGGAAAGGAGCTAGTAGTTTTAAGGCCACCACCATTTTTAATTTTTTTAGGATTTTTCCCCCTTTAAATAAAAATACTAGGTCAAATACTACATACACGAATCATAGCAAAGTTGTTTTTCTTCTCCTACCCAGATCATTCTTGATCATCAGCTTTCCAAAGCATTGAGTCTCTGCATCATTGGGGTTTCTTTGAAATTTAATTTTAAATTATTCCAGTTATTAGATAGAAGAGATTACTGCTACTGCATTTCCTATACATGTGTAATCAATCTTTATTTAGGTTATGTATATCCTCCTGTACCTCACATAAATAGATTTCAGAGCCCTCACACAATGGGCAGTGTCTGCTATAGGGCTTCAGGCATTAAGTTAAAACCATGGGATGTTGATTTTGCTGTGACTTTTGTTTTAGGGTATGACAGTACACTAAATCAATACTATATCTTATACAGTTTGAAAATATGATACCCTACACTTTGAGGCGACTGAGTCTGACAAACACAATGCATTGATCTGTGACCTATATCAAGTACACATTTAGGAGCCAGGTAGGTTACCTGGTTACACACTATATTTTAATTGAATTCAACCTACCAAGCACTACTTAGAAACTGGAAAACATATATACATATGTATGTTAGCATCAAAGGGGGCAGAAGCAAAGAAGATACAGATCTGCACTGAAGACATTAAACTGGCCATAGAAAAGTAAGCTTGAACTCCCAATTTATGTGACCACATTCCTCTTAATTTTGATCCCAATAAAAACACTTTTGAGTTATTAGATTTACCCCTAGCCTTTGACCTTTGCATTTCACATATGTTAGATGTCTCAGCAAGAATATCTGGTCTCCCCTAATTTTTATTCCAGGTGGCAATGTTCAAAATAAACTTTTTCCAATCTGGGAACCTTTTTTACTCCCCATATTTGTTATTATTTAGAATGGTTCCTACGTCTGCTTTGTTTGCAAACTGGTCTTCAGATTATAGGAATCAATAATAACAGTATGGTACTGCTTCTGTGATGAATATCAGTGCCTTAACAATGTGGCTGTCCTTTCCCACTGAAGAAGGAAAGACTTTTGATCTAGAAATAATGTTACAATTTCCTTGCTGTTGGTTTTACACTGCCTTCCACATTGCAACAGCAACTTGATTTGTCTGTGATCCCAGAATTTTCTAAGAGGATGAGTTGAACCCATAGCAGCATTATTGGTACAGACCAGTGGTTCTCAAACTTGAAAATGCCTCAGCATCACTGGGAGCTTATTGAAATGCAGATCCCAGAGAGTCAGTAAATCTGCCTGAGAAGTATGATAGTCTGCATTTTTAATGAGTATTCAGGTGATTCTGATGCAGGTGAACTGGGGGCATACAGGGAGGAACACTGCCCTAGACTATCCATTGCATTTTTGCCTCTAAAAAAACTACAGAGTTTTCTAGGGTTTAAAATTATGTAAAATGTTTACTTATTCTGAGCTTAGAGAGAATGGGGAGGGTATTTTTTACATGTTATTGTTTCGTTTCTTCTTTGCTTTAATATTATAGGTACTAGGTTGGTTTGTTTTTTTCCCACTTATCTTGAGTTCACTTTGATGTTAAATCTATTGCCACTTCGGTTGTAAAACCAGCCAAAAGTTTCTGGATGAAGGTCAAGTTTGACCTTTTAGGAGTTATTGTACATAAAGGCTTCATCCAAGAACCATCCAGTGTACAGAAGCAAATGCAAAAAGACACAAGCACAACTCTCCAGATGTGGCAGTCCTTTTCCTTTTTCAGTGCGACCTCTCACTGAAAGCTGCTATTTTCATCCTCCTTGTGATTGTTTTCCTTGTTTCTCTTCCATTGTACATGTGGGTTATATACCATGTGTCAAATATGCAATAATGTGTTTACAGGATGCCCTTCTGAAGGGTAGTCCTTTGTAAAGCTGTACAGACTTTGCAGTTTAAGCACAATGTGCACATGTTAGTTTTATATACAGCAAAACTTGATTTTTTGCAGATGGAAAAGTATTTTGTTTCTATACAAAGTAAATGGATTGTTTGTGCTTAATGTAAAGGCGCTTTATAAAATTGTAAAATAAAGTTTTTATCTTAAAAGTAATATATCTGGATATTTCTCTCTCTTCCCAAATTATTCAAAGGTTATTTGAGCCCAGCAAGCAGACTGCTGACTATTTCCTGTTCAACCCCTGACGAGAAGTCAGGCAATAAATGTTGTTCATCAAAGGCATACCAGGCTCTCTCAGACAATGTGTGGGAACCAAGAGTTTGCATGGGCTTTAATCCTAAAGAGCCTTAGTCTACAAGGGGAAACAATGTATACTAAACACTTTCAGGTAAAGAAAATGCTAAATTGTGTACTCAGGAAAGGTGTTATGGAAGAGACAGAGCCTAAGCTGGGGTTCCAGCAGTGGAGACCTGGTGGAAGAAGAGGAGAGAGTAACCTGAGCAAAAATAGATGCCCATGTGCCGGATGTGGTGGCTCACACCTGTACTCGCAGCACTGTGGGATGTTAAGGTGGACAGATCACCTGACATTGGGAGTTTGAGACCAGCCTGACCAACATGGAGAAACTCCGTCTCTACTAAAAATACAAAATTAGCCGGGTGTGGTGGCGCATGCCTGTAATCCCAGCTACTCGGGAGGCTGAGGCAGGAGAATCACTTGAATCCAGGAGGTGGAGGTTACAGGGAGCCGAGATCACGCCTCGGCACCCCAGGCTGGGCAACAAGCGTGAAACTCCTTCCTAAAAAAAAAAAACAGGTGCCCATGCCAGGTGAGAGGATGGCCTTTCCCACGCTCATTCAGGCTGTGTAACCATTTTTTAACTAGTTTTATTTGAGAGTTTGTTTCTCATGTATTTTCTTCTACTTGCCTCTTCAGAACAATTAGCATTATTTAATGTTTGCCTTCTCAGAGGGTAGTGATTTAGCCTTTCAAACAGATAAAACCAGAGACCAGAGGCTGGGTTCATGTTACGTTTCACTGCACAGTGTTTTTTGGACTATAAACATTCTGCACCACTCGTATAATGGAATTACAGTTGATCACCAATCAACTTTTTCCAGCTGATGGATGCACAGATTTTGACAGGCTACTAGTCAATATTCTTGGCAGCTTTTCCTTCTCCACCATCTTCGGTTGAGAAATGGCCGTAAGGTTGCAAGCAGTCTTGAGCCGAATGAGGTCTCCAGCTGCTCTTGCTTTGATTTTGCTGCTTGTAGCCAAACTGTTAATATGTTGGCTGTTCTGTGTTAGCGCACTGAGCATCTCATATTCATCTCCCCATTGCCCTTGAGAGGGGGTGGGCCCTCCATACTCCAGATAACTTAATTGGTAGTCTGATGAGTGTTTCTTCCCTTCATATCCACAGGCTCTGGCGGCCACTGTGTGCCTGTGATCCTGCCTCCTCTGGCCATGACTTAGATGAGGGGCGAGTCCCCCTCACTCAAGCTGGCCGGCCAATCAGTCTTTTCCCCAGGAATTCAAAATGGGATGGATTTAAAAACTAAAACAGATGCACAGTGAGAAGCAGAGAAGAAAAACAGAATCTTGACAATGCTCCAGGCCCTGGATCCAATGCACTTCTGAGGCCAGCTGTATTCCGCTCAGGTTACATAAGATACCGCTGTATCCTTAGGATAGATTCCTGTTGGCTGAAGTTGGCTAGATTTGGTTTCTGTTACTTGCAACAAATGAACCCTAGTTAATAATATATATCTTCATTATGAGAAAAATACAGTGTAAATTCTGCATTGTCCTCCAATCTGGACCCTACTGTATTAGCTTGCTAGGGTGCTATAACAAATACCACAGACTGGGTGGCTTACACAATAAATTTATTCTCCTCACAATTCTGGAGGCTTGAAGTCCAAGAGTAAGATGCTGGCAGGTTTGGTTTCTTCTGAGACCTCTCACTGTGGCTTGCAGATGGTGCTTTCTTGCTGTATCTTCACGGTTGTCTCCAACTGTGCTCTTTGTGTCTAGGGCCCACTCATATGACCTCATTTTACTTTAATTACTGCTTTAAAGCCCTCTATCTAAATACAGTCACGTTCTGAGATGCCAGGGAGTTAGGATTTCAACATGTAAGTGATGAGGGGGACACAATTAAGCCAGTAAGAACCACTCAAAGGGTTGCCATTTAATTTGGTGATAATCAGTGAAGACCATAACTCAGAAATCTCTGGGGAACATTTGTTGGGCAGAAATCTGGACTTGGGCCTCAGAATGCTACAGAGCTCCCTGGCTCAGCCATTAAAGCTTCAAGAATTTACCCAGGCCAGGCATGGTGGCTCACGCCTGGAATCCCAGCACTTTGGGAGGCCAAGGTGGGCGGATCACCTGAGGTCAGGAGTTCAGGACCAGCCTGGCCAACACGGTGATACCCCATCTCTACTAAAAATACACAGCTTAGCTGGGCATGGTGGTGCATGCCTATAATCCCAGCTACTTGGGAGGCTGAGCCAGGAGAATCACTTGAACCCGGGAGGCAGAGGTTGCAGTGAGCTGAGATCACACCACTACACTCTGTCTGGGCAATAGAGTGAGACTCCATCTCAAAAAAAAAAAAAAAAAAAAAAAAAAAATTTACTCTTTCACACCATAGGCTTCAGTTGCCTCATGGTACCTTTCAGTAAATAGAGAACTCTGCTCTCAAAGTTTGTAATAAACTAACAAAAGGTAACTTAAACTAAATTTAAGCAGTGGTTAAAAAACATAAACTTCTAGGTTTTTATTCTTGTTATCTGTAAGCCATTTTCATTAGCTCATTCTGAATGCAGAACTCTGGGGTATTTCAGGGGAAGGGATAGATACAGAGTATATAAAAGTGCAAATAGTGGTGAGATTTTGTTTAATGATAATTTTTTAATCCCACGTCTGTATTATTGTAACTTATAAATAGTCAACAGTATAGGGATAAAATATTGGTTTTCATTATACCAGCTCACTAAGGGTGTCAAACTGAAAATGGATGTGAATGTAAATGTTGTATTGGTGATGAATTTGGATGTTTGCTGCTCAGTTTCTGGTGAAAAGAGATACATTTACCATCTGGTAAGAATGATTGATAACTTGCATGCCTATGCTGCATTTCCTGAATGTTAAGTAGCAGCAACACTGTGTAATTTTGCTAATCCTTTTCTAGGAGGATATTACAAAATGACAGGACTGCAAAGCAAGCCATCAAGGAGCAGTAGCAGTGAGGACAGTTATAAGGGGCAGAAAGCCCTGTGAAGGAACAGAAATAGAGCAGCCAGCAGCTGGTATTAAACACACAGTTTAGATAGAATGTTCTTAAGCAACCAAATGCTCATTGCATCTAAGCTTAACATCAGGAGACCTGGTGTCCCCTGGGATTTTGCTCTGTTCTCATCAGCACCTAGTGAAATCACTGAGATAAGAATGGCTGCTCCATTTCAGTTCAGAAAATCTAGTAAAGAGAGTTCACCTCTTTGGGGACTAGAGAAGGAAGTAAATCTCTGAAGTGGAGTGAGGAAGAGGTCTTGTTTTTAAGCAAACACATAGCAAAGATGCATGATCTTAATTTAATGCCTGTTATTCTGTCTTTCCTTTTTAACACCGGTGAAGTTAAATCTCTGCAGTTCAGTTGAAGACAATGGGAAGCCCCACACAGATTTCCAAATCCTCTCAATGGCATGGCAAGGTAGTCTTGGAGAAAGTGTCTGTCTTTTCAGCTACTGCAGGCAACAGAGAGAGCACGCTCTCCATCTGGAAATACCCATCAGAAGAAATTACCTGGGCAACTTTTTGTGAGCTTGAATTATTAGGTTTTAGTGTCTGGGGTACACGAAAACATGGTTCTGGATTAGTGTTTCTTGCTAACGAGTGTTTAGGAATAGCAAGAGGAAGAAGGCACCATTATAGATGCTCCTCAAACTAGCTCTCATTAAGTACTGACCATGACTCTGGAAATCCGACTCGTGGTAGGCAAGAAAAGGAAACACTGCTGCCTAGTGTTCCATTATTGGAATGCTAAGCATGTGGGAGTTATTTATTTCCTACTGCTCAATGTCATCACCAAGGTCTGAGTTTTCATTCATGCAGCTCACTGCAACCTCCGCCTTCCAGGATCAAGCGATTCTCCTGTTTCAGCCTCCCAAGTAGCTGGGATTACAGGCACCTGCCATCAAGCCTGGCTTTTTTATTTGATATTTTTAGTAGAGACGGGGCTTTACCATGTTGGCCAGGCTAGTCTCAAACTCCTGACCTCATGATCTGCCTGCCTCAGCCTCCCAAACTGCTGGGATTGCAGGTGTGAGCTACGGCACCCAGTCAAGCCCAATTATTTCTGCAGGAGCATGAGCTTATTTCTCCTCAGTTTTACCTGGTAAGAGTTACCTTAATTTTACTCCTCCATACTACTGTCCATTCTCCCAGGGGTCTGGCCAACTCCAAGGCTCAACTTAAATAGCCCCTTCTTCCGTGATGCATCCCTGATAGCCCCACAGCCAGACCTGCATCCCTCTGCCCGTCCGTTCCTAGCCATGGGGGTGTTGGCACTACAGTGTGCTCCCTGAGTCCTCTCTGATTTGATTGTCGACATCCATTCCGCAAGCTGTTACTGTCACTCGGAAGCTATTTTGCTTCCTAGGTGACATTTGGCAATGTCTGGAGACATTTCTGAGGGTCACAGACTGGAGGGAGGGAATACCACTGGCATCTAGTTGGAGAGGCCAGTGATGCTGCTAAACATCCCACAATACACAGGACAACCCCCCACAACCAAGAGTTACCCAGTCCAGAGGTCAGTGCTGAGGCTGAGAAACCATCCTCAGCGAGCCCTGGATAAACCGCTTGAGGGCAGGGCTACGTCTTGGTTGATGCAGTGCTTCCAGGGCCTGGGACACAGGGTCTGGCATGCAGTAGGCACTGAACACTGGCATGTTGATGGTGTTTAATGGCAGCAGGCTAGGTCAAAAGGGAAAGACCTGATATCAGCCCCAGATAACTCACGGCTAGATCAGAGAGGAGAACATATGCCCAGCTGGCCCTCCTCTGCAGTGGATGATGCAAAACCAAGGCTGGGCAACTGTGAAATGAGTTTGCTCTGGGAGGGGTTTCACCAGTTTCAGGAGGGGGCATTAGGACTGGGTGTTTGTTTCAGCTGAGCTCTTCATTGAAAAAATCAGAAATGAACTCCGGGCTCCTTAGGAGGTGAAAGATCCACTGCCAAGAGACGCCTGAATGGACACCCCAGCCTGAGAAAAGCAGTGTCCATCCATGGGAAAGCTGGGCTGGGACGGTCCCATGGGCGCTGTCCACTAAGGAGATGCAGAGACAGCCCCACCTCTTCTCTCCCCCCCACCCACCCCAGGTTCACCCAGACTTTGCTGCTTCCCCTTGACCTGGGACCCCACCAGGGCCAATTTATCTGCTAGCCACAGTGCCTAGGGCCTACAATACTTCTCAGGGGCCCTTAAAAAATGTTTAGTTTTAATTTCTTTTAAAATCAGAAGAATACAAAACATAACAATGAATCTAAAATAAGGAATACAGCCCGAATTATATTCATCTTTATACCAATGCAGTCATATAATCTAATTGTTTCTATATTTTTATGGAGAGGGGCCCAGAGGTACCACCCATCACCACTTCCAGGCCTCTCTACTCTTCCCAGGTGAAGCTTGCACCACAGACCAGAGCTCCTGGGTTCTTCATGAAAATCCCATGGAGGATCCACTGGAGACATTTTTCTTCCTTTTTTTCTTCATTCATACCACCAAATATCTATGGCGACTTTGTTGTTGTTGTTGTTGTTGTTGTTGTTGTTGTTGTTGTTGTTGTTGAGATGGAGTCTCACTCTTTCACCCAGGCTGGAGTGCAATGGCGCAATCTCGGCTCACTGCAACCTCCATCTCCCAGGTTCAAGCGATTCTTCTGCTTCCTAAGTAGCTGAGAGGACAGGTGCCCACCACCACACCAGGCTAATTTTTGTATTTTTAATAGAGATGGGGTTTCATCATGTTAGCCAGGCTGGTCTTAAACTCCTGACCTCAAGTGATCTGCCTGCCTTGGCCTCCAAAAGTGCTGGGATTATACGTGTGAATCACCACACCCAGCCTATGGAGATATTTTTAACACAAATATGTAACTCAGAAGTTCTCTGACTTTGATGAATTTTCCTTGGGAAAGGATTTTCCAGAATGGACTCCATTAAATCAATTTAATTCCTTGATCAATTTTCCAAAAGCCTCAGTTAAACTATTTCCAATTTTTCCACTTTTTCGTTTCCAGTGGACTGAAAGTATTTTCATTGGGACCAATTCTTTTTCACTTACATTTTATATCAGAAATTTGGTTCATAGATTTGATTTCTTGCCAGTGTCAAATTTCACCAATGATCGCTGCTGCCGTAGCCGATTTTCTTTTGTGGACTTCCGTTTCTACCACGTCCGTTTTCTAGGGTCAAATTTTGTCAAAAACATTTGATTCTCTCGTGAGTTCTACCGGGTAACAACCTATCTAATTTATATCATAGTTTTTCTATGCATTGGATAAAGACTTTAGAGTTTGTAACTGTTTCTTGGCTTAAACCATGAGAAAATTTCGACTGTATTTATGACACAGAGAGGGTGAGGCAAGAGAGCAGAGAGGCGGAGCAGAAAGGCGGTGCGTTTAGCAGCACCGTTAGGTTGAATGCACGCTGGAGGTCAGATGTCCTGGGGAGGGGAAGAGAAGCAAGTGGTAGAATCAAGAAACTGTTCTCTGTTCCAGCTCATTTTGTCTACAGTGTCCTGTTGCAGGTCACTTGGCTGCCCTTGGGTCAACTGCAGGTAAGGAGGAATCCTGCAGAATGAAAAAGACTACCTAGCGTTGCCACTAAAATCCAGCAGGAGTGCCTTAGAAAGCAGGTAAGGCACAGGAGACCCAGTTTTGGGGAACAAGAAGAATGGTCTCCATCTGTCCACTTCATGGGAGGAGCCCTTGCCTGTGCACTCTTTTTTTTTTTTTTTTTTTTTTTTTTTTTTTTTTTTTTTTGAGATGGAGTCTCACTCTGTTGCTCAGGCTGGAGTGCGGTGGTGCAATCCTAGCTCACTGGTTCAAGTGATTCTCCTGTCTCAGCCTCTGGAGTGGCTGAGATTACAGGCATGCACCGCCACACCTGGCTAATTTTTGTATTTTCAGCAGAGACAGGGTTTCACCATGTTGGTTAGGCTGGTCTCGAATTCCTTACCTCAAGTGATCCACCCACCTCGGCCTCCCAAAGTGGTGGGATTACAGTCGAGAGCCACTGTGCTGGGCTGCCTCTGCACTCTTTCACGGGATTTCTAAGCAGCCCCGGGAAGCAGGCAGGATCACTTTGACTTCCGATGATGAAAGAAAATAAAGCTAAGTGGGTCATCCTGTTTCAAAAGCAGTGATTGTCCCATCATGCCTCGAAGCCTCTCGAAAGAAAAGGTGTGAAGGTCAGCACATCACTTCGCTGTTGGCAGAGGTCTTTGGGCTGGCTCCCCATGCCTCTGAGTCCTGGAACAAGAAAACAAATGGAGGCCACCCACCATGTGTCTAAATATTATTTTAAAGTTATTAATCAGGGGCTGAGTACAGTAGCTCACACTTGTAATCCCAGCACTTTAAGAGGCTGAGGTGAGAGGATCACTTGAGCCCAAAAGTTCAATACCAGCCTGGGCAACATACTAGACTCTGTCTCTCCAAAAATGTAAAAATTTGCTGAGTGTGATGGCATGCCTATAGTTTCAGCTACTTGGGAGGCTGAGATAGGAGGATGGCTTGAGCCTGGGAGGTTGAGGCTGCAATGAGCCGAGACTGCGCCACTGTGCTCTAGCCTGGGCTACAGAAAAAGCCAGGTGCAGTGGCTCATGCCTGTAATTCCAGCACTTTGGGAGGCTGAGGCAGGCGAATCACAAAGTCAGGAGTTCGAGACCAGCCTGGCCAATATGGCAAAACCCCGTCTCTACTAAAAATACAAAAATTAGTTGGGCATGGTGGCCAGCACCTGTAATCCCAGCTACTCTGGAGGCCGAGGCAGGAGAATCGCTTGAACCCAAGAGGTGGAGGTTGCAGTGAGCCGAGATCACGCCACTGCACTCTAGCCTGGGGAGAGAGTGAGACTCCATCTAAAAAAAAAAGAAAAAAAAGTATTAACCAGGCTCACAAGCCATTAAAAGAAAAATATTTTCTTTTTCTACTCTGACAAGTATACCTTCACAATGGTATGTCTGAAAAAAATAGTTGTTTCTCATGCGACTGAAAACTAGTTTTTATATGACCAAAAATTAGCAGTATCAATGATGACCGGGCAGTCATTGCTTTGTATTTCTCAGAGTTCTGCTGATGGGCTAATGATGCTTGAGTAAATAATAAAATAAAAACCCATGTCAGTTACACATTATTCATTTATTTCATAAAATGTTTCCCTTTATTTCAACAAAATTACTAATTCTATTGTCATAATAAAAATTTTCACAAAAATTGTGCTGTATTGGCAGAAGTGCCAGATGAGCCGCTCTTTCTTGAGTCGTTGTTCTTAGACAGTTTTTTTATTAAATTCAATTTTCTGAGACAACAGCAACTGGAATTATCAATTCACTGTATTCCTTGAAGCAGTAAGTACTTTGATTCGGAATGAACCATAAATTTTACGTATCATGTTCAAACAGTGTAATGGGTAACCCATGTATTGTTCAGAATATATGATAACTTATGTGATAATTAGACGTTATCATATATCATGGAATAATTTATATTCATAAAATAAATATAAAATATACAATATGATAAAATATTCCATGATATATAACTTCCATATATAACTTATTATCATAGAAAACATTATGCAACATTATAGAAACAGTATTCTAATTTTTTCAAACAAATTTCTATCACTTTATAGTTTTCGGCATCTCACAGAGTGAGACCCTGTCTAAAAAAAAAAATTGCTCCTAAACGCGTTGATCAATTTGCTCCCTGTTTTTGCAAAGCAAGACTTTCTTAACGAAGCAGTATGCTAATTTACTTGCCTTAATTAGCATTAAGAATTCACATATGGCGATCTAATGTGAGGAAAAAAAATTTAAAAAGAAGAATCCATGTAGCATTTCTTAAGTTCTTTTCTTCTTCCACACTTTTCAATGCTGGGATATTATCAAGAAAACCAAAATTACCAGTATTTTGCTCACTTGTTCAACTCTCTCTTCAATTGAGTCTCTCCCTTGATCCATAATGGCCAGAAAACAGCACTTTGGGAGGCTCAGGTGAGTGGATCATTTGAGGTCAGGAGTTCAAAACCAGCCTGGCCAACATGGTGAAACCTGTCTCTACTAAAAATACAAAAAATTAGCCAGGCATGGTGGCGTATGCCTCTAATGCCAGCTACTCGAGAGGCTGAGGCAGGAGAATCACTTGAACCCAGGAGGTGGAGGTTGCAGTGAGCTGAGATCATGCCACTGCACTCCAGCCTGGGTGACAGAGCAAGACTTCATCGCTCCTCCGACCCACCACCAAAAATAATCAGTGCCTATAATTGAAAGCTGTTTATGCCAGTGAGGTGGCTCACGCCTGTAATCCTAGCACTTTGGGAAGCCAAGGCAGGTGGATCACAAGGTCAGGAGATCAAGACCATCTTGACCAACATGGGTGAAAGCCCATCCTCTACTAAAAATGGAAAAATCAGCTGGGCATGGTGGCAGACACTTGTAATCCCAGCTATTTGGAAGGCTGAGGCAGGAGAATCACTTGGACTGGGAGGCAGAGATTGTAATGAGCTGAAATTGTGCTACCGCACTCCAGCCTGGCAACAGAGCAAGATTCCTTCTCCAATAAAAAGAAAGAAAGAAAAAGAAAGCTATTTATTCAGTTTGCCACTTAAATCAAAAGCTTTACTTTTTATAAAAGGTGCAAAACTAATGAAATGCCCCTGATACAGTCTGATTGATCTAAGTAATATTTACTTAAAAAAACTTTATGTACAGGTTGGGCATGGTGGCTCATGCCTGTAATCCCAGCACTTTGGGATGCTGAGGCAGGAGAATTGCTTGAGCTCAGAGGTTCAAGAACAGCCTGGGCAGCACAGTGAGACCTCATCTCCATAAAAAAATTAAAAACTTAGCCAGTCATCAAGGTGCCTGTCTGTAGTCCCAGCTACTCAGGACACTGAGGGTGGGAGGATGGTTTGAGCCCAAGAGATCAAGGCTGCAGTGAGCCATGATCGTACCGCTGCATTCCAGCGTGGGCAACAGAGTAAGACCCTGTCTCAAAAAAAAAAAAAAAAAAAAAAAGAAAGAAAAATTTTATATACAATTTTTTACTCACCAAATTAACAATCTCATTATTAATTCTACATCCAAGATAAATATTTGTCTCATTTTTTAAAAAAAAAAATTATTTTACACATTTGGCTATTTTAGCATCAAAATTGAAAATCATGTCTACTATACTTAGGCTTCATTATTTTATTTTCTGTATATATTATGCCATTAGTGCCTCCTCCCCCTGAAGTAAAACTTGCTTGGCTGAATATACGGCACATACCTTTATTCTTTTAAGCACATTCTATCAATGTCCCCATCCTTATTCATTTATGTTTATTGAAATCCATCCATGATTGGCTGTTTAGTCAGCCATTTTTTTGTTCGTAGTAATCGTATGTGTGTTTTGGAGTTACAGGTGAAATCCACTCACTTTTGTTTTTAAAATTTTAAGCAGACCGCCTCTTGCAAGATTTTCTGTTTCTCTTTGCTCTTTTATTTTTGAGGTCCACTTTCGCAATTGCCCTACCATAACCTCAAAGACCCAAGGGATTAAAAATAAAATGAACTATACCGAGTAAAATATTTGAATATATTTGCATCATAGAAATGTAAATTAAATCAATTCTAAATATTAACTTTTTTGAAAACGTATGTGAAAAATAAAATTATTAACGGTATTTAAATTATCTAAAATACTTAAAAAATACCAAAGGCAAAAGGTGAAATACAAATTATAAGTAATGACTATCTAAACTTCAAATAAAATTACTTAAGTGAACCTGGAATTCTCAATTTGACTTTTTGAAATTATAATTAAATCTTATTAAATATTTTATAAAAATAAAACCCGTTGTGATTTGAGCATTCGGTGTCCACGTAGTTGGCAATGTAAGGAATGGGATAACCTCTCCTAATTCCGGGACACATCATGGTGGCTGAAAACAACTGCTAACATTTGTTCAGTGCTTTTTGCATGCTCTAACAGCCCTATGAAGCAGAAGGATTATTCCCTTTTATTAGGATGGGAAAATAGATAAACTAAGGGCTTGTCGGAGAGTCTTCAGCTCGTGCGGGGGCAGAACAAGGATTCCAGCCAAGTTTTCCTGACTTACACGCTACGTCCCCGGGAACCCCTGGAAAGTGTCCACAGAGCAGGACCCCTGATTCTTTGGACAGGAGGGCAGACCCCAAACCAGGGTTTTCTCTGTCTTCTTACTGTTGCCACAGCAGCTGCTTCTGAAGCCTGGAAGCCTGGGGTCCTGCAGACACTACCTGCTGTCTGGCCCTGGGGGGCTCAGGATGGGAACCAGAGCTGGCCGCCGGCAGTCCCTGCTGAGAGCTGGACCGAGTCTGCGGCCGTGTCTGGTCCGGCTCGCGGGCGCCACCTGCAGGACAGTGGGGGCCGTCCCGGCAGCCTGCTCCTCCCGGAGACCAGCGCCTGGAAGTGTCAGGCTGCGTCCCGCCTTGCGGGGAAGGCAGGATAGGGCTTAACGAAGTTATGAACACACTTATTCTTTAACAAGAAAGGAACTTTTCTACTTCCCATATGTCTATCCAATGAAGTCTCCGGAAAAGGCTTAGGAGGACGGGGTACAGGAGCTTCTCAATAGCTAAATCCACGGAGGTTACAGAGAATGTGGCATCTAAGGAAGGCATGGAAATTCTGTTCCCCTTCCCCATACCTCACCCTGTGTGTCTCTTCATCTGTGTTCTTTATAATAAACCAGCAAATGTAAGCTGAGTTTCCCTGAGTTCTGTGAAGCTGCTATAGTAAATTAATCAAACCCAAGGGGAGGGTCACGGGGACCCTGATTTACAGCTGCTTGGTCAGAAGCACAGATAAAACCACCAGGGGCTTGTGATTGGCAGTGGAAGTGGAGGGAGGGGAGCGGGGGGGGAGGGGGGCCAATCTTGTAGGACTGAGCCCTCAACCTCTGGGATCCCAGGCTGTCTTTAGGTAGAAAGTGTCAGAACTGAACCAGAGGACTCCCAGCTGGTTTCCGTGGCAGAACTGATAGCTCATTTGCTGGCGAGAGAAATCCCCACATTTTTGGGCACAGAAGTCTTCTGTGTTGATTGCTGTGGTGTGAGAGCAAAGGAAAAGCACTTTCAATGTGTGGCTTTTTTCTACTCACGTATCTATATTCAAAACAAAAAAGAAAGGATGTCACATACCACACCTTACACAAAAATGAACTTAAAATGGATTATAGTCAGAAATGTAAAACAAAAACCTATGAAACCTCTAGAAAATATAGGAGAAAATATATGTGACCTTGGGGTTAGCCAAAGAGTTCTCAGATACCAAAGCAATAATCTATAAAAGAAAAAAAAGGTGAATGAGATTTCATCAATATTAAAAATGTTTGCTCTGCAAAAGGAAAAAAAAAACAGTGAAAATGAAAACACAAACCCCACAGATTGGGAGAAAATATTTACAAATCGTATATTTGACAAAGGCCATAAAAAGACTCAACAGTAAGAAAATAAATACATTTTGCTAATTAAAAATAGGCAAAAGTTTGAATGGATGCTTCACCAAAGAAGAAATGAGAATGGAAACAACAACAACACACACACACACACACACACACACACACACACACACAGAGCACACTTGCGCAAAGATGCGGAACATCATTAAAGGTAATATAAATTAAAACCACAACAAAATGATCTAAATATTCAAAAATAAATGATTAAATAAATTAGGGTGTATTTGTGCAAAAGGTTATTATCCATCCTTTAAGAATTATGTTTTGCACCTTGAAATAACATGAAAAATAGTTATGGAACAATGTATTAAGTAAAAGAAAGAGAATTTAAAGATATACACCGTATTACCCCAAACTTGAAGAAAAATCGTGCGTGTATGGCATACACGTGTTTAACAAACACTGTAACACATTACAATATCAACAGGCCTCATTTCCGGGTGTGGCAATTACAGAAATTTTATTTTTCTTCTTTCTATTTCTTAGACTTCTAAATATTTTCCAACACGCACAAATAATTTTCTTAAATTATCTGATTAAGATGAGAGAGAAGAATAGATGCATATCTGAGTCCCTTCTGTGCCTCATTCAGCCCTTTTTGTAGGGGATGCCACTGTGGGGACCACCCCAGCAGTGGGAGTCACGTACCTCAGTTTCCCCTCCCATCAGCATTTCTCAGAGGCCTCCTCTGGCTCTCAGCCCTTGGTGCTACTGCCTTTCCTTCGGACTGGAACGCCTTCCTCCCCTAGCTGTCTCCTTCACTGACACTCCTGCTGACTGTCTTGCCTAGGGCTGGAGGTCCCTGGGGATTCCTTCCTTCCCTTTTTCCTTCCTGACCCTCATGCTGTCCCTGTGGGATTTCATTTACTTCCGTGGTGTCAGCAAGGGCACCCAAGACACCCACATCACTGCGTCTGGCCTAAACCGTTCTCACGGGCTCCAGGCCCATCCATGCCACAGATGTTTATTAGGTATCTACAGCCAGGCTCAGCTCCAGGGGCCGGGGACTCAGCAGGGACAATCACAGCAGAGGGTCTGCTTTCAGGGACCGTGCATTCTAAAGAGGAGTCAGGCAATAGACACATCAACAAAGCAATGAGCACATTAACTTCAGAACCTGCATCTTAGCAAGACTCCCCAGGACAGGTGAAGGCACATTAACGTTTAAGGCCCACTGCCCTACACCAGCGGTTCCCAGTGTGTGATTCCCTAACAGCGGCTCTCCTAGGAGCTTGTGAGAAGCGCAGCCTCTCAGCTCCAACCCAGACCTACTGAATCAGAAGCTCTGTGGGTGGGGCCCAACATACCTGTGTCCTCCAACTGATGGAGAGCCCTCCAGGGGATTCTTCTACTGTCCCACAAAGGACTACTCAGGGCTAGGGACCATGTCTCATTTATCTTGGTATTGGTTAGTTTCCATTTGTAGCGATCGCAAATCACCACACAAGTAGTGGGCTTAAAGCAACACACGTTTATTATCTTATAGTTCCGGAGATCAGAAATCTGACATCAATTCCACTGGGCTAAAGTCAAGGTGCTGGCAAGGCCGTGTTCCTCTTGTAGGCGCTGGGAGATGGTCCGTTTCCTTTCCTTCTCCAACTTCCAGAGGCTGCTAGCATCCCTTGGCTCATGACCATATAGCTCTGACCTCCACTTCCGTCGTCACACTTCTTTCACTGACTCTGATCCTCCTGCCTCCTTAAGAGGACCCTGTGATTACCTTGGGCCTACCCTGATAACCCATGATGATCTCCCCAGCTCAAGATTCTTAATCACATCTGCACCATCCTTTTTCCCATGCAGGGCAACATACTCCCAGGATGTGGGGATCAGGATGTGAACATCTTTGGGAGACACTTGGCACGAGGCCTGTACGGAGCAGACGCTCAGCAAGGATCTGGAGAAAGGGTGGATGAGTGAATGAATGAAGAAAGAAATCAGAAGCCAGATGAAGCCTCTGTTTCCCTCCTCCTGAGCCCTGGCCCACCTGTGAGCATCTGACCTGGATCAGATGTTCCAGCTCAAAGGTGATGAAGCCCCACAGTGCTCACTAACGCATGAGTTCTACCATTTAAGGTGAGGCTCAGGGTTGAGGCTTGGCCCTCAGGACGGAGCTCTTCAGGCAGCACTCACCAGGCAGTGGGTGGAGGTCGGCAGTGAGGGGTCTTCTGGGGTCCTAGCTGGTAGGCATGGTGTCTGGGGCCGCCAAGAGGACAAGGGCGTTTGTTTGAAGTCCTGACTCAGCCGCTGGCCACGCGTGTGAACTGGAACAAGCTACTCAGCCACCGTGAGTCTCCTTGGTTAGTGCCTCCTGCATATGGGATGGTAACAGCAGCCTCGCCTGGTTGTCCTGAGAGTTAGAGAGAGGACACCAAGTGCCTGGCCCTGGAGGAGTGAATGAGGGTGGAGATGCTGCTGCGGGAAGTAGGCTAAATGGGGAGATGGCATTTGGACCTGGGCTGGCGGGGTGGACTGGGTGCTGACTTTGGCTTGTCAGGAGATCAGTCCCCCGCCCTGAGACCCACTGGTCCCCAGCCTGGACAGGCCTGGGCGCGAATTACCCTCTAGGTTTCACGCAGTTCCTTCTCTCTGTGTGATTTGCTGACTCTCTTTAGTCATTCAGTACAGATGAACTCAGAGAAGGGAGGAGTCGCCGGGGGGCCTCCCTGCAGATCCCAGACAGGGACAGAAAATGCACAGGATGTGGATGAGGACTGGGCTCTGGAACTTACCAGCTTCCTTGATCCTTTAAATGCCAGTTTCCCCATCTATAAGCAGGGATCTGTAATCTGTCCCTCTTCCTACTTTGCCCCTGGTGGCGAGGTATTCGGCCTGTTAGGATGCAGGGAACAGACCTGGGACCAATAGAAAGAGGCTCTGACCAGAGACTTCTGACGGGAGGTTTTGACAGTGAGCCTGAGAAAGGATTGTTTATCTTTAGTTAGACCTGGGAATATTATGATAAAGACATTAATGTTCTGTAATTAAGGCTACCAGCTTGGGGCTAAATTAAATATTTACACAGCCCTCGATTATCTTCTCCCTCTCTTTTGCAACTCCCTCCCCATGCTAAAATATTTAGCAGGGATTTCAGAAGTGTTCTCAACCCCAGCTACGGTTCAGAAAGCTACTTAATAGCCAGGAAGCGTACAAACACTGCTCTTAGTAGAGTCCCTGTGGCTGCCGCTCTTGTCGGAGCCTGGGATAATCCACGTGGCTCATTGGATGCGGGTGTTCGATGGAAGCTTTGACACTTGGATTTTTACAACAGAACCAAAATAAACTGTGTAGGGTAGGTGTGGGACAAGCTGGACCCAGAGTGACTCTCTAATGCAAGTGTCAGAAACTGTCTCCAAAATAGCTGCACAAAAATGCTTAAGGAGGAAGGAACCCCCAGCCGGGCAGGTGGCCATGAATGCAAAGTCAGCCTTTAATTCATGAAGTGACAAGCAAGTCCCTTGCCCCTTTAGGGTCTTACTGTTTCTAGAATAGCTAATAGATTTCTGTGGTCCCTTCTGGTTTAACGTATGAAATGGACTAGAAGTACTCTATATTTCTCAAAAGAACAGTGGACAAAATGCGTGCTCCTAACATTATCTGAATGTCCACCATTTTTGCCTCAAGGGCACGATCCTATAAGAGCTTCCAGACTGGCTGGTTGACGTGAATGGGAGCCCTGTTTTGAACATTAGCTATAGGATATATGTGGTGGTGAACTCAGAGCATATATTGTAGAAGAACTGTATCTAGACTTAATTTTTGAAAATCTAAATGTACTCTCTGGTTGCTAAGAGAAGTGGTACGTCACAGCAACCGAGAAACTTTGGACAAGTCCTGATTTGAGATCCAGCTGTGTGATCTTGTAGATCACAGTTGACGTCACAGCCTCAACTTCCCAATCTATAAAATGGGATGGAGATAGACATGGAGTTTGGCAAGTACCACATGAGACACTGATCCTACAAAGCTCTTGGCACCTAGCTTGTAGTAAGAGCTTGGTAAACATTGGCTATGATTATCGCTTTAAATCCTCTTGTCAAAGTGAAGCCTCCCCCTCCCATGGAGTGTTTCGTGTAAATCTGACTTCCACACCCTGAGCAGACTGGGTATGTCAGAGGGTCCTTCAGCTTGCCCTGAGCTGCCCCACAGCCAGCCAGGCCAGCCCAGGCCCCCGCAGAGCAGCCAGGGAGAACTTCCTACCTCTTTTGAGCTGGGTGGGAACAGAGAACAGAGAACACAGCGAGGCTTCCTCCAGCCTTTCCTGAGAACACAACTTCAAAACGTCCACACCCAGACTTTAAGAAAGCCCCAGGCCCAGCGCCAGCCCCCTCCTCCCTGGGGTCAGCACCCTGTCTCAGCCCTAGAAGAGTCCATGCCCCGCCGGCCAGCTGCAGAGGAGGCTCAAGAAAGCCGGTCAGCTCTCCTCTCCCGCATCTCAGAGAGAAGACCCAGAGACAGAGGGGAGAAGGCCCTTGCCCTTGGCTGAGACCACCTAGCTTCAGATCTCAGCCCTGCCTTGTATACACTGTGCCCCTCCGTTCCCTTCTTACTCTTTCAAAGTATCCCCATCTGACACTACATATATATATATATATATGTATATATATACATATTTTTTTTTTTTTGAGATGGAGTCTCGCTCTGTTGCCCAGGCTGGAGTGCAGTGGCCCAATCTCAGCTCACTCAACCTCCCCGGTTCAAGCGATTCTCCTACCTCAGCCTGCCAAGTAGCTGGGACTACAGGGACATGCCACCATACCCAGCTAATTTTTGTATTCTTAGTAGAGGTAGGTTTCACCATGTTGCAAGGCTGGTCTCGAACTCCTGACCTCAGGCGATCCAAGCACCTTGGCCTCCTAAAGTACTGGGACTACAGGTGTGAGCCACCACACTGGCCCAGATATTCTTAATATGGAGTAAAATACTTCCTATTAAATACTCCAGAGAATGTGAGGCTCGGAGTCTGACTTGCCTGTAAGCGCTCCATAACCGTCTGTCCCCTTCCTGCATTGCACAACGGAGCCTGCACTGAGCTAGAAAGGCTGGTGGTCCTGTGGGTGGCTGTGTGGGGAGGGGTCGGCTACAGGTGGTGAGCTCAGGGCCTTTCCCTGCCTGTAATAAAATAGCTGTCACCCTGGCTGCAAGGTAGGCTTCTTTCAAATACAAATACTCCAGAAAGACAGCCCACGTGAGGACCCGTGCTCATTGACACCTCTGCTGGAATCGGTGCGTCAAGAACCTTCCTTGGACACACAACAAATTATTATCATTATTACTTATTCATATAAATATGTATTGCACAAACAAGATTATAACACCTCCAAAAAAAGAAAAAGAAATTACTCACAATCCCCCCAAACCTAGTAAATGGGCATTTGGTTTTCTTTTTGTTTTTACAATTCCTCCATCTCCCATTCATACACGCACAATTTTCTCATAGCTGGGCTCCAGTCCAGTGCAATCTGTGCCCAACACCATATCATCAGCGTTTCTCCATGTTGCCACAGGCTTCACAATTAGCTTTTAACATGGGTGTGCCATTGCTCCCCAGCGCTCTAGAGCTGGACATTTAGGTGGCTTCAAGTTTCTGGCTAATAGATATAATGCTGAAAGTTTGTTCAAAGAACTTTTTCATTTTTGAGGATTATTTCCATGATGGCTACCTTCCTAGGTGAGGGATTACTGGATGAAAGTGATGATTATTTCTGTGGCTCTTGAAAGAGAGAGCCTAGGAGAGGTTCTGCTTGGGGCTTGCTGACAGCTGGTCCCTTAGGGCTGAGAGGGAGCTGGGGTCAGAGGTGTCTCTGCGCCTGCTTGCTGGGGCAGTGGAAATTTTGTCTGGAGCCATCCTTAAAGGCCTTTAGCCTTGAAGGAGAGGCAGTGTCTCCAGGCAGAGAGCAGAACCCAGAAGCTGCTCAGAAGGCGCTCTCTTCTTCCAGTTCCTCCCTGAGAGTTGACAGGCTCAGCATCTGCTACATCCATTCACTGGGGGATGGGGCGTGGGCAACAAGGAAAACCGGGGAAGCAGCAAGCACCTTGTAATTGATGGCCCGTGATTCAGACAGTAAGTGCAATTGTAGTTGCTGCTGGGAAGCATCCACCACCGTCACTATTTGCTGGTGCGGCAGGAGAAGGCTCTATGCATCCACGCATATGTATTTATATGTCTTTGCTGTGTGCTGGGCCCGACCCAGAGCACTGGAGGAATGAGATGGTGAGGAGGCTGCCATGGTCGCGCCTCTCAAGGTGCCCCAAGAATCAAGTAGGTGAAGTAGCTGAACTACCTGGGCGTCTCCACCCTGGCTGCAGAACAGAATCCCCGGGAAGCCTTAAAACCGACCCCGGCTTCACCTCCAGAGATTCGAATGAAATTGTGTCGCGTGCTAACTTGTTGCCAGGATTGAGAACCAATGGACCAGATGTTCTGTTTTCTTATTAGGACACTTTTGGATGCAGGACAGAGACCCTCTGAAGCTAATAGGATAAAACGTAGATTACTGTGGGTGACCAGGGTGCTTGTGGGGGAGGGTGGGCTAACCACCTTCCCAGGAGTCTCTATAATTGCCCTCCTCCAAGCCACCCCAATAAAACCCTCCCCTAAATAAAACAGCCTGCTTCTAGGCTATTGTAGCTTCAAGCCCAGCCCCTGCCCCAGCTCCCCCTTTGCAAGCAGGGGGCTGCCCAAGAGGCACCGCAGGCCCTCAGCTGCTGTAAAGATATTGCCTGGGCTTGGGAAGCTGGCACCAAGACGGAGGCAACCTGGATGCCGCAAGCCTGCTGGTCCTCCCACTGCATCCCTGCTTCTCTGCAATCAGCTTTTCTCCCCAGGTCAGATGGCCCTGAAGGCCCTGCTGAGTGTTCTGGTCCTTGATGGCCACTCGCCTTCAGGAGCCTGCCTGGCACAGGGCACGCCTGGGGCTTCCTTCAAGTACCGGATGCGACAGGCCCTTGTGACTCTGGCCCAGGTGGGTCACCCTCCTCCTGTCTCAGCATCTCCCCCCGACACACACTCTCCAAGGGCCAGCTTTCCATGCTTCACCTCCCTCAATCCTGCTCTCAGGATGGGGTCACGCCTGGGGATTCATGCCAGTCACAGTGTCCCCTGCCTCAAGGGGTTCTGCCTGAAAGTCCATGCTTTCTGCATGGAATTCAAAGCTTTGTGGCACTCTGGCAAAGGGGCTGTCAGGACCCGGGCATCAGAAGAAGGGCTGAGGCACAGGTGGGGTGAGCAGGGAGAATAGGCATTTTCTCTGAGCCTCTTCAATGGAAGGGGCATCTTTCCATAGGGATCCCATGATGGGAAGATATTAGAGGAAGGGGCATCAAGGGTGGTTTTGAAAGGCCACGGCTGGGTGGGACGTGGTGGCTCATGCCTGTAATCCCAGCACTTTGGGAGGCCGAGGATGGATCACTTGAGGTCAGAAGTTTGAGACCAGCCTGACCAACATAATGAGACCCCATCTCTACTAAAAATGTAAAAATTAGCCAGGTGTGGTGGCATGCACCTGTAGTCCCGGCTACTCAGGAGGCTGAGGAAGGAGAACCGCTTGAACCTGGCAAGCAGAGGTTGCAGTAGGCATAGATCTCACCATTGTTCTCCAGCCTGGGTGACAGAGCAAGACTCTGGAAAGAGAAAGAAAGGAAGGAAGGAAGGAAGGAAAGAAGGAAGAGAGAAAAGCCATGGCCAGACTGTGAAGTGGTAGGAAAGGGAGTTAGAGGGAGGTAAGTCCCCAACGTTATGCCCCAGCAAGGACCCTATATGGCTTTAG
This sequence comes from Saimiri boliviensis, assembly GCF_048565385.1. Lineage (NCBI taxonomy): Eukaryota > Metazoa > Chordata > Mammalia > Primates > Cebidae > Saimiri > Saimiri boliviensis. The sequence continues at coordinate 9,266,407 of NC_133450.1, read as the reverse complement.
CCTCCTTTCTCCTCCATAGCGTGACCAGAGAGGAGAAGATGCTCCAGGAGACCCTCCCCGATGCAGCGAGAAGTTGAGGAAAGAAGAAAAGGAGGAGACTGACCTTGCTGGACCCCCTTGTGCTGCCAGGGGGGGAAAGACACCAGTGTGGATTGAACAGTGTCCTCAAAATGTATGTCCACTTCCTTACCTCCTCTACCCGTGACCGTGACCTTATTTGGAAAAATGGTCTTCGCAGACATATTTAAGCATTTTTGGCCAAGACGTGCAGATCAGTTCATCAGTAAGCCACTGACCACCTCTGTGTAGGTTGGGAGCCTCTTTATCTTCCCTCTTTAATTTCCTCAAGGTGCCTGTGGCAGGCAGGCGTCTGGGTGAGCACCTGGCGTCTCTGCTTACCTTGGCTGCTGCTGGTGGGGTGCCCGTCTGTGCTGTGCATGCTGCAGCATCGGCAGGGTGGGCAACCAGGTTAGTGCCAGGTTTTGCCTCCCAGAGAATGCTTCACACCCTATTCTGCCCCCGAACCCATCACTGGCCCAGGCATCAAAAGGTGGTGTCGGAGAGCACACAGCCCTGTGCTTTCCCCTTCAAAGAGCTTCATGTCTAATATCTCACTGAGTCCCCCAACTAGCCTTGGAAAGGCAAGTCAGGGATTGTTAATCTCCATTTTGTCGATGGTGAGGGGCTTGTTTAAGGCTACTCTGAATTCAGCAAAGAGCCGGGACTGAGCTCCACTCTCCTTGTGCCCATTCTTGTCAAGCTCTGGTCTGCAGAATATACATACCTGTCTCTGGGTAGTCCTCAGGCTCTTTCCCTTTAAGAACTTAGATCTGAGGCCAGATGTAGTAGCTCATGCCTGTAACTCAGCACTGGGAAGCTGAGGTGGGAGGATCACCTAAGGTTGGGAGTTCAAGACCAGCCTGACCAACATGGAGAAACCTCCATCTCTACTGAAAATACAAAATTAGCTGGGTGTGGTGGCGCGTGCCTGTAATCCCAGCTACTCCGGAAGCTAAGGCAGGAGAATTGATTAAACCCAGGAGGCAGAGGTTGCAGTGACCTGAGAATGCACCAGTGCACTCCAGCCTGGGCAACAAGAGTGAGACCTTGTCTCAACAGCGAACAAGGCAAGGCAGGGAGGAGCAGGAGCTCAGAGAGCCTGGGGCTGAAGGGTGGGAGGATGGAGCCTGGTGGGGAGTTTGGTCCACAGGGGTGGATGTTCCAACCTTTCTCTGGCAGGATCTGAGTAGGGGCATGAGGTACCTGCAACCTGTTCCTTCAACACCTGAAAGAAGCCACAGAGGCTGGTTCCCGAAGTCAAATGTTTCTTTGCCCTCTGTGTCCCCTCATCTCTTATCACTGTGTCCACTGAGTGGCAGAGGTCAGGGCCCAGCACCTTGCAGTCTAGGAGCCTGTAATCTGCGACAGGAGACCTGGGGAAAGGGTGAGGGCTGGCAGAGGACATCCCCACACAGAGGACATCCCCACACACACACCTCCGGCAGCACTCCGAGAGGAGCGGAAGTCACTTCAAGGGTTCAGAGCGGCCAGAAACCTCTCCCAGCAGGGACGGGGACCCCGCGGTGGGGCTGCGGGCACCCAGTTGTTTTTCTCTCCTCCCCTGCACTGCACCCCATGCAGTTTTCGAGGGACAAGCTCTGTGGCTCTCCTTGCCTCAAGGAGGCTCTGCAGCCTCCCTGCCGGCCCTCGGCCCCTGGGGTGGAGGTGGGCTGGGGTACATGTGCCCTAGGAGAATGGGGTGGGAGAGGCCTAGCACGTCCCCTGACTCCCTGGCTTATGGCTTTGGTGGCACCTCAGACTGTGGAGTGGGGGGTAGTGGGGTGGCCAGCCTTTGGAGGTCACAGACACGGGGTCGGTGGCACGTGATGAGGCGCAGGCCTGGCTCAGGGAGTGGTGCCCACAGCCCTTGGCTCCTCCCCTGGGGCCGCCCCGCCCCGCGCGGGAGGGGACGGGCGGGGACCAGCGTGGGTAGGCGCGGCGACCCGCAGGGCCAGGTGCAGCACTCGGGAGTCCGGGGTCGCGGCGGCCCGGGAGGAGCATCCGGTCTCCGGCCCGCCTGTGCCGTCCCCGCGCCCTGTCCCCGGGACGCCGAGACCCTCGGAACCCAGGTAACCCCTGGCGGGACCCCCCGCCGCGCCCGGCCTCCCCACCTCCGGGTCCACGCGCACCCGCCTGCCGCGGCCGGCCCTGCGCGGGTGGAACCCGGGTGGCCGCTCCCAGGGCGGGTCTCGGAAAGTTTGAGCCGGGGCGGCCCTGACCCGGCGGCGGGCGGCGCGGCCACTTTCGTCGCACGCGGGGCCGGTGTGAAGGTGGGGCGGCCGCCGCCTTGCACAAGGCTCTCTGCGGCCATCGGGGTGCGGGGAGGGGGAGGTGTCTGGCCTGGTCGCACCTTTTCTCTCACTCTCCAGGGCGTTTGCGCCGCTCACCGCTCACCTTTCCTCCACCGCCCCGCCCCCGCCACCCCCACTTTAATAAGCCTTGGATTGGGGCTGCACAGTTGGCGACTTCTTTACATCTGGGCTTCCCGCCTCCTGAGCCAGATGTGAGCCGGGGCTGAGCGGGACAGTGTGGGTGAGGGGCGGCCCTCTACCCGTGGGGGTCGGTCCCAGCCCTACCGAACTGGGTGCCCAGCTCCAAGGAGGTCCCCATGCTCTGTCACTGACCTCCCCGCTGGCCACAGCCCCCAGCTGAGCATCTCTTGGGCTCCCCCAGCACTTCCAGTCCCAGTGGGAGGAGCCCAGGAGAGGGGGTGGACCCCAGCCCAGCAGAGCCAGAGCTCAGGAGCCCGGTAACTCTCATCCATGAGCAGAACCGGCTTCCTCCCGCTTAGGGTGGGAGGAGGGCTCAGCTTAGTGAGGGTCGGGGGGGGGGGGGTGACAACTGCCCCTTCCCACGCAGAGCCAGAAGAGATGGGGAGAGGTCAGGGGACCTGAGAAGGGCTGGCAGCCAGCAGGGACACATCCCTGATGTCATTTGGCAAGTAGATATTAGCACATGGCAGATGAGAACACAGGAGGCCCGGTCGAGGCACAGCCCTTTGCTGGAGAAACTGATGGACTTTTCTCCACACTGAGTGGAGGACGCGCCGCCACAGCCTTCCAGAGCCGAAGGGTTGCTTCTGCATTCTTGCAGTGCCCTCGACTCAGCAGGGGTTTGTTTCTTCCCCCATACTCCCCACCCCACTAGGTTCTTTCTGTGAAAGGGGTTCACGGGACGGGGCATCTCCAGGCAGACACAAACTCCAGTCAGGAAAGGCCTCCAAGAGCCAGCCAGTGCCTTGTTAAGCTCTCAGAACTGAAGGAGGGCAGGGACCTGCTTTGTTTCCTGCCGTAGCCATAGTACCTGGCACAGGGAAGGTGCTCTGCCAGAATGGAGTGAATTCGCCTGCAACAGCAAAGCTTCTTTTCCAGCTGCCTTATCTGTGCCCTTGGCAAGCAGAAAGGGCACTCTGAAAAGCTGGATCAGAAAGGTGTTGAGCTCCACCACTGAGATTCCTTGGCACCCTTACCCACGTGGAGTAACTTTTTCTCCTTACACCAAGAGCACATCCTTAATCCTATGTGCTTTTCTTTCTTTTCTTCTTTTTTTCTTTTCTTTCTTTCTTTTTTTTTTTTTTTTTTTTTTTTTTTTTTTGAGACTGAGTCTTGCTCTGTCACCCAGGATGGAGTGCAGGGGTGCAATCTCAGCTCAGCACACTGCAACCTCCGCCTCCTAGGTTCAAGCAATTCTCCTGCCTCAGCCTCCCGAGTAGCTGGGATTATGGGCGCCCAACACCACGCTCGGCTAGTTTTTGTGTTTTTAGTAGAGACAGGGTTTCACCATGTTTGCCAGGTGGGTCTCAAACTCCTGACCTCAGGTGATCCACCTGCGTTGGCCTCCCAAAGTACTGGGGTTACAGGAATGAGCCACGGTGCCCAGCCCCCATGTGCTTTTCCAGAGAGACAGGGGACTTTGGATTTATCCTCAACCCACATTTCGTCCTGCCAAGGAGAGGCAGGGGCTGGTGGGTTCCATGCCCAGCTTAGCCTCACCCTAGACTGGAGGCAGAGCAACTTTGTCTCTTGACATAGAATTCTTACCCATCCCTTCAGAGGTAAGAATTGGAATTACTTGGAAATTTTAATCTTCATTGCCTTCTCTCTCTCTTTACCACTCCATGGGGCAGCTATGAATTGGGGGAAGAGAAGCTGCTTTTCTGGGCCTCAATTTCCTCATCTGCAAAACGAGAACAACAGACCCTGCATGGTTGTAGGAGATAGAAAGTGATTCCAAAGGGCTCTGCAGGCTGCGAAACAAACTGTAAGAGCGGACTGTTATTTTCTTGTGTGTGTTCGCCTGGTCTCTCCAGTTGGCTGTAAGTTCTTTCGCAGCATCTTGGCATCCCTCACTCATCCTGAGCACACAGGTTTGCAAGACATATTTTCGAAAATAATCCCTACAGGAAGAGAAATTGTGAATTCATAAGAAATCAGGGGAGGTTTTTGTTTTTTTAGCCCATCATCCTTGCATATAGACATATGTGTATACACACACATGCGCGCGCACACACACACACACACACACACACACATACACACTTTGAGACAGGGTCTTGCTCTGTCACCCAGGCTGGAGTGCAGTAGCACGATCTCTGCTCACTGCAACCTCCACCTCCCGGGCTCAAGCTACCCTCCTCACCTCAGCCTCCTTAGTAGCTAGGACTATAGCACGCACCATCGTGCCTGGCTAATTTTTGTATTTTTTGTAGAGGTGAGGTCTCACCTTGTTTGCCGTCCAGGCTGGCCTCGAGCTCCTGAATTCAAGCGATCTGCCTGCCTCTACCTCCCAAAGCACTGGGATAACAGGTGTGACCCACCGTGCCCAGCCAGAAATGGGGAATTTCAAATCCCTCTCCCTCCCTCCTCATGTGAGGGAAGGGGACACCCTGCCACGCAGGGGAGGGTCAGTTGGAGGGAAGGAAGGTTCTGAGAGCCCCTGTAGGTAGAGGTGGCCAGTGTCTTGTTCATCGAAGGCCAGGGCAGAGTGAAGGATGTAGAAGAGTCCCCGGCAGTGCCCTGAGGATGCCGCCCACCCTGCTTTGAAGAAATCCTCCCCTCAGTCAGGACTTTTGAGGCCCTGCCCCAGGAACCCTGTGTGACCCCTGGGCTCCTCAGCAGACCCAGGTGTCTGTCTTTGACCTGAGGACAGGCCAGCATGCCAAGATTGGTCAGTTCTGTTCCCTGGGGGAAGCCGCTGAGAGACTGACTGGGGCTCAAGCCCGTGCACAAACCTACCACCCCCGCCATCCCCAAGAGCTGTCCCTGTACTCACACATGGCCCTGCCCATTCTCCTGCCACCATTCTTGGCTCCTACCAAGGATCCAGCAGAGCAAGAGGTTTAAACCCAGAGCCTCTAAGCTGGACTAAGACTTAGCAGCTGTGTCCTCCCACTTCTTCTCCGCTTCATTTCCCATAGCTCATATCCCCTTCTGACAGCCTATAGATTTCCCTCTTTAATCTTGTTTGCCATCTGTCTTCCGTGTTAGAATATCAGCTCTGTGAGGGCAAGGCTTTCCATCTCTCTCGTTCCCTGGTCTATCCCCAGGGATCAGAATGTAGTAGGTACTCAGTTAACATGTGCTGAGTAGATGAACACATCCAACGCGCCCGTTCTGTTTACAGATGGGGAGACTGAGACCCAGAGGTGAGCAGTGACTCTTGGAGGCAGAGCTGGAGCTTTTCCTAATTAGACTCAAGTGAATTTAAAGTTGGGTCTCTGTCCTCCACTTTGAATTACCTTGGTTGCTAGGGGTGCTTAAGAGGCTCTTGGCGACAACCTTCAGGACAGCTGCCTCCAGAGTTACCCAGAGGGGCACCTCCCAGACTGAATGGACAGCTGCCATGTGTGGTGATTGGAGAGTTCCAGGGAGGAATCATCCCTATCAGACCTCCGTCCTCAAAGGAAACCTTCCAGGGCCGCTCTCCCAAGGCAGCCAGTTCTCTGCCAGTGAGTTCTCCCTTGGTGAAAATAGTGCCCTCTGCGGGTAGCCTTTAAAAATTCCCCAGTGCAGGCCGGGCGCGGTGGCTCAAGCTTGTAATCCCAGCACTTTGGGAGGCCGAGGCGGGTGGATCACGAGGTCGAGAGATCGAGACCATCCTGGTCAACATGGCGAAACCCCGTCTCTACTAAAAATACAAAAAAAAAAATTAGCTGGGCATGGTGGCACGTGCCTGTAATCCCAGCTACTCAGGAGGCTGAGGCAGGAGAATTGCCTGAACCCGGGAGGGGGAGGTTGTGGTGAGCCAAGATCGTGCCATTGCACTCCAGCCTGGGTAACAAGAGCGAAACTCCGTCTCAAAAAAAAAAAAAAAAAAAAAAAAAAAAAAAAAAAAAAAAAAAAAAAAAAAAATTCCCCAGTGCAATTAATAAAAAAAAAAAAAAAAAAAAGCACATCCAATAAATAAATAAACTCCTCAGTGCACCGCAGAGCTAAGGAAGTCCAAAGCCAGGCTCCAGGCAGCCCTGGGAGAAGGGGTGGAGTTCCCATGGACTTGGGCTAGGGATAAACAACCAGTGTGAGAAGTGCAGCCAGAGGCCCAGGGAAGCCTTGGAGCTCTGAGGCCTCATTTAGGAATCTGGTGAGAGAAGCTGGAGGCCTCGGTGCTCAGCATGCCGCCCCCGCCCGCACCACCCCGCGGAGGAGCAGATCTTGTACAGACCTCTACGTTTCACCCATGGGGAGCTTCGGCTTCTTCCCCCAAGCCCTGCTATTGACCCCAAACATCTTTTTCCATCGTCATTGCGGTTTGCCGAATTCAGGGTTGGAATGCACGGGAACCTTGGAGTTGGGGGAGGGACTCCAGAACTCAGGCACTGCAGGATATGTAGGAGTTTTCCAGCTTGTTGGAAACTGTTAAGAAGGAAGCGGGGCAGGCAGGTGAGGGGGCAGTGATAACGCTTGGCCAGAAGAAACGGATCTGTAATGGGGCCTTCTGTGACTGCGACCATCGTAGCCCTCCCCTACCCCACCGTCCTTGTCCCCAACCACTGTGTGTGGGCTCCTTGCTCCTGAAGAGGCTGAAGCGCTGACCTAAGACAGAGCTTCACGCACCGCTGCCCTGGCCTTCTTTTTATTACCACGGTTACTACGAGTTTGCTGACTTCTTCAGCCACAGTGGATGGAAAAGCACGCCTGTTGCAACATGATGTGAGTCAGTTGTTCATAAATAATGGGATTGCACCGTCAGCTCTGGTGCCCTGGTTTCTGGCTCACGGTTGGAGACATGGTGTGGGCTCCTTGGCGAAAAGGGTAAGGGTGACCCTGGACGTCAGTTTGAAATTAAGCAGGATGGCTGTGAGGATCCAGCAGGTGCGAGAGATACAGTCATTTTTGGCATCTAGCAAAAAAGACCAGTGCCCACAAAGCGGTGATCCAGGGTTTAATTCTTACCCACATCCTGTCCTCCAATCTGGGTTTTGCCTTACACAGTCACCCCGTCTCCTGATCTTGACCTCAGCCAGGACCATGCCCAGCATGCTATGGACTTAAGGGGTAAGTTTTGCCCAAGCCTCAGACAGGGAGGGTCATTCTGCCTGGACACACCGTAGCCCCTTAAGACAGTCTTCTTCTGATTATTTGGGAGCCCTGTGGCCAAGATGATCGGCTCACTTTGGTGGGATTCATTTGGAGCCTGCCAGAGACACAGAGCCCAGTGATGATGGCTTCTGGACCCCAGAGTCCCATTCAGCCACTCCACTAGCTTTCCACTGGTCTTGAAGTTGGTCACTGCACTCTTGGGAGCTGAAGGCTAGTGTGGTTGGTAGACAGCCCTGGATTCTAACTCTGACACTATCTAATGCATAGTGTGACTTTGATCCTGTCTCTCTCCATGTACCTCAGTTTCCTCTTCTGTACCGCTTGAATTCATCATGGTGTCTTAACCTCAGCACTATTGCCTTTTGGGACTGGATAATTCTTTGTTTGTGGGGGGCATTGGAAGAGAGGGTGCTGTGCAATGTGGGAGGTGAGTAGCAGTCCTGGCTTCTACCCACCAGACACCATAGCAGCATGTCCCCTTCCCTTCCTGGCAAACAAAACTGTCTCCAGACATTGCCAAATGTCCTCTCGGGGACACCCCATCTCTGGTTGAGACCCCTAGGTTAAATGATCTCTGAAGACCCTCCGAATGGTCATCCTCAGGACAGGGGCGACCGTTTCTCTTCCCAGCCTGTTCCATGAATGTGGACTGTGTGAATGAAGAGTCAACAAGTGGGCCATGCAGGGACTTACATGTGGAGGGGCCCCCTGGACCTCATGCTGACAGCCAAGGCCAGTTCCCTTTGCTTTCCAGACCTTGGGTTATATAAATTGGGCTGGGGGCCGGGGCTCGGAGTGACGGGGAGAGAGGTCTGTGGTCTGGGCCCACACACTAAGGTTAGTGGCCTTCCAGTGCAGGGCAGCGTGGCGACAAATCATCTATCCATGCCCCAGGACTCAACTCCCCAACTTTCCCCTCTCAGGCTGCCCTGGGAGGGGACCCAGGAAGTGAATCAGCCCACCCACCAAGCAGAGGAGGGAGAGAGGGTGGAGTGTGCTGTCATTAGATGCAAGGTCATGTCTGTGCCGGCCTACCCTGGGTTTTTATTTTGTTTATTCCTCCCAAGTTAGCTGTTTATTAACTTCATCCGCACAATTCCCCCTTCTGACCTTGTTGCTTAATGGAAGGACGGAAGATCTTTGGCAGGGGGAGGGGTTTATTGATGAATAGTAGAGGTAAATTACTGTTCTGGAGATAACAGGCTGTGAGGTTTGGGATAGTACTTACCCAGAATTATTGCTTTGGGGGATTCATTCCTTCATTGAAGAAACTCTGCTCCGGACGTGGGCTGGATGTGGGGCAGGAGAGGGGAAGGAGACAGAGTGCCTGCCTGCAGAACCCCTCCATCTGGGAGGGCAGACAGACGTGAGGCCATCCCTGCAGGCCACTGGGAATGTGCATGGAATGCAGGGAGCAGGGTGTGGGCAGCTTCCCCCAGCTGTCGTGGGGAGTGGGGGTGGGCGGCAGGGGCGACGCACGTGTTTGGGGAGGTGGCGGGAACGGTCAGGGAGCTTCCTGAGAGGAAGATGTGGATTTTTTGTTTTGTTATTTTGTTACTGCCTTTTTGTTATTGTGGTAAAACATACAAAACATAAGATTTACCATTTAATCATCTTTAAAGCTCGAAATCCACCGTCATTAAGTGTGTTCCCGTTGGTATGCAGCTGTCACCCCCACCATCTGCACACCTTTTTGTCATCTCCCAATTGAAACTCTGAACCCAATAAACGCTAATTTCCTGTTTCCTCCCCCTGACGCTGGTAACCACCATTCTTCTTTCTGTCTTTGTATGAACTCTAGATACCTCCTGCACGTGGAGTCCTGCTGCACTCGCTTTCTTGTGACCGGCTAATTTCACTTAGTACAGTGTCTTCAAGGTTCATCCATGTTGTGGCATGTGACAGAATTTCCTTCCTTTTTAAGGCTGCATAATATTCCATTATATGTACACAGCTTTTTCTTTTTTCTTTTTGAGAGAGAGAGTCTCGCTGTGTCACTCAGGCTGGAGTGCAATGGTGCAATCTTGGCTGGTTGCACCCTCCGCCTCCCAGCATATACCACATTTTGTTTATCATTTGTTACCGACACTTCGGTTCCTTTGCCTCTTGTCTGCTGTGAATAATGTTGCTATGAACATGCAAATATCTGTTTGCATCCCTGCACTCACGTCCTTTGGATGCATGCCCAGAAGTGGAGTATCTGGATCATATGGTGATTCTACGTTTAAGTTTTTGAGAACTGCTGAAGTACTGAGAAAGAGGTGTTTGAACTAGGTTTTAAGGATGAGCGTGGGATCTCTGGGCACCTCAGAGGGAAGGGGAGGGAAGAGGAGGGAAGGGAAAAGCCCAAGCTGCCTGAGGAAACGGGCACCAAGGTGTTGGTACCTGGGGCGGGAGATGAGGACATGGAGGGTGGGAGGGGCTGGGGAGAATATGGAAGGTCTTGCACCCTTCATCCGCCCCCACCCGAGGCTGGAGAACTTGGGCTCTGCCCTGTGGACAGTGAGAAACGTCCGGGGAGTTTTCATCAGAAAGTGAGACAGGCCGATGGTCATCGTAGGAGGACAGTTGGGAGGAATGTCCCAGGTCGACTGAGAGAGAAAGAGGCTTGAGGCAAGAAGACCAAGTAGGAAAAAGCTGGGGGGACCCTGCAGCTTTCGGTGGGGAGGTGGAGGGAGCAGGTCTGAGGGGTGCTTTGCTGCACAAGGGTGCCCAGAATTCTGGGTTGTTGGCTGGGTTGATGGAGGCGCAGCCACCTGGGTAAGCTCACTGGCGGAGCAGCTGGTTTGACAAGGTGAGGAGGACACGGATTTAGGCCTGGGGGCTTTTAAGGGCCCACAGAACCACAGGGAGATGAACTGAGAGGCGAAGAATTGACGAGTGTGCAAAGGCAGTGCAGAGCGGGGTGCCGAGGACGGGGTGAGAAGCCGGTCAAGGGCCAAGGCAAGGACTGCCATCAGGTGACCTGAAGGGCCCTGCAGAGCTGGAGGCCAGGGCATGGGGTGGCCTCTGCTCGGTGTGGCTCAATCCCTGCCCCGGGCATGTCATATCAGTCCACACATTCTCTCAGACAAGCTCGAGGATGTATGCTTGGGTTGGACACTGTGGGTGGAGATCCAGAAGTCAACATGACTCAGTGACGTTAATTTATGTATTCAACCCATCAAGCTCAGAGCGTGGAACCTGGCCAATACCTTTGCACAGCTAAAGACTGCATGGTGATAGCAGGTGTGCAGGAGAAATGGAGTGTGTTATGGAAATGTGGCGTGGGGACATGACAGGCTAGGGCAGGATTTGTCACCTTCGCCCTGCTGACATTTGGGCCAGATAATTCTCTGTCATGTGGGACTGTCCTGTACGCTGGAGGATGTTTACCAGCATCCCTGGCTGTGATGCAACAGATGCCAGTAGCCACAACACCCACTCCCTGTTTGTGACAACCAAACATGTCTCCAAACATTGCCAGATGTCTACTGGGGGGCAAAACCACACCGGGTGAAATCCATTGGTCTAGGCATCAAAAAAGGTTTCTTTGAGATAGTTATGTTAATCTGAGTTCCAGAAGATAGATAGGAATTAATCAGGGTGCAGCAGGAGTGGAGAGTGGAGAGTAATCAAGGCACAAGTTCCAGCAGGTGCAGAGGCCCTGAGGCGGGAGAGAGCCTGGAGGCAGCAGTGAGGAACCTGGTGTCACTTCCTCACTGAATGAGTGGGGAAGGCTTGGATTAGGCGAGCAGTGAGAGAAGGGTCAGATCCTAGGGATTTTCAAGAGGGAACACTCTAGGTTCTGATGACTGAAACGCTTTGGATTTGAGAGTGCTAAGGAAATCCTCCAGGTGCAGAGAATGAAATCGACTAGAAGCTGGTGAATTACATTTGGAGCGTGTTGGGTTGGAGATACCTGGGAGACAGCAGGTGGAGTCCTGAGCTCGGAAGAGAGATCTGGTTGGAGATACACAGTTGGAAGCTATATGCGTACAGGTGATAAGAGAAGCCCTGCGTGGATGGGACAGGCCCAGGTGAGCCTGAGGACTGAGAAGGGGAGCGTGGAGAGCAGGGCCTGGCAGGGAGCAGCAGGAGCGCCAACATTTAGAGATGGAGAGCACGTTCCGAGAGAGAGTGGAGAACCCCAGGGAGAACGGGGCTGTGGAGGCCCGTGGAAGAGGGCTCCAGCCGCAAGGCATGGCCCACTGCAGAGCACGAGCCAGTGAGGTGAGGAATGAGAAGTGGCTGGGCTTTCAGAAGTGCTACGGGGAGAAACCAGACTGAGATGGTTGAGGAATGGGCAGCAGGTGGGAAGAGAGGCAGCTGGCAGACAGTTTTTCCAAAAATGTGTTGGCAGAGGTGAGGAGAGAGTGAAAAAGCCAGAAAGAGAAGTGGGTTAAGGATCTCACTAGGAAGAGTTTTCACCACCCATCTCCCCTGATCTCCTGGTTCCCTCCCTCCTTGGAGGCAACATTAGCAGTCCCACGCACGTGTTAGGAAAGACATACAGATTCTTTTCCCCAGATGGTGGTGCATGCATGCACTCTGCCCCTGAGTCTTAATTTTCCACTTAGCTATCTACTGTAAGGCTTTCTCGTATCAGTACATAGAAAGCTGCTTCTTGGCCAGGTGAGGTGGTGCGCACCTGTAATCCCAGCACTTTGCAAGGCTGAGGCAGCAGATCACCTGAGGTCAGGAGTTCGAGACCAGCCTGGCCAACGTGGTGAAACCCGCTCTCTACAAAAATACAAAAATTAGCCAGGCATCATGGTAGGCACCTGTAATCCCAGCTACTTGGGAGGCTGAGGTGGAAGAATTGCCTGAACCTGGGAGGAAACTAAATGCTTTATGACTGTATATGGATGTCACAGAACTTATTTAATCTGTTTTTTTTTTTGGACACGGAGAGGGTTTTAAGCCTTTTGCCACCACAAATGATCTCCCACAGAAGCCCCTTGGTCCTCAGTCATTTTGGAAATATAGGTGACTATAGGTAGGATAAAGTCCTAGATGTGGAATTGGTGGGTCAGGGTTATGTGTGTTTGTATTTGAAAAGATACGAGCAATGTGCTTTCCAGGGAGTCCGTAAGAACGTACCCGCCTACCAGCAGCAGATAAGATGCTCATTTCCACAGCCTCCAAGAGAGAGTGCTACCAGACACACCGGTATCTGCCGATCTGGAAGACAAAAAAAGATTCTTGATAAAGTTTTAAACTGCATTTTTGAATAAGGTAGAATACATGATCACAGATATAAAAGTCATTTGAATTGCCTTTTCTGTGAACTGTCTCTTCGTGTGTTTTATCCATTTTCTTCGAAGTTGTTGATCTTTTTCTTATTAGAGGAATCAGAGGAAGTCTTGATGTACTGGGGAAACTAGTCTTGTCTGGAATATACTTTATGTGTTTTTCCTTCCCCATTTGGTCAATGTTTTTTTTCTTTTTTCTTTTTTTTTTTTTCTGTTACTGCTGTTTTTTTTTTAAGAATTATGAATGTCGATGGAAGAGATTCATTAGAGAAAGGGGATCTCAGACATGGAGGTCCCTGAGGAAGCATTGAGGTGAGTTCCAGAATGGACCAGGGCTTGTCTTTAGGCAGGAAGGGAGCTACGTCACTGTCATGACAGGTGGAAGGGAAGGAAGAGCGAGCTGTGTGCCAGGAACTGGGTGGCTACTCATTGAAAGAGTGAAGGAGATCATGAGTTCATCTACGGAAGGGGCTGTGTTTTCACGAGATATCAAAAGTTAGAGGGGTGAGAGGGCTCGCCGATTTAGCAAGGGCGTGACTGGAGCGATGAACCCTGGAACCCGAGTGAGACAGGAAGTGAGTGGATGGGTGTTCTGACGTCGTTTGCTTAGATTTTGTGTTTGCCTGTGTGGCGTTTGCTAGTCCCAGGGCCAAACAATCAGCCCAAGTAGTCTCCGTGCCCCCTGCAATGTAAAATCCATGCCCTGAATCACTTCCTTATCTAAGTCTGATGCACCCTGCCAATCGTTCCCTGCCCTTAGTCGTCTGGTTCCAGGTACCAAACAACTTGGAACAGCCTCTAGGCCCCAGTGCTCATAAGGGTTATTTAAACTAGCTATTCCTAACCTGCTCAACCTGCCCTGCTGTGCTTTTCCCGTGGAAACCCAGTAAATGATCTGACCGAGGCCTCCTGCTCACTGACTGAAGCCTGCTGATTCCCCTGTGGCCACACCCCAGCTTTGCTGTGCCCCATCCTCTTGGGAAATGTAGGTGATACATTCTTCCTTCAGCAGCATTGCCTCTCTCTTTTATTACTCAGTTGCTTCCATCAATGACAATCCCGAAGGTACAATTGAGACCACAAAAGACCCTCAAACAGGAATAGAATGTAAGGGTCAGTAAACTGCAGGTCCAGTGAGGCTCCAGAGCTACCACAGCATGAGGGGTTAAATGAGCAAGCTCTCCAGGAAGACTTCTTGGAGGAGGTGGGCTGGGGATATGGGTCCCGAAGAATGGAGATGAGGAGATGCCTTGTAGTGGAAATGGCAAGAGCAGACTGGGGGGCGCAGAGGAGTGTGTATGTGTTTGGAGGTCAGGGAGGACAGCAATCAGACCTGAAGGAGGCTGGAGGAAAATCTACCATGAGGAGGTTAGTCTGATGGTGGATAGAGGAGGCAGGGGCGATAGAGTCCAAGAGGTAGGCTGCAGCCTGCAGATGCTTTCTGCAAACAGGATTTTTCTTTCCAAGAATGATTTGATTTTGTAGTAACTCCCTCTGGGGGCTCAGGGTGGGGCTTGAAGCTGCTTATGATGAAGGCCCTAGATGTGCGCTCCAACCCTGCACTGAGTCCAACCTGACAAACCCCCTACTGTGCTACCTTTTGGTTACCACATTAACAAAACCCCATTCCTGGCTGAGCTCAACCATCTGACTTTGCCCCTCAACCCTGGCACTCTCTTCTCTCTCTTCTGTTTGTTACAGCAGCAAGGGAACTTCCCTCCTAGCTGAAGTGAGCCTCAGCCCTCTGGATGCCTGCTTCCTCCCCATGAAAACCTGCTTCTCTTGCCCAGTGCCTCCCTCCCCCAGGATCAGCTGTCCATACCTGACAATTGCTTCTGACTTTCCAGGGGCATTTTTGACTTGAAAGAAAACTTGAAGACCAAAAAGGTTTTTTTTTTGTTTTTTTGGTTTTTTTTTGAGACAGAGTCTCACTCTGTCACCCAGGCTGGAGTTCAGAGGCGTGATCTTGGCTCACTGCAACCTCCGACTCCTGGGTTCAAGTGATTCTTCTGCCTCAGTCCCCCGAGTAGCTGGGACTACAGGTGAGTACCACCGCAACTGGCTAATGTTTGTATTTTTAGTAAAGATGGGGTTTCACCACAGTGGCCAGGCTGGTCTCAAACTCCTGACCTTGTGATTCTCCCTTCTCAGTCTCCCAAAGTGCTGGGATTATAGATATGAGCCTGGCCAGATCAAAAGGTCTTTAAAGCACAAAGACTGGAGCCATAATGGTTGGATGATGGGTGGTGGTGTTGCTGTGCTGGAGCTTGAGGCCCTGTTCCACGCTGCCTCAAATCACACAGACTCTTTTTGAGGGATGGGGATTTGCCTGTTCTATTAATGCTGGCCTGGGTCACGGTCCTATGTGCTATAAATCAATAAATCCACGGGAAGCTCACAAATGCATGCACCTATTTGGCGATGGCTCATGCTATCTCGTGATTTCTCTTTTATTGTTGCTTAAACAGTTATTTATCCTTTTGAGTGTGGAATTTGTGGGGAAGTCATCTCACATTCAGCAAGTGCTTGCCTAGTTCTCATGAACCCTGAACTGGGCCAGGCGCCACGGATCTTAAACCTTTGTTGTGCGTGTTTTACCTCCCCAGTAAAGATGCTGTCATGAGACCGGATGTGGTGGCTCATGCTTGTAATCCTAGCACTTTGGGAAGCTGAGGAGGGTGGATCACATGGTCAGGAGATCGAGACCAGCCTGTCCAACATGGTGAAACCCTATCTCTACCAAAAACACAAAAATTAGCCAGGCGTGGTGACGCCTGTAATCCCAGCTACTCAGGAGGCTGAGGCAAGAGAATTGCTTGAATCTGGGAGATGGAAGTTGCCGTAAACCAAGATCATGCCACTGCACTCCAGCCTGGGTGACAGAGTGAGACTCTGTGTCTCACACACACACACACACACACACACACACACACACACACAAGACACTGTCATGACTCCCTGTACTTCCTGTTGTCAATGCAGAGAATAAGAGAACCCAGCCAGGCATAGTATCTCACGCCTGTAATCCTAACACTTTGAGGGGCCAAGGAGGCAGGATCCCTTGAGCCCAGGCGTTTGAGACCAGCCTGGGCAACACGGTGAGACCCCCATTTAAAAAAAAATTTTTTTTTTTTTTTAATTAGCTGGGAATGGTGGTGTGTGCCTATAGTTCCAGCTACTCAGGGGGCTGAGGTGGGTGGATCACTGGAGCCCAGGGAGTTGAGGCTGCAGTGAGCTGTGATTGCACCACTGCCCTCCAGCCTGGGCAGCAGAGTGAGACTCTGTCTCAAAAACAGCAACAACCACCACCAAATAAATAAATAAATAAAGGGAACCCAGATGGGCTGTGGTTGGCAGAGAAGATTTCTTGAAAGCGGAAGAGCTTGAGCAGACAGTACATCTGGAAAAGGTAGGAAAGGGGAACGAGGAGAAAAGGAAGCCCACCGAGGAGACCCCATTTCCAGCCCCTGCAGAGCCAGGTGTCCCTGAGGGAAGGTTGAGCCGCAGCCCGTCAAGGTAGCTGGTGGATGGTGACGGGTCACCCTGGGCTGGGTGCGGGGGTGATAGGTGAGCAGGTGAACCACCTAAGAAGGAAAGGGACAGGAGGCAATGGAGTTCCTGCCAACAGTGAGGGTGGAGGTCTGTGAATTTCGTCCCCCTCTCTGCCAGCTGGGGAGTCCTGGGGGGCTGCAAGCTGGATGGGCAGCGTGTGGGGAGCAGGTGGACCCAGGGACCTTGCCTTCCTTTCTTTTATTTATTTTTTTTGCTCTTATTGCCCAGGCTGGAGTGCAGTGGCGCAATCTCAGCTCACCACAACCTCCGCCTCCCAAGTTCAAGCAGTTCTCCTGCTTCAGCCTCCTGAGTAGCCGGGATTACAGGCATGCGCCACCATGCCTGGCTAATTTTGTATGTTTTGGTAGAGATGGGGTTTCACCATGTTGGCCAGGCTGGTCTCGAGCTTCTGACCTCATGATCTACCTGCCTTAGCCTCCCAAAGGGCTAGGATGACCGGTGTGAGCCACCGCGCCGGGCAGGACCTTGCATTTTGTGAGGGACTGAAGTTCCTTCGTAGCCGCCTCCCCAAGCACCTCCATGGCAGGGAACAACCTTTCTCCCAGGTCAGGCTCACTAATGCCTCCTGCCTGGAACCTGGCTTGCTGAAAGGGGGTGATAGGGAGTGGGTGGGGAGTACTTCTATTTCTGAAATACGGGATGTCAATAGTTCATTTCTTGGAAGTTTTTGGTACACATCCCCTCTAGAAGCTGACTAATCTTTTTTTTTTTTTTTTTTTTTTTTTTTTTTTTTTTACAAATTTTAAGTGGAGGACGAAACCTTTGGTTTCAGCAGAAGCTTAACCGAACAGGAAGGGAAAGTGACTGGCCCAGTCGCCCTCCGCCCTCCTCTCCCTCCTGGTCTGGTTTGGTTTAATCTTCACCTTTGTGAAGAGGCAGTCCCAGATGCCCAGCTGCTGGCACGTTACTTCTGGGTATAGTTTAACAAGACCATGGCCTCTGGACTTACCCTGTGGTCAGCTCGCTGTGTGGTGCTGAGCAGACCCCCGACGTCTCTGGGCCTTGGATTCCTACCTGGCTTCTCTTCTGGATGCAGCATTTTTGCCTTTAGGTATCTGGACCATCCCCTCCCACGGATGATAAAGCCTTTGCCTCTCACTCTCAGGATTACCTTAAGGGCCTGAAAAGGACAGAGGAGGCTGAGGAGGTGAATTCCAGCCCTGCTCTTGGAGGCTGGGCGGGCCGCCTGCTGGGGAAGAGAAGGGGCACTGCCTCTGGCTGGGCCTCCACCAGGCCTGCTGTGCTGGGAACACCCCGCATTGTCCCACGGCCTCAGATTTGACTTTCAAAGGAAAAACAGCTCTCCTGATAAGATGGGTCTGGTGCTATGAAAGACGGCTTTGTTCCAGTGTCCTGCAGGCCTGAACAGAGGCTGCGCGGGGTCTCAGGGGGGTTAGACGACTCCTGCTCTGGGGGAGCCGAAGGGTTTCACGTGCCTGGGCTGTGCCTGAGCTGCACCTGGGCTGTGCCAGGCTGTGCCTTCAGCATCGCTGTCTGGGCGCCTATTGGTGCTGCGCACTCTACCAAATGTGATCTTAGGGGCCACTGGAGGAGCACAGAAGGAATTGTCATCTCCATTTTCTCGGCCTGGGATGAGGAAACGGAAGGGTGTGCAGCTTGTGCAGAATCCTTGGGCTTCCCAGGGCACAGTTCAGGTCAGACTTGAACCAGGTCTTAGGACTCCTTGCCCAGAGGCGTCTTCCCCACAGACTGTTTATGATGGACCTTAACACGACTGTGATGGCGCTCCCTGCCCTTCCTCCCCTCCTGCTCTGATGTGTCCCCTGCAGCATCAATTGTTGACAATTATTGAGGAAATGAATTCACTTTCTTCAGGGAGGAAGATCTGGGTCTTTGTGTAAATAACAAGAGAAAAGAAAAGTTTGCTCTAATAATTCCAGCGAATCCCCGAAACACATCCCTCTCCCCAAGGCATTAGCATGTCTTCATGTTTTCAAGTATTAGAAATAGATGCTCAGTGCCGCAAGGAAAAATTAGCACTGAGACAAAGGATCTTTCAGCAACACAATTTCTACCTCCTGGGCTGCAGGAAGGGGACCCTCGCTAGCCATCTTGCCAGGAGAGTACAATGAACAAAGGAAAACACACACATTTATCCCCTACGCATTTGGGGTCATCCTTACTGCTGTGTCTGATCTCCATTGGCTGAAGCCAGACCTCACAATCTAAACCAAAACCAGATTGGCTAACAACTTAAAACTTTTCTAAACAGGTAAAAGCAATGGAGAGCTGGGACATGCCTGTGAGCATGTCCAGCAAAGATATCTTGGTTAAAGGACAAGGACATAGAGTGTACAATGTGCTTGTAAGCATGACATGTCTAATAGCTACATAGGATCGTGCTTAACAAGGAGTTATTAGCACACTTATTCTTTTTTTAAAAAAAATATGTATTTTATTGCACTTTAGGTTCTGGGGTACATGTGCAGAACATGCAGGATTGTTGCATAGGTACATACATGGCAGTGTGGTTTGCTGCCTCCATCCCCCCGTCAACTATATCTGGCATTTCTCCCCATGGTATCCCTCCCCAACCTCCCTACCCCCTGCTGTCCCTCCCTTAGCCCCCTCAACTGATCCCAGTGTGTGATGTTCCCCTCCCTGTGTCCATGTGTTCTCATTGTTCAACAACCACCTATGAGTGAGAACATGTGGTGTTTGATTTTCTGTTCTTGTGTCAGTTTGCTAAAAATGATGGTTTCCAGATTCATCCATGTCCCTACAAAGGACACAAACTCAACATTTTTTATGGCTGCATAGTATTCTATGGTGTATATGTGCCACATTTTCTTTGTCCAGTCTATCATTAATGGGCATTTGGGTTGGTTCCAGGTCTTTGCTATTGTAAACAGTGCCACAATGAACATACTTGTGCATGCGTCTTTATAACAGAATGATTTATAATCCTTTGGATATATACCCAGTAATGGGATTGCTGGGTCAAATGGAATTTCTATTTCTAGTTCCTTGAGGAATCACCACACTGTCTTCCACAATGGTTGAACTAATTTACGCTCCCACCAACAGTGTAAAAGCGTTCCTGTTTCTCCACATCCTCTCCAGCATCTGTTGTCTCCAGATTTTTTAATGATCACCCTTCTAACTGGTGTGAGATGGTATCTCAATGTAGTTTTGATTTGCATTTCTCTGATGACCAGTGATGATGAGCATTTTTTCATATGTTTGTTGACCTCATATATGTCTTTTGAAAAGTATCTGTTCATATCCTTTGCCCACTTTTGAATGGGTTTGTTTTCTTCTTGTAAATCTGTTTTAATTCTTTGTAGATTCTGGATATCAGCCCTTTGTCAGATGGGTAGATTGCAAAAATTTCTTCCCATTCTGTCAGTTGCCATTTCACTCTAACGATTGTTTCTTTGGCTGTACAGAAGCTCTGGAGTTTAATTAGGTCCCATTTGTCTATTTTGGCTTTTGTTGCCAATGCTTTTGGTGTTTTAGTCATGAAGTCCATGCCTACGCCTATGTCCTGAATGGTTTTGTTTCGGTTTTCTTCTAGGGTTTTTATGGTGTTAGGTCTTATGTTTAAATCTTTAATCCATCTGGAGTTAATTTTAGTGTAAGGTGTTAGGAAGGGGTCCAGTTTCTGCTTTCTGCACATGGCGAGCCAGTTTTCCCAACACCATTTATTAAACAGGGAATCCTTTCCCCATTGCTTGTTTTTGTCAGGTTTGTCAAAGATAAGACGGCTGTAGATGTGTGGCATTGCCTCTGAGGCCTCTATTCCGTTCCATTGGTCTATATCTCTGTTTTGGTACCAGTACCATGCTATTTTGATTACTGTAGACTTGTAGTATAGTTTGAAGTCAGATAGTGTGATGCCTCCAGCTTTTTTCTGTTTGCTTAGAATTGTCTTGGCCATGCGGGCTCTCTTTTGGTTCCATATGAAACGGCTGCCCAGATTTGTGTGAGTTTTTGTGTGGAGACCCGCTGTGCCAGCTGAAACAGCCGTGCTGAAAACTCGTGGCACTTTTCATCCCAGGAATCTCCTGGTCTGTGGGTAGCAATAACTCGTTTGGAAATGTAGTGACCACTCACCCTCTGTGTTGTTCTTGCTGGGAGCTGCGTTCCAGAGCTGTTCCTATTTGGCCATCTTGGATCTGCTTTCCAGTCCATACAAGCACACTCATTCTTTAAGAATGGAAACTTTAAAAAGGAACTTTTCTACTTCCCACACAAGCATCCTTGTAGACTCAAGGAAATAGGTCTCGAATGGTGAAATCTCCAGTCTCAGGGCGTAGGAGCTGGCCCCTGACTCAGTGCAGAGGCGACCACTTTTCCACCTTCTTCCCCAGCCAGCCCTGTGTGGTATTCCTGTGCCAAGAAATACAAGGAGCTATCTCCAAGTGTGCTTCACCTTGACTCACACTTACCCATGCCGAGGGACGCATGTTTGGGAGAGGTGTCTAAACCACAGAAACCATTTCTTTTCTTCTCACTTTTCATGTAGAGGCCCTGCTTTTTCTCCCTGGGCAATGTGAATCCTTTCCCACAACAAGCAATGGCAGTTGGAGCTCTAGGGACGGGGACTACCTGGGTTTAGGGACAACTGTGGTAAGAATCTTCCTCTCCGCCCCCACGCTCTCACACACTTGCCAATTCCATGCCACTTCCTTCGCCTTGGGCTCTGAGCAGACCTTGGGTCAGGCACTCAAAGACAGCCTGGAGTCTCAGCAGTGGTCCTCGGCAGTGAAGGCCCCGGGAAGGTGGAGGGCTTACTATTTACACCTTCTGAGCTCTGGTTGCATGTGCTTGCAGGCTGATTTAGATGAACTGTTACTCTCATTCTTCACAGGTTTGTAGTTATTTATTTATTTTCAGACAGAGTCTCCCTTTATTGCCAGGTTGGAGTTCAATGGCATGATCTTGGCTAACTGCAACCTCCACCTCCTGGGTTCCAGTCATTCTCCATTCCATGCCCAGCCGACAGTTGCTCTTTTTGAGACCGTGCTGTGGATCCAGGACTTACACATGGGACACTTACTAATACTTGAAACACCCCAGAGAGGGAGTTGCTCTGAGGATTATAAAAGTGCTCATCTGAAGAGATGCTGTGAAAATTAAATGGGGTATAAAATGCCCTAAGGGGGTTTTAATTTTTTTTTTTGAGATGGAGTCTTGCTTTGTCTCCCAGGCTGGAGTGCAGTGGTGGGATCTCGGCTCACTGCAACCTTCACCTCCTGAATTCAAGCAATTCTCCTGCCTCAGTCTCCCGAGTAGCTGGGACTATAGGTGCGTGTCACCAGGCTTGGCTAATTTTTGTATTTTTAGTAGAGACGGGGTTTTGCCGTGTTGAGATCCACCTGCTTCAACCTCCCAAAGTGCTGGGATTACATGCGTGAGCCACCACGCCCAGCCCATACGGGATTTAGAATAGATTGAGTGCTCAGTAGTGGTGTTTTTCAAATCAAAGCTCATCATCTCCATTTCACAAAGGAGGAAAGTGAGGCCCAGAGAGTCTTCAGGACTCAAAGCCCAAATGACACACACATTAGGGAGAGTGGTTGTACATCTGCCTGGGCTCCCCCACCCTCATCTAAGCTCTCCATTGGCTGTGGGGCCACTTGCAAGTCATGCCCTTTTCCATCTGGGCCCTGAGTCCTTCTCTGACCCCCAGTGCCCTCCAGCCCATGCTGCTCCACCCCCATCCACATCCATGCAGCCTTCTTTCTTCTGCCAGCTCACACCTCCCTGGCTTCTTGGCTGCCCTGGCCATTTTCTCCTCACCTGTGAGGCGTGTTCTTTGGGTAATGATTACGTAAAATGGCTCACCTACAGCTTTGCAGGTTAATAACGCCCCCCAGTCCCAGCAGGTGAGACTCAGAGTTAATGATTGCTGGGAAAGCTTCCCATGAATGCAATCATCTGGGGAGGTGCAGCGGCTCCCTGGACGGTCCCTCGCTGGCCTGGCGTTGGAACGCATCCAGGGTGCTATGTCTTGGCCTTCCCCGCGTGCCCACCCTCCTTGTCCCTTCTCCCCATGCTGTGCTCCCACCTCTTGCCTCTCCAAGCTCAGCACCACCAGGCCTCCCTGCTCACCGTCTGCCCACCTGCCTCCCCGCCTTGCACTTCTGCTGTCCCTGGGGACACCGTTCCCTCCTCTGCTAAAACAAGTCTGCAGCCTCTTTGGGATCCGCCTCAAGCACCGCCTCCTCCAGGAGTCTGCCCCGGCTGCACCCGGCATCCTTGCTCAGGGTTTCTCCTCTAAACGTCTCCCAGCCACCAGGCAGATCTTTTCTGAGTACTATTCCCTGCGTCAGGCTCTGGTTAGTTCCGAGGACTCAGCAGAGAGCAAGGCAGGAGCCCTGCCAGCCAGAGGGGCATCAGTGTGCTCTGGGAGCACCTGGGCAGCCCGAGCTGCGGCAGGGGCTGAGAGGAGAGAAGGAGCCCTGGAGGCTAATGAAGTGAGGCTCGGGCTGAGACAGGGTGAGGTGGGATTGTCTAGGCGGGCAAGGAATGTGCTTCTCGAAGCAGAGGGGGCAGCTTGTAGGAAGCAGAAGCCAGGATTCGGTGTCAGACAATGACCCAAACTGCAGCCGTATCATATTTGAGACACCTGTTTAACACCCAGGTGGATGTGTCCAAGAGGCAGGTGGTCCCTTGGAGATGTCTCTCTCCCTGTCTCCTGTTGCCTGCTTGTGGTCGCACTGAGTATGTCTGTCTCCTCAGAAAGATGGGGTTCTCTTTGAGGGCAGCCAAAATGTCTGACACTCTGCCCAGCTGGGACCCCAGCACTGAGCACGTGCTCCCTGAGGAGATGTGGATTGAATTTAAACTCACCTCCATCATCCATTCTGCCTCCTTCCCCTTGGGGCACCTGCTTTTCACCTTGTCCCGCTAGCACAGTGATGCTCCTATCTGCAAGGGAGATGGTTCAAGACCCAGTGGATGCCTGAAACCACGGATAGTACCAAACTTGGTATATAGGATGTTTTTCCTATATATACATACCAACGGTAAAGAGTAAGTTATAAATTAGTAAGAGATTAACAGTAATAATAAAACAGAACAATTATTACAATATATTATAATAAAAGTTATTTGGGAGGCCAAGGCGGGTGGATCACCTGAGGTCGGGAGTTTGTGACCAGCCTGGCCAATGTGGTGAAACCTCGTCTCTACTAAAAATAAAAAAAATTAGCCGGATGTGGTAGTGGGCGTCCACAATCCCAGCTACTTGGGAGGCTGAGGCAGGAGAATCGCTTGAATCTGGGAGATGGAGGTTGTGGTGAGCTGAGATTGCGCCATTAAACTCCAGCCTGAGCAACAAGAGCAAAACTCTATCTCAAAAAAAAAAGTTATATGATGCCAGATGCGGTGGCTCACACCTGTAATCCCAGCACTTTGGGCCGCTGAGGTGGGTGAATCACCTGAGGTCAGGAGTTCAAGACCAGCCTGACCAATATGGTGAAACCCCATCTCTACTAAAAACACAAACATTATCCAGGTGTGGTGGCAGGCACCTGTGATCCCACCTACTTGGGAGGCTGAGACAGAAGAGTCACTTGAATCCAGGAGGTGGAGGTTTCAGTGAGCTGAGATCGTGCTACCGCACTCCAGCCTGGGCGACAGAGCCAGACTCCATCTCAAAAAAAAAAAAAAAAAAATCTTATATGAGTGTGGTCTCTCACTCTCTCAAAATATCCTATTGCACTATACATACCTATTTTTGGACTACTGTTGACTGCAGGTGGCTGACTGCAGGACGTGAAGCCATGGATAAGGAAGGCTGCTCTGAGGGTCCCCAGCCCCTTGTACTGCTTGCTTTTGGTTGTGAGGGTCTTGTCTCCCACATGGACTCTAGGCCGTGTGACCCGAACGAGCACGGCTCAGGGCAGCTGTTCCCTCCCTGGGCCAAACATGGACTCACCACTGGAGCTTGATAACAGGGGGATGCCCCAGGCAGCACCCCAAGGGACTCTGATTTGGAAGGCTTGAGATAGGCCCACCTTGGCGGCTCTGGGTTCTGACAAGCCCCTAGGTTATTTGGATACACAGCTGGGCTTGGGACTTCCTGCCAGAGAGGTTTTTAGGCTCCTGTCTTCACCCTAGCTTTAATGGTTCCTCACCACTTTCCAGGGTTAGAACGTTAGAGTCAACCTGGACATTTTTGGAGCGGGGACTCAGTGCCCATGGAGCCTTCATCCTCGTGGGGGTGGGAGCAGTGCCTTGTCTCTGTGGATTGAGCTGAAGCCTGTCTCCTATAAGTCCTTGTCTGGGGGTCTTGGTTCTGCTCTCAGGGGCTTTGTGGCCTCCTCCAGTTCCCAGCCCGCTGCTCCTGGACATGTGAAGGCACTCCCCCTCACCCCAAACCCTCTCTGGGTCACCCTCCTTCCCTCCCTCTTCTGTCTGGGCTGGCTTTCACAGGCTGGCAGCCTTATCTCAGACTCCAAGTTCCTGATCAGATTAGAAGCTGGAGAGCAGGGTGGAGATAGGATCTCACCTTCCCCAGCAGCCAGAGGATTCCGTGTTGGGGTGAGGGGAACCCAACAGTCAGGGCCTGGAGTCACCTTCCATCAGCCTGGCCGGGGCTTCACCCTTTCCCAGCCTTGGGGAAGGACCCTGACTGCTGTACTCATCCTGGAGGCCCATTAGCTGGGTAGCATAGAGCCAGAAAGAGCCCAGGCTGGTGTTTGGCGCCCTGGTGCTAGCTCCACAGGCCTCAGCAGCAGACTGGCTCCAGGTGGGCTCTGCTTTTCTTACCTGGGACCAGAATCTCAGTGGTCTCTAACTCTGAGCTTTACGGTCACTGACATGGGTCCCACTTCCCCTCCCCTGACCCTTGGTGAGCCAGATTTAAATGAGCTGTGGTTGGGCCTGGGCATTAGTATTTTTTAACTTTCTGGGTGGTTCTGATGTCCCTCCAGAGAGGCGCCCAGCAACCCCTCACAGCTCTGACAATGTGTGGAAATAGTTATTCCATGCTGGGGTAAGATCACCAGGGCCAATAATATGCATATCATATAATGCTGAAATCAGTATTTTACAAATAGGTATTTAAAAAATGTAAAACAGGAAACCCAAATATTTAATAACTTTAAATATAAAAATGTTTTAGAATAGCATTAAAGGTTGACTTAGAAAAATACGCATTCTCATTTTGATCCAAAGTAGCAGATAAAATAAGCAAAAATGAAATATCCAAAACATTAAAACCTATCCACCTCAAAAACTAAAAATTTAGTCATGGAAAGTTCAAGGAGGGATACTATGTGATCCTTTTAAAGCAGAAATGTAAGATCAAAGGATGTTGGCAATATCATTATGTCACAAGCACGGTTTTTTTCCCTGTAAAATTTTCTAGAAAAAACTTTTCCTGACTCTACCCTAGTTGGGGACTAGTGAGAAGATATATTTGTGTGATATCTTTGAATATTTTCCGCTGACAAGGCCTTCTGGCTTTTTTTCAGAAACTGCCGTCTTTTATTTCTAAGGAGCCACAGTTTTTGTTTCTAAAGCATTTCCGATTTGCCTTTAAGTTCTTTGGTTTTATCTTGTTCAGATGGAGATTCGGATGCAGACTTCCTGTATCAGTTTCAGACTGTCTTGTTGATATCCCACGTTACGAAAGTCTGTGAATAGAGTGATAATTACTCTTGCAACAGAGTTTTGCTTTGTCTGTAGGCATGCAACGTCTGAGTAGGACTCAAAAGACATATTTCATACTTCAGGATTTTTTCTGACATTGTTATTGTCTCCTTTTCAAAGCATATGCAGAGATGGAGAGATTAGTATGATTAACTTCCATGCCTGGCTCCAGCAATTACCAACTCATGGCTAATGATTTTCATCTACACTCTTACCCATTCCCCTGGATCCCCACCAGATTCTGTTGCAGCCAGTCTAAGATATCATATCATTTTATCTGCAATTACTTCAGCATATGTCTCTAAAGGAAAATGGCCTTATTAAACACATAACCACAGTGCTATTACAGTACCTTAAGAATTGATAGTTCTTCATTATCATAAAAGAGCAAATGTTCACATTTTCCCAGTTTCTCCAACATTTTGTTTTAAAATTAGTTTTTTTGAGATTTCAGATGTTTAAACTTTTAAAATAAATATCTTTTGGCTGGGCGTGGTGGCTCGTGCCTGTAATCCCAGCACTTTGGGGGGCCGAGGCAGGTGGATCACCTGAGGTCAGGAGTTCAAGACCAGCCTGGCCAACATGGTGAAATCCTGTCTCTACTAAAAATACAAAAATTAGCTGGGTGTGGTGGTGGGCGCCTGTAATCCCAGCTACTCGGGAAGCTGAGACCGGAGAATCACTTGAATTCAGGAGGTGGAGGTTGCAGTGACTAGAGATTGTGCCATTGCACTCCAGCCTGGGTGACAAGAGTGAAACTCTGTCTCAAAAAAAAAAAAAAAAAAAAATCTTTGCACCAAACAGATATATAGTTTTGGCACCAAAGTGCAGTTTTTATGAACACAGCATGGAAACCACTGGGTGGAAGATGCCAGTCAACCGGGCCAGACCCTGCCTCTAGGGTTCAGAGTGCAGAGGACAGCAGAAGTCACTCAGTGGCTCAGCAAACCTTCATTCCCTGAACCGGAACACTGAACACTGAGCAGTGTTCCTGGACTGGGCACATGGGCACAGCCATGACCAAGACAGACTCACTCTGTCTTGACCTGATGGAAACCAGGATACTGGCATCTAACTGAAGTTTACAGATACAATGATAGATACCCTTGCAGTGGAGACCACAAGAGTGGAAGCTAATTTTGCCCTAGAAAGCATTATAGAGCAAGTGACATTTGTGTTTAGCCACACGAAAAGGTAGAATTTTGTCAAGAAGACTGGTGGCTCATGCCTGTCATCCCAGCACTTTGGGAGGCCAAGGTGGGAGGGTCACCTGAGCCCAGGAGTTCAAGACTAGCCTGGGTAACATAGTGAGACCCCATTTCTAAAAAATAAAAATAAAAAAATAAAAAAATAAAAATTAAAACTAGCCAGGGCCAGTGCAGTGACTCACATCTGTAATCCCAGGACTTCAGGAGGCCAAGGTGGGCGGATCACGTGAGGTCAGGAGTTTGAGACAAGCCTGGCCAGCCATGGCTAACATGGTGAAACTCTGTCTCTACTAAAAACACAAAAATGAGTGGGGCACAGTAGCAGGCACCTGTAATCCCAGCTACTTGGGAGGCTGAAGCAGGAGAAGCACTTGAACCCGAGAGGTGGAGGTTGCAGTGAGCCGAGATCACACCACTGCACTTCAGCCTGGGCAACAGAGTGAGACTCAGTCTCAAAAAAAAAATAAAATAAAATAAAAACTAGCCAGGCCTGGTGGTGTGTGCCTGTGGTCCCAGCTACTCAGGAGGGGAAGGCTGTGGTGAAAGGATCATTTCAGCCTAGGAGACGGAGGCTGCAGTGAACTGTGTTTGCACCGCTGCACTCCAGGCTTGCTGACAGAGTGAGACTATCAGAAGAATAAGAGGAGGAGGAGAAGGAGAGAAGAAGAGAAGAAGAGGAGGAAGGAGAAGGAAAAGGAGAAGGAGGAGAGAAGGGGAGGAGGAGGAGGAGGAGGAGAAGGAGGAGGAGGAGAGGAATGTTATCAGGAAGAGAAGATGGAGGAAGAGATGTCTTATCCAGTGCAAACAGCAAGCACAATGAGCACGTGGGGGTGGGTTCCTGGTGCACTAAGGATGGGGAGGAGAAGTGGGTGGGCATGTGGCAAGGCTGGTGAGAAGTGGGGCTGGAGACTGCAGAGGGCTTGAGGCTGTGCTAAGGAATGGGGCTTTCCAGGACCTACTGCTGGGGACTGCACTATTTTCTTGTTTGAACATAAAGTGTGGACCATGGGGCAGGAGAACAGAACCTTGCAGGAACAA
This sequence comes from Saimiri boliviensis, assembly GCF_048565385.1. NCBI lineage: Eukaryota > Metazoa > Chordata > Mammalia > Primates > Cebidae > Saimiri > Saimiri boliviensis. The sequence goes on along the minus strand of NC_133450.1, from coordinate 9,238,129 downwards.
TGAGGAGGATTTAGACAAGTCCTTCCTGGAGCCCTCTGTTCACTAGGCCAAGAGTCTGCCTGGATCTCCATGAGTCTCCAGGGATAACACAGAGGCCGGCAAACAGTGAGTGCTTGATACAGGTTTCCTAACGGATGGCCTCTGCTGTGCTCCCAGCGGGAGTGTTCCCACCAGCCTCCACCTTCACCCATAGGGGTGAGAAAGGGAGCCTCCTCTTTACTCCTTTGGCCAGGGAAATTGGGTGGCTTTTCCAAA